>NW_027493076.1:0-357751 GCF_021521415.1 Bidens hawaiensis | reverse complement strand
GCATTAACTAAAAATTTTGATTATTGATAAACTAGGTGTATTGACCAACACAACCGCAAACGTAGTGTACAAGAAAATTTTTTCTTATTAGTAAATATTTACCTAATGTTTCTTTAGTAATTCCTATAATTTTAATACAAATTGTAATTTTATAAACAATATATGATAATTGTGTTGTCGTATTTTGATTAACGTTCAAATTTTATCAATTCCCCGTGTAATACACGGGGCTTAAACTAGTTCTACTATAAATTAATAAAATATTAATTAATATATAAATTAATAATTATTAATTTATCGATTAATTAATAACTCTTTTAATTAATAAATTTTGGTGGTCAAAAGAGTAT
This sequence comes from Bidens hawaiensis, assembly GCF_021521415.1. NCBI lineage: Eukaryota > Viridiplantae > Streptophyta > Magnoliopsida > Asterales > Asteraceae > Bidens > Bidens hawaiensis. Next base: position 357,401 of record NW_027493076.1, on the reverse strand, counting down.
TATTTTATAGAGTTTCTACTGTATTATATATAGTATAAATATAGATATAGATAAACCAGAGATGTGTACAAACAGGGGCAATTGTAGTCTTGCAGGTATGCGTCAACTTAACATGTACAAAAAAACTATTAGTGTTCATGTTCGTGCATTTTGATATTGCATCCATAGGAGTTCGACATCTAACCCATAGGAGTTCGACATCTAACCCATAGAAGCTTTGTTACCGAACCCTTAGTAACCTTGGCAACAAACCTTAATAATAATTACTTGTAAAGCCCATAACATTATCTATTTTAATTTTAATTATTAATTATGTATTTTTTAATTAATAAATAATTACGTCTTGACTCGAACCACCCTGTAACTGAACTGGACAGAAAAACCGGAACCTTAGTGACAGACGACTTGTTGTCCGTCCTAAAAATTTTCTGCACCCAAATAAAGAAAATCTGGCTACTCTACTTGTATGTATGCGGTGGTAATGAAGGTGAGACGGAACAAGAATCAATTACCTCCTTTCGCCTTCCCCATTTTGTAACCATGTTCTAATGACTTTGAAACCATAGTAGAGAAACCTGCTCCAAATATGTGATTTCACTAAAAAAAACGTGGACATGGTGACGATAATCGGTTGTTGGTAGAAGGTCAGGCCGAGTGAAGATAATCGAAAGCTGAGGAAGAAATTAAATTCCACCCCAAATTTATTAAAGCTCTGAAATGTAACAGGCAATGTTGCAATATATAGAAATCAAATGACACAATTGCTCTTTTTATCACATCAAATTGATAAATATTTCAAATAATCGTTTATTAATGAAATCATCTTCTCAGTCAATCGTATCTTTATCGTTCGCGACAGTGCCAGTGAAGACATCTTAGTCGGATTAAACGTGTATAACTTCTAGTTGCAAACAAGAGCAGCTTATACACTCGAAGTTATACACATTTCATTTCATTCAAACCACTATAAGAACAATACATGAAATCAAACTCAGAAGGAAGTGAATTCATGATAAAATCATTATGAGATATTGAGATTATATGCAGCAAACATTAGTGTGCCTGTATTCTATGCATATTAAGTTCAGAATCTAAAATTACCAATTGAAAGAAGTGTAATTTGATGAAAATGTAACTGAAAACTGAAAGTGAATTTGGTATATATATAACCCAGAGAGTTTAATTCAAACACGTAAAAATAGCAGGTATCATTGCTCAAGCTTTATGCACATTAAACAACAAAAAGTACACAATTGAGACTTAGAAATCCTTACTATTGAAGCAGATTCGTTAATAGCGAATAGCAGACAATCGCGGCAAGATATACACGACGCAGTGATCGCGATGAAATAGCAGGCGCTATTTTATGTTTAGCAATACGCTAGAAGAAAATTTCAGGAATACTTTATATGTATATAAAGTATTCAAATAGGGTGTACGACTGTACGTATATTTAAGAAAAGACTTAGAATCCATTTATTGTATACACATGTTTTGTTGCTAAAAAAAAACCTTAAATTCCGCTATTTACTCGCTATGGAGGCGCCAAAATCAGATAGTGATGAACTAGTGCTTCGCTACATTATTCGCTATAGCACTCGGTATGAGCGCTATCAACAGCCATCATTCAACATCAAACTCTAAATTAAAAACTTCAACTTCAAACGCAACAGAGATTAATAATAACCACCATGCAGCAAAAATCAGTGTGCCCAAACTCTATACACATTTAAGTTCAGAATCTAAAATCATCAATTGAATATAAGATGAAAATGTAACCGAAAACTAAAAGTGAATCCAGCTTATATAATATAATCCAGAGACTGTTAATTCAAACAGACTGTAAAAGCTTGAATTAAAAACTTCAACTTCTCAGTCCAAACACCAAATGCAACAGAGACTAATACTAATAATCGCAATTGATAAAATGTTCAAGAGATCATACGCGCAGCAAACATTAGTATGCCCAAACTCTATGCACATTAAGTTCAGAATCTAAAATCATAAACTGAAGCTTGACGAAAATGTAACTGAAAACGGAAACCGAATCCGGTATATATAATATAAAGTATAAACCACATATTATATAATCCAAACACATTAAAAAACAGCAAGAATCATTGCTCAAGCACTTTATGCACATTAAAACCAGCATAGATTACACAATTCAGAGCAGATTCAAAACAAAAACATATGCCCTAACTTATATATATATATTATATCAGTATATTCCAGACTGTAAAAGCTTAACTAAAAACCTCAACTTCTCAGTCCAAACTGCAAACTCACCAGAAACTAATAACAATAATAATTATCATCATCATTATTATAATTCTAATAATAATAATCAAAACTCAGTCCAGAAAACCTGTTTTCCGCCACACTGCATTCCGAACCAGCCTTTGATCCCTCCCTTTCAACGTCCTCCCCGCGCCTTCGAGAACCGAAAACGTCGTATTCGGCGACCTCGACGAGCCTCGGGCCACAATTTCGTGCGGAGGAAGCATCTCCTCTTCATCATCATCATCCTCCACGTCCACGTCAGCAAGCTCTCGTCCGAGCACCGGTTTCCGAGCAAACAACGGCACGTTCACCGGCGCCGATTGCTGAAACTTCACCACATCCTTCTCGTGCTTATTCGGCCGTGGAATCGACGGAATCAGGCGCGTGTTTGACGGAATTAGGCGCGTGTGTGACGGATTTGACGCGATCGTAGAGGTTCTACGGTTCATAACAGATAAATTAGGTTTTAGGCCGTTAACACCGTTATCTCCGTTAACGCCGTTATCTTCCGGTAATGCTGCCAGAATACCGTACTTGTCCTGCTGCCGGAACGACGACTGACTGTTTCCGTTACCGTTACCGTTACGATTAACCGGATCTAACGGCTGACTTTTATGTTCGGCGAAATCGCCGGTCCAGAAGACGTCATCTTCACTGAAATCATCGCCGGCGACGGAAATGACGGCGGAGGACGACGGTGGAGAGAAGACGCCGAGGAAGCGGTCGGATGACGGTGACCGGCGGTGACGGTAGCTAGCGACAGCGTTAGAGTCCATCGGAGGTATACTGTATACACTGGATTATTATTATTATTAATTTATTATTGTTATTATTATTGTTACTGTAAAATGGAGTGTTGAGATGTATTGTTGGTGAGAGGTAATTATCTGGTGCGAACGGACTCTCGGTGATTCGGTGTGGTTGTTTTGATGGACGGTTGAGATTGGGGTTTGGTGGGACCGTGGTGATGTATTGGTTTATCGATAGGATTTGGAGGTGGTTATGAGATGACGTGGCGAGTGGACGCCGAGACGGTGGAGTTAATATCAGAGTGCTGGGGCCCACTTGGACTGTGACTTTGTTTAATTTTTTAATAATTGTTTTTCATTAAAGTATTTTTATTTCCGTAGAGATGATCCAATAACAAAAGGTCACCGACAGCCGGCTTGATCTATCTTACGGAGCTCTTAAGTGTCTTCAAGTTACCTCCAAGAAAAACATAACCGCCCAAACGCCCACTTCTGGTAAAGCCCAGACGTCTTCAGAATCAAACTTGAGATCACCAACAGCCCGGTTTTCCTTGTTGCGACACCTAAATCTTTCCTAAAGTGTTGTCTGTTAAGTTTGAACCTGAATCTACATTAAAAAAACTCATATTTTTTACAACTACAATAAAAAATGACTTTATATTTATTAAAGTGTTAATTATTAAACCTCAAACCGAAGGAAGTATTCTTGGAATATAAAGCAAAGGCATTTTAGTTTTTTCTTTTTGTATTAAAGAACAAAAGAGGGTAACAAATAAAAAAGAGAGCGGTGAGGTAAATGGAATTAGCTACTCGTTTTATGACTTTATCTTTCAAACCTCCTATCGAATTTATTCTTTATATTAGACTAGTGACTTTACTTTCCAAACCATGTTATACATTGGTATACATATTCTATACACCCGTATAATATCATGGATATGTATAATACTGGAAAGGTGAAATATTTGATAAGGCTTGATAACAACCTATATATTTTTTTTATTAATAATGATTTCTTCTATTCTATCTGATTCCGGCACGTCAGCTAAATGGTCCTCTTTCGTAATCATATTATTCTTTCTAGTTTGTACAAGGTTTAGTGACGATCGCCTATGACGTAGCGTACACTTTATATATTTATATGTCCTCAACGTATAACAAGCATATGAATGCATGTGTTTGTCAAAATCTGTTACGACACAGCGTGTCTTTTATGACAATTTAAACTTGTTAAATACATTAATATATGAAATCAGTTTCGAATAGCGTGGCAAGTGGACGCCGAAACGGTAGAGTAACCTAAGATTTGGGGCCCACTTGACTATGATTTACATACTATTTTATTGATTCGTTTTTATAACTTCATGCCATTTTGGTATATGCCATTTTAAACTTACTCGTATCTTTTGTGATGTGGGTTAGTTAAACATATCCTGTCATTTAAATTATTATTTTTTTAATCAAAATAAATGCTACGTCAACAAAATATTATTACTAACTAGAAGTGGACAAATAAACCGGTTAACTGAACCGATCCAAAAATCGAATCGAAACCAAACCAGTTTGAGACCGATTATGTAGAATCCGGTTTGGAACTGACTGAAACGTAGGTTCGGAACCATTTTGCAATTTTCTCCACCAAAACCGGTTAACCGAACCTTAACCCGTCAAAACCTGAACCTGAACCGAATCTGGTAAAGAAATCGCTTTTAAACCGATTATATATAAATCGCTTTGGAACCGATTGAAACCGTAGATTCAGAACTAGTTTGTAATTTTATCAGCCAAAACCGGTTAACATAATTAAAACCGGCCAAAACTAGACAAAACCGGTGAAAACCGAACCAAAACCAACCATAACCGATTTTAACCCAACCGAAACCATTGTGGACCTCTATTACCATGTACTATTCGTCGAGTAACACTACCAAATGTTGATCGATCATCCCGAAGCTTGAATCTCAATTCCGGCAGGCAACAATCAAATCATGACGACAACGGTAATACTAATTACGCACAATACCTAACCTAATTATTAATCAATTCAATTCATTATCCAGTTCGATTAATTAAGACCTAACTAACAATAATAATAATAACATGCAGTCAGTAAACCCTAACGATGGATTACAGAGCCCTAGATCACCATTTCTATCGGTATCGGTTACGGATCCAGCTAAAATGGGCAACGGTGTTCAAGCCTACATCTCTTATAAGGTCATCACCAAGGTATATTATTCATATTCATATTATTAATATTAATTTCACTATTCATGAATTCATTAGGTAATAGTAGTTTAATTATTAAATGTATTATGATTTCATAAACTGATTAAACTCCTGAAATTAAATAAAACCTAGCTGCAATGTAGGCTTATGTAGGTTCGTCTCGTGTAACCTGTTTAGTAAACATGTTTAGGTGAATGACGCGTTTCGTACTTTCGTGTATGGATTTAAATCATTTAATAACGCGTCTGTTAAATTTAACGAGCTGAAATGTTGTGCTTAGGATCGGATAGGCTTGTCAGAAGGTCGAGCTGGCTCTGTTTTTATAATGTTGTACTTGTTACGTACCTAAAAACATGAAAAGTATTTGTAGTATACATTGACTGTAGTTTATAAACTACATAATTCATAATTTATTATTTATATTAAGAGAACCTTCAATTTTTATTAAAATCCGTCATAATATTATTATGCCACTTATAAAACGGTAGTGTTATAAAATTACGCTAGTTATGTATTGTGTTGTAGTGTAATTACGCTATGCGTGTGATTACCAAAATGCCATCGTGTCATTTTCGCCCTATGCCTTGCAGGTTAAAATCACTGTGTGTGTATGTGCTTTAATTTATATGAACCGGCTCAGGCTCAGGCTCATGCCCAGCTTGTTTATAGACCAAAGTACCAAACCGAGCTAACTTGGCTCGTTTGTAAACGAGCTTTTTTTGAGCGAGTTGTGAGTTTTTTGAACAGCCGTAAATACTACTTGAATTTCATTAAAATGTTTGTTTTGCAGACAAATTTTCCAGAATATCAGGGCTCAGAGAAGATTGTGATACGACGATATTCTGATTTCGTTTGGTTGTATGATCGTCTGTTTGAGAAATACAAGGGGAACTTCATTCCTCCACTTCCAGAGAAGAACACTGTAGGTATGGTATCAATTCATTAATCACTCTGTTTCTGTCTTTAATGTTTATTTTTTATTTAAATCTCCCTTATAAATGACCAATTATGACATTATTAATGCAGAAAAGTTTAGATTCAGTGCTGAGTTTATCGAAGTGAGGCGTCAAGCATTGGATACATTTGTTAATAGGGTTGCATCACATCATCAACTTCAACAAAGTGATGATCTGAGAATCTTTCTAGAGGCTGATGAACAGGTAACCTTTATGGTTGAGTGAAACAGTCGGTTTGTAAATGGGTTGACCCGATTAACCTGTTTGATTAACGGGTCAGAATTGGTTAACCTAGCCAGCCTGTTTCCAACCCACCTCAAAACTAGAACTAAAGATTTATGGAGTATTAATTCAATCTGATTGCAGTTCACTGGCCTGATCAACCCGTTTACAACGCATTTAACCTGTCAGCCCATTTAGATAATCTGGTTACTCAGGTCTGAGTTGGGTTTTTAATCTTTTGACACGATTAAGTTATTGGGTCATGTTCACTCTGAGCTCATTTAAGCTTGAGCTTGGTTCGTTTAACTTAAGAGAGCTCGAGCTCGAGCTCTGCTGGTGAGTAGTTTTTCAAGCTCGACCCTGGCTCAACTCGTTTGCTATGTACTTGATTATTTTGTTTATCTATATTTATAACTAGGATAGGTACCCGTGTACAACACGGTTTTAATAAATTTAATTTTATAAGTCCAAAACCATCAAAATATCAATAATAATAAGTCATGATAAATGACAATGATCTCTAGTCCAATTGATTAAAAGCGCATAATTAAAGACTTCAATTTAAAAACGAGGTTTTGGATTCAAGCCCAACTTTAAACCCAAAAAAATAAAAAATAGGGGACTCAAGTTGGGTAGCGAATTTTCTAACATATAAAGGTGTAATTCCTTTTGAGGGTGAAATGAAGATGACCGGGTAGATCAGTGGCCCGTTAGTGATCCGAATTGACCGTTTAAAAAAAGAGATCATGATAAATAAATTTGGTTATTAGATATAAAAGGTACAAACATATATTACAATTAAATAATATATCTTTTTTACTAATAAATTGATCGTAAATTGAAAAAGTTATTCTATAATCGAACACAATATAATGATACAATTAATCATATCATGAGTTTGAAAAAGAAAATGGTGAATTACAAATATATGTTATATAATTTAACATAAGTTACTAAAAATGAAATAATAAAATAAACATTAAAAAATCTCACTTCAGATCTTCTAATTTGATGTCCATCGATCTTTATTGCATCTTTGCCACCTCTTGTTAGTTTCTTTTCCATTTCACAGTGTTTGTTGACAAATCCAATAATGTCTAAGTTGGAAGCGTAAGCATTTTAATGTTTGTTTTATGTGTGAATAATAAATAAAGAATTTAATATTAGAGAAATTTATAAAAGAATTACCTATTTTGTTGTGTGTGGTAAGTGGTAACAAAGTATAATGATCAATATAGGAAAAACAAACTTACTTGGATTTTAGAATCCAGGTTGTCAAGAAATCGATTTACTAAAAGAGCAGGGGACTTAATTCGATATGTATTTGTCATCACCTTATGATATTTATAACATTATAAAATTACCAATTATTTAGTGAGTTAATTGGTATTTTGGAATGAGAATAACTATTTTGAGTATGAATCAATAAATTTATTTTTATAGGATTATAATTCAAAAAGGGCTCCCTAATTGATTAAAATGCCAGGAAATATGCAATTAACATAAATAAATTAAAACTTCAAACAAAAATGTTAAATAATGAAGTCGATAAATTGTTCAGAATATTAAAGTCGTGGTTAAATACTTTTAATTTAGAGGAGTATAATTAGAGCGTAAATTGAGGAGTGTGATTAGAATTATATTTTATAAATAGAGTTGAAAATTAACAGTTACATAAAATATATGTTTAAATAAATCATTAAGAATAAGGTTTTAAGAGTATATATTACGTTGATGGTGATGGAGATGAAACTGGATGGCTATTTTGGAGTCTGGGAATACGCTTGGAGAGATCTGATACACGATAGGAGAATGATGAATTTAATTTAGGGTTTCCAAATAATTATGATGAATCTAATTATATTTGGGTTGGGTAAGGGATCCAACCCGTGACCGTGGATGAAGTATTGTGGGAGGCGGGATTTTGAGAGGAAGGATGTCCTAGGTATGCGACAGACGGAATAAAATATTTCGGTAGGCATAACGATGAGACATGGATGATGAAGATGATGATAAGATAGTGTGATAAGGATTGTCGGATCTAGAAAGACATGTCGATTTTGAGCGTCTATCTGCAGATAAACTAAATCAATTGGAATGGGGAAAGATAGATTTAGGGTTTATCTAAAAGATGAATGTTGTTATGTGGTTATTAGATAAATAGGGTCGGGTAAGGATAGGACCCGGTTTGGAAAAGGGGTGTTGTGGGAGGCGGGAATTGGTGAGGAAGGATGTGATAAGAAGATGCCACGTGGCATAAGGAAAGCTTTATTTATTTAGTAGTATAGATTATTTTTGGTATATAACTATAAATTTTGATATTAACATAAAATATACAATTTAGTTATTTTTGTTGTAATTTGAAGTGTAGTATTAACTATTATGCAAATGTATATTTAATATATTAATTACTTGCGTAACATGCTGTTTGTTCGTTCCAGTAGTTTATATTATCTATTCTACATGTTTTTGTATATTGCAGACAATGGAAAGAGCTAGGTCACAAGATACTGGAATCTTCAAGAAGAAACAAACTGATTTGATGCAGATTTTTAGGGTAAAATAAACAATTCTTGGTAAATTGGTATTTTTTACGTAATTTAATATTTTACTATAATAATCTTATGAATGTGACAGGATGTTCAATCTAAAGTGACCGATGTAGTCATGGGGAAAGAAAAACCAGTTGAAGAATCAAATCCTGAATACGAGAAATTAAAGCGTTATATATTTGAGCTTGAAGATCATGTAGCCGAAGCCCAAAAACACGCATATCGTCTAGTAAAGAGACACAGAGGTATTAGTTTATGTTTTATCTTAAACGGAAACAAGTCAGATGGGTATTATTAAAAAAATAAGACTATTGTTTAAATAATATATATTTTGGAATGACAATTCGTTCAATTATTGTTGCAGAATTGGGGCAATCTCTTGCTGATTTCGGTAAGGCAATTAAACTTCTTGGTGCATGTGAAAAAGATGCTCTTGGGACTGCATTTACTGAGCTTGGAGCTAAATCAGAGATGCTATCAATTAAGCTGCAACGAAAAGTCAGTTTCTGTTTTTTATTTTTATTTATCTTTTAGATGTTTATTTTGATTGAACAAGCAAAGTTTGACGCTATTTTAATTAAAAAGGTAAACAGGTAAACAACTCCAACTGACTGATTTATCTCCTTTTTTCTCTTGATTAGGGTTATCCCAACATGCATCTATTTTTAAATTATAAAACAGAGATTTGAAATCGTAAAAATTAGACCTTTGTAGAGTCTGAGTGGACGGGCATGAAACACTTTAAGTTTCTAAATAGTAATTAGTGTCGCGGATAAGATTACGAAGGTTATATCATCTCCATGTCACTCTTCAATATTGAATTTAATGATTTAGGAGGCCTATACATTAGAAGTATATGTTGGACCTTTGATCCATTTGACCCATTTCTTAAGCTGTTTATTTATTTTATTGTAATTTTACCTTTGACCTATTTGTCCCGTTTCTTAGTTTTACCTATTATATATCTATGTTGTAGATGTATCCCCGATTAATTTTTATGTTTTGTATTGTGAAGGCTCACCATCTTCTGATGAATTTTGAGAAACCTTTGAAAGACTACGTGCGTGCGGTACAATCCATCAAGGTAATCTTTTTACTCCCAAAAACCGACGTTGAACAATATGTTTACCGGCATAATTTTATAAAATTCATCATTTTCTCATCTCTGATTTGTAAAACAGGGTACTATAGCAGAGCGGGCCAATGCTTTCAGACAGCAGTGTGAATTGGCTGAACAAATAAAACTGAAGGAAATTGATCTGTATGATTTCCATGTTTATATATTATATTTGCATTATTTTCTGTTTCATTATCAGTTTTTGGTAAATAATTCATGTGTTAATTATGAAAACAAAGTCTGTATAACTTCAATTATAATCTAGTTTCTTGAATAATATAATTTAGGAGGTTTGATGCATTAGATATAGTATTTGTTTGTATCAATGTAACATAATTGCATTAAATTTTTTTCTATTTCAGCAACAAATTAAGGATACTTCGTTCTGAGAGGATGTTAGATGCAGAGCATGAATATGAGGAGGTATGCATTCTTATTTGTACTTTCTCTACTAAGATTTTTATAATTTAAAGAGTATATAATAGTGGTTGCAAACTCCTGAATAAATACTCCCAAAATCTGGAATTTTTTTTTCTTTTTTATCGATTTATACCGTAAACAATATTTAAGCAAACTTGCAAAAAAAGCTTGCAAAAAGACTAGATTTTGCCAGCAGAACCCCACAATTCAAGTTTCTTTTTGTCTTTCGGTTTCAGTTTTTTGGGTTTTCAGTTTTCTTAATGGGTTCGGTTTGGCTTTGGGTTTTTCGGTGTTGCCAAGTGAACTTGATTTTTTTGGGGGAAATGTGGCCCAATATAATGAATTTGGACCTGAAACTTTGGGCCTAAAATTTTCAGGGTACAATATTTATTAATTTATTTTTAAATTACTAAACATTTAACAATCAAAAATAAAAATTATAATCCATAAATTCAGTAACAAAAGCTGGGTCTCTCCGGTTTTTACGGGCTTTTTTCAGTTAAGTACAATCAAAACTGACACCGAACCAGAAATCTGGTTTTTGAAAAAGCATAAACCAAATCGTTGGTTTTGGGTTGGGTTCGGTTACGTCAATTATTTTGGTTACGAGTCCGTTACTCGGTTTTTGTGCACATCCCTATTCATTTTCCACCCGAAGACATGTCTATATGCATGACCTTTTTCTGTTCTTTTGTAACTGGAATGCAGTTGAAAGCTGAAGGTCAGGAAGCAACCAAAAGATTTGAGGCAATCGCACTGTTAATGAACGAAGAAATTGTGCGGTTTCAAGATCAAAAAACACAAGATCTCGGCCGGGCTTTTCATGAATTTGCAAAGGGCCAAGCCCGTTTAGCCCATGCTATTGCGGACGCTTGGCGAAGTCTTATTCCTAAACTCGACTCACTCTCTGTCTCATAACATGTTTCATTTTATGTATTTTTGTTCTGTTTGTATCTTAGTATCCAACACGTTTTAAGACGTGCAAGCGCGTATATTGTGTATGCCTAACAATCATAAGGAACATTTTAAAAATATTTGGGTGCTTTTTGGTTTTTAGGATTTAGTGTGATGTATGGGATTGTAAGCGACTATGAACATATAAATCATGTTCGTTGTGTTCGTTCGCTGAGAAATCAAGAATCTAGTACGCGCTAGAGAAGATAAAGAACCTTGGGACTCTATTTTGAAACATATGTAGTTGAAGGTGATCGTTGAGAGACGGATTTAATCTTAGGAAATAATATGCAGGTTCTTGTTGATCTACGCGGGGTACTTGAACCAAAATTATTCTAAGGACTGAAGTCACTTGTCTCAAAGTAACAAGTGATTCAATCATACATATCAAAGGGCATTTTGGCCTAGCTGTACCAAAGTGTTGGATAAGAGTGTAGTTTAGGAGTAGAGTTAGAGGGTGTGTGAGTTGTCATTAAAATAAATAAAAGCCATCATTCAATCCGGTCAATTAAACGGAATATCTATATGTAATAAATAAAAATAATGGGGGCACGTGTCAGCTTTGTAGGCCATCTAAAAGTTGGTTTTCTCACATCTCTTCTAATAAATATTGCATGTCACGTGTCGACTTTAGCTGAAATCTAGTCTCTTAATCTCTTCTAATAATGATTTTCTTTAATTTGTTAAATAATATGATTACTCCATTAGTCTCTTTAATTTTTATAAAATGTCTTTGATGAAAATATGATATATTATTTAAAATAAATATTATAAAAAAACATTTATTTATCATGTGACATGTGTAATACAAAAGCTTACTAACCTTGTTGCATAAAACAAGGGGTTGAAATAGTATTCACTTGATAGTTAAAAGACTATTTTTGTTATCAACCACATAAATTATCAACAACCTTTTGAAAACACACAACCACCCCAAAAACCATATCTTGTAAACATATTCATCAAACACAACTTTCCTAACATATCCAATTCACAAGCCATGGCTACTCTATGTAGCAGCAGACAACTCTTCCCACAGATACGAGAATCCGCCGGTCCGAAACCACAAGTTTCATCTAATCCAGTCACTTATCAAATTCATGCATCCAAAAGTTTTAAAAAACCGAGTTCAAAACTAGCTTTTAATGGTCAGTTTATTGGCAGTGTTGTTGTTAGAGCAACGCCGGGAAGCAGCAGCATTACTCCGGCTGGAGATGATGACGAAGGAGTGTCGTTGGGGACGATGAAGCTTCCGGTCAATACTGATCTTGATCGGTTTGAAACGTTATTGTTTCAAGTAAGGTGTTGATAATATTTGTGTTTTGAGTTACTATTTGATTCTGTGGATTGATAAATTTAAAAGTGATGATATTGGAAATGTGTTTGTTGGCAGTGGGCTAATAGTATGAATCAAGGTGCACAAATACCACTTCCTATGCCTCTCAAGGTTAGTGATGTAATGTTATCGAAGTGAACCGAACGAATACGAACAAGGGTTTGTTTGTGTTTGTTCATTTAACTTTAACAGCCGGACATATTGAACTTTAGTGGAAAAATTAATAAACTTGATTAGTATTTGATTAAACTTTCCTTTCAATAACTAAACTGACTTCTTGTTGAACGGTTTACTGAAAGTGTTTTTTACGGGGTATTGGTTTTTATTAATCCCATCTATCATCTTTTGGTCGCTGTCTGTCCCAAATAATGAATTGGCTGCTGATGGTCCCAACGTTTATCATATTTGTTCTCAACGGTCCGCGACTAACAGACTTCTAACGCCGTTAGTTGCAGGTCGTCGGAAAACATTTTTGGGCGGAAAACGTTTTTCGGGAAAACTCAACATATTCGTCCCAAACATTTTTGTAACCTTGGATCGGACCTTTAGTAACATTTTTCTAGTAAAAGCATCAGTTATTGAGGTCGTCGGAACCCTAGAACCATCGTCAGAATTGGTTGGTGGTGCTCAAGTGTGGTGGCTCGTTGGTGTGAGTCGGTTGGTGGCGGTGACAATGTTCAGATTGAGTTTTCCGGCAAAAATGTTACTTTTCCAGCCAAAAGCGTTTTTTCGGCGACCCGGTGTTAGGATTCTGTTAGTTGCAGACCGTTGAGAACAAATACGTTAAAAGATGGGACCGTCAGCAGCCATTTCGTTAGTTAGGACAAGAAGCGACCAAAAGATGTTAGTTGGGAATTAATAAAAACCAATACATCTTTTTTTAGTATCACCTACTTATTTACAACTTAAAGGTAAATGATTTTCAACTTAAACATGAAACAGGTGGACAAAGTTAAAGGAGGAGTAAGGCTAGGCTTCATTACAATCGGAGACGGAGTGACCGAGACTCCAGTGTACATTGACTGTTTGGTTTTTCCGGCCACCGCTGGTGAACCACCCATTTTTCGGGCGATAAGAGACGGGCCCATGAAAGACAAGTCACCTCCTGGAGAACCTAGAATCATGAAAAGTCTTCTAGCAGCCCTTCAAAAGTCTGTTCAATTGGCTGCAATATGAAACTACTTGTGGTTTTTTGAAATACTTTTCTCTTTGTACAAGTTCAATGTTGTTTTTGTACTTTTTTTGGTTGTCATATATAGCAGTCTTGTTATCGCAAACAACCAACCATCAATCACATCCATCGACAGTTAATACCCGAGGTTATCTATCTTGACTTCTTGAGTGACTTGAATCGAATCAAGATTAAACAAGTTCAAAGCCAAAATCAAGTTTAAGATCGAAGCTCGGTTTAATAAACAAGTTTTCGACTCAATATATAACTTCTAATACTGACCAGCTAAACCCAATCAAAACCACAACCAAAATACCATCTTTCGAAATGAAAACCGTGCCTCGTTTACTTATATACGCATGAACAACCCGAGAAAATACAACTTACTTCATCACAAGCATAAGCCAACACAATTAAGTCAAACTTTGTTTAGCTTTACATTAGATGATACTCGTTTCTTTTTTATAAAACAAAAATTACTTGGTAGCTCTCACTTTCTTCTTCAATTCACCATGTTAATCCCGTGACAAATGAATCACCATTCATCTTCAAGATTAGCACGATGAAAGCACATAACCGTGCCCACAAATATGAAAAATGACATAAACTCGATTAGCATAGCTCCCATGCTGATTAGATGTGCATGCCTTAATATGATCGGGATAGCTATGCTCCCTACTGCTGAAGCACCTGTTAAAAATTTGGCAGCATCTATCCACCTGTCATACCAAACGGGTCAAAGTTAGGACTGCTAAACGGGTCGCGGGAGAGAAAATATATACAAATACCTAACGTAAAAACTAAAGAAATTACAAATACTTACCCGCCACCATCACGGGAGAGTAAATATTCAGTGGATCCACCACCAAAGAACATGCAAGGCATAGGGACCAAAACATACATGAGTGCTGCAAATGAACATTTCATAATCTATTATTTTATTTCCGATTCAACTTTCAATAAAACATGCAAAATTAATATGTTAAAAATGTGCTATATTGTAATAATACCTGATAACATCGGCCACCAGTTGCTGTAAATTGCACAAGCCTGGAAATTATAACGAAAATAAGACACGAAAACTGTAAGTACATTTGTGTTTTCTTATGATATCTTTCTTTTCATGTATTATTTACTTTTTTATTAAATACATCAAAGAATTTAAATCAAACATACCAGGATTTGTAAGAGGAAACTAGACGAAAACATAAGGGCAAGTCCAGCAAGCCTGAAAACAATGATGTCTTTATTAACTTTTGTCAAGTGGAAACAAATTTAAAAAAAAGTAATAATTATTATTTTTAGCTTACACTGTAGTCCACGATCCAAGAGAGGGGTGGCAGACATGCAACAAAAAGGGAGAGACGTTAAAATTATGTTGAACTCAAAGAATGATGGAGCTGAAAAGCTAGCTTAAGTATGTGTTTGATTTATAGTTAACTGGCATGGCTTCATTACATAGATACAACTTCAAATTTGAGGTCGAACAATCAAATTAACAAAGGAAATGGATTTTATGACATATGATGCACCAATAGCAGTCTATATGTTGTACTATTAATGACCTTTAATGCTATAACCATTAACCAATATGGTTCCTAATAAGTAAGTTCCAACCGGTATCATTGTGATGTTGTAATGAGCCCTAGATCGGCTGCTATAGTTAACTGCATAGCTTCTCAATAACAACATAATTATATCAAGTTCTAGGTCAAAAATCAAAATTAGCTTAATAAGTAAGCTCCAACTGGTATCATAAATTCATTATGATGTTCAGATTAGCCGTAGATCAGCTGTGACAGTTAACCAAATAGCTTCGCAATAACAGGCTATCAGCATCATCAATTCATCATGCATTCATACTACATACATACTGGTATCAAATTCTAGGTCAAAATTAGCCTAACATGTAAGTTCCAACTGGTATTATTGTGTTGTTGCAAATTAGCCCAAAATCAGCTGTGACAGTTAACCTCATAGCTTCCCGGTAACAACAGCATCAAGCTACACACATCCTGGTATCAAACTCTAGGTCAAAATTATCCTAACAAGTGAGTTCCAACTGGTATCATCATGATGTTAAAAATTAGCCCTAGACCAACAGTTATAGTTAACCATATAGCTTCTCAATAACAACATCATCATCATGCTACATGCATCCTAGTATCAAACTCTATGTCAAAATCAGCCAAATAAGTTTGTTCCATCTGATATCACTAATTCGTTACTATGTTCAAATCAGCCCTAAATCAGCTGTGAGAGTTAACTGCATAGCTTCTCAATAACAACAACAACATCATCATACTACGTAAATCCTAGTGTCAAGTTCTAGTTCAAAACTAGCCTAATAAGTCCGTTCCAACCGGTATCATCATGATGTCGAAAACTAGCCCTAGATCAACCGCAACAGTTAACCACATAGCTTCTCAAACAACAACAACATCATCATACTACATACATCCTAGTATCAATTTTTAGGTCAAAATTAGTCAAATAAGTAAGTTCTAACAAGTATCATTATGATGCTGAGCTGAAAATTAGCTTCAGATAGTTAACCGCACACCTTCTCGATAACAACATCATCAAATTCTAGGTCAAAATCAGCCTAATAACTAAGTTCCAACTGGAATCATTATTATAATTATAATTACTAGCCCTAGATCAGCTACAACAGTTAACCGCATACCTTCATAACATCCGAGCATCAAATTCTAGGTCTAAATTAACAAAAATCAAGTCTACGGACTACGATTGAATTAAAACTTAATAATAATAATAATAATAATGAATTAAAAGTGGCTAACCTTCAACTGTCATCGCCATCTCCGTTAACTTTGTTAGATGAGCGATGAAGAGCTGACGAATTAAAGGTGTTAGTTGACGGTGAGCTAGTGGTGGATGTTTATGACGGACGGTTAACGACGCGACGAGGTGGAAGATATGGAATCCACGGTGCTACTGCTAGTGCTAGTTGCGTGTTTCGTTACTTTCGCTTATTTGAGACTTATGAGCATAGTGCTAATAATGAAAGTTAGGGGTGAGTTTTGTATTATACAAAAAGTACCAGTTATATTATGATCCCGTTTACCAGACGGGTGTTTGCGCGATACGGCAACACAGATGCTGATAATCACGTAACAATTATGAGGGTATTTGATTTCACCTTTTGGTTTTCGAAGTCAAAAAGATGTTACTAACGGTCGGGCTCATAGTCACATGTTTAACATAGGACCGTCGAAACCGGTCGTGAATATCCTATGTAACATATTAATTTTTTCTTTATAAAACTATTGCAATACCATACTCGAATAAAAGTGAATAAAATTCTCGTTTTTATGTTGCAACTTTTTTTGAGAAAAATATTAACGTACGAAAAAGTTATGCCGCCGAAACTAAATGATGAAAGCGAGAATCAAATCTGGGTTACATAAAACACCAAACTCTTTTTCTTATCACTTCATCACAAGATCATTGACTTTAATAATTAGTTATTAGTATTTAATAGTGATTATTTGTTAGGCTATGTATAGTGGAGGGCTACAAAATAGGGGCGATTTTTGACACGTCAGCAAAAAGCGATTTTTATTTTAAGGTTGTAGTGATGTTGTAGCCAAAAAAATCACAAGCTTGCTATTGGTCCATTTAATAAAATATTATCGACGACAAAATCTTGTCGCCCCATATATCGCGGGGGTGAAGTAGTGGTGGGGTGTGTGGGGTGGTGTGGGGGTTGTGTTGACGCCTATTATGGGGTGGTGGTGGTGGTTGGTTTAAAAAGTGGGTTGACTTTAATATTTTAATAGTCCATAATTTAATAACTACTGCATAATCTACACCAGTACACCCATATTATGAATGTTACATTGCTTATAAATTATATTAGAACAATTTTGCCTTGGCTTTCCAACTATCAATGACACTTTGAAGGGTTAATTCTAGAAAATCAATTACTCAAGAAACTACATCTTTCTAAGACTCATTTATTCATCAAAATCAGCTGAAATATCTTCCACGTTGTCATCATACGCTTGACCACCCGGTTTTAATATATCAAACCCATTAGCAATTTGAATATATTGGACCGCCCCGGATGAAGATCATTAACTATATATATGGAGCCTGAGGAGTGAGGACTGGACGAGGGGGGTTGGTCTCGACTCTAATGCGGGCTCAATCAGTCTGTTTTAAGATCAACTTGATTTTATGCCAACTTATCACTTATGTGATCTTCTTTAGATGCTTCATGTGTCGTAGTTAGTCAAGAGTGGAATTAACTCATTAAGTTGCTCAACTGTAAGGCCCACTAGCTTTAAAATACACCAAACTGACTTTGATAAATTGTTAAATCATTTAAAAGTCTAAGCACATATATAAACGTAATTTATCAATTCAAATAACTATTTGTCAATCTGACTAGATAACTCAATAACTATAATTCCATTTATTGTAAAATATAATTGGACAACAAGTTGCATCGCCATTAATTAGATCACCATTAGGAGTACGTTTTAGCAATGATATTTATAACCATTTTTATCAACTGCTGCTGATAATTATAATGCAACTTTATACAAAGAAATATATTGAAGTCCACCACCAATATTAATTCTTTGCCCTTGATCCAATAAACATGAAAATTGCACCCTGGCTTAGTATGAATGTCACATTGCTTATAGAGAACAATTTTTGCTTCTCTTTCCAACTATCAATGACAAATTGGGGGGCGAATTCTCGAGAATCTTTACTCAAGAACTTCGTCTTTCTTATCTTTATAGAGACCCGTTTCTTCATCAAAATCAGCCGAAACATCCACCACATCGTCAACAAACGTTTGACCACCCTGATTCAATATATCAAACCAGTTAGCAATTAGAATAGCTTGGACTGTCTCGGGAATAAGACCGTTAACTGTAACTATGGAACCTGAGGAATGGGCTAGGAGAGAGGGGTTGGTTGGTTTCGGGTCTAATGACGTTTCGGTCAAACTGTTTTAAGATGGACCTGGACCCGAAAAAAACCAATAAACCGGTCCGGTTTTAAACAAAACCCGGATATAATGTTATATCTATGCTGTACCATGGACCCAGGTTTTATGAATATTCGGTCCGATCCTCGGGCCATTACCGTGAAGAATATATTGTTTTGACTCTAACACTAAATAAATTATTGTTTGCCTGTTATTGACTAGAATGCTTAAAGATGTTTAAAATAAGAATAAAAGAAAATGATTGTTGGTACAAAAAGAAGAACTGGATACATAATTCAATGTCTAGAGTGAAGAATATATTTGAATTTCATGCATATTAATTATTACAGAAGCATTTCATTGAACAACTTGTAGGCACATGCTAAATACAGTGTACAAAATGAACAGGATGCATCAATTCAAATAGATAATGACAACTTTATGAAACAAATAAATGATAGTCATGAATTATAGAAATACAATTAGTAGTTTACATACCTGGCTTTATTATGAATCCCAAATAGAAGCCTTAGTAAACGTGAATTAATATTGAACACTGTCAAACGTGAAAGTGAAGGGAGCAGTGTCTCCGGCAGATCTCTTAGCTTTTGGCATCTTTTAATATGAAGATGTTGAAGGGAGGTGAGGTGTTGTATGCCATCTGCAACCGATTCCAACTCCTTAAAATCATTGATAGATAGACAAGTGAGAGATGAAGGAAGAAGAAAAGATGATGATGAACCTGCACTCATCATCATATCTTCTTCTTCTTCTTCTTCTTCTTTAACCCTCCTATTATTAATAGACTTAAATTAGGAGGCCACAAACCACATGGGAATGACTCATCCAGTGTTGGACAGTTAGTTATCGACATTATTTCCAAAGATGTGAGACTTTGCAAATGCTCGTGAGGAAATGACTTCAGATTCTTGCAGTAACTAATCTCAAGTTCTCTCAAGCAAAGACATGGAAGAAAACCATAACCATTATCTGGAATGGATTCTATCTTATCACAACCGCCAAGGACCAATGTGGTGAGATGAGCTAAGCATCCTTCTGGAAATAACCTCATATTTGACACTCCCCAAATGTACAGACCTTCAAGTGATGGCATCAGAAGCCAATTTACCTCCACATTGTTATCACAGTTACAAATTTTAAGATACTTCAAAGTGGATCGGAGGTCATTAATTTTTGGGAAGGTCAGCGATGTAACTGAAGGACACTCCCATATTCTCAACCCCTCAATACTATTGGGACAGTTGTAACTCTCTAGTCTCGGACAACACTCAATTCTAACTTCTATAAAAGATTCTATGCCAATCACCATGTTCTCCTTTCTCTTTCCAAATGATACCAAGTTGTTACACCAAGATAACTCCAACCTCTTTAAATTCACAAGAATCGAATATGCAGTTGCCTCTGATTCCCACAAATAAATGAGTTCATCACACCTGAAAATGTACAATTTCTCAACTGCCTTAAGATGCTCTAATACTTCTCCATAAGTCCTTTAATATTATTCATTGTCAATCTAGTAAGGTTGTGTTTGTTTTTGATTAAAACATCTGCAGGAGGGGTGATGTCTGCAGGCGCGCAGACATCACCTATGAAGACTGTTTGTTTTTTTTTAAGATAAGATCTGAAATCAGCTTCTTTTATCTTAAAAAAGAAGCTAAAAATTATTGCTTCACACATCTTCACCCTACCTGCTCTCCTGCTGCCTCCTCTCCAACCATCCAAAAACAACAATAAGCATCCCATAAACTCCGGCCAGATATGATTCACCTCCGTCATCGCCTCCGGCAACTTCATCGTCGCAAAAATCCTCATCACCCCACCGGAAAACTCAGCACTAGCCTCCGGCACTTCAAACGCAATCTTCCCTTCAACAATTGACGAGTAGGAGCTAATATTATACGTCTTCACCGTCATCGATCCGTTGGAACCCTTGAACGCGATAAACGATTGAGCCCCCGCCATTCCGGTCCCGATGGGATTAATCGCCCATGCCACCCATCCATTTCGAATCCGGTGTACAACGGTGAGGAAAACGGGAGAAAGAGTAGGGTCGCCGGAAATACGCCGTTTGAGACGCCGGACACGTCGCCGTCACGGTTGGAGACGGAGGAGACGTCTTCTGGCGATGACGAAGACGTTTGTGGCGGTGGTGATTCGAATAGTAACAATGGAGTTTCTTCTACATCGTCTTCTGGAACTCCTTGTACTTCCCTTTCTTGGTGATATTAATGAATTAATAAATAATTTATTAATTAATGTGTTTGTATTTTCAGTTTATGCAGACAGTGTTAACTTATAAAAACAAACAGTCTTATTTTTTCAGCTTACAGAGCTTCAGACCACATCTTCAGCTGCAGACATAAAAACAGATGAAATCAGCTTACAGACAGTTTATGTCTGCAAAAACAAACAGCACCTAATTGATGAAGATACACCGACCATGGTTTTTAACACCGCTAAAGAACATCCTTCTACACTTAAAATCCGAAGTGTCGGTATTAACTCCAAAGACGCTACATCTAGCTTTGGACAGTTAATTATAGATATCTCTTGAAGACTAGGAAACGATCCAACTTTGTCACCACCACTAGTTGACCATTTTCCCAGTTCTTCATATCTTTAAATTCCAAAACTTCAAGGGATGGAAATGCAACGCCATGCCAAGAATTAGAAGGTCTGAGTAACTCAGAATCCATACTCTTCAATCCATCCATGCTTTTAACAAACAACTTTTGAAGTGAAGGTAGATGTCCAAGTGTTGGTAAACGTGTGCAACTTCTACAACCACGTAATGTAAGTTTCGTTAACCAAACAAACGAAGAATCCCCGACCCAAGTAGGAAACTTTGTTCCCATATAGTACACAATCTCGAGGCTTGTCAACTTCTCGGAAGGTCTTAACCCTTCAAGCACATTGTATTCAGTCTTTTCATTCCGAGAATCATCAAAGACATCACTCCATTCCATTTTCAAATCACAAATTCCCTTATTTTGTTGAATGTTTGCCTCCTTTGTGTGGAATGCATTTTTCACATTGTGAAGCCCTTCAATGGAAAGCAGACCCCGAAGATGCACTAGGTCCTTAAGGTCGGATAATCTACACTCACCATATCCTCCAATAATGACTCTGGATAGAGTTTGTAGACCAGTCAACCTACCAAGTCCCAATGGCATCGTTTTTAATGATGAAGTATCAGCGATGTCAAGATGTCGTAGGTTAGTTAACTTAAGAGTACTCTTTGGCAATGTAGATAACCTACGACAACCTGACAACAACAAGCTTTGTAGATTAACAAGGTCACCGACTTGTTCTGGTAAACATATGATACTAGTGTTTGAAAGATTGAGGTACCGCATGCGCTTAAGACTACCAATGGACTGTGGAACCTCTGCAATATTATAATAAGCTAGGCTTAAACCCTTAAGGAATTGCAGTTGAGGAAGTAGCTCTATAAGAACCTTTTTTGATACATAAAATATGTTCAAATCACTTAACAGATTAACCGACATGGCTAAAAATGTTCTCAAGCTTCTAGCTCTCCGTAGTGCCGTGAACATTTTGTATGCTTCAAAACCTTCACGAATAAATGAAAGGTGGTGGAATTTCTCAATAGCTCCATCCTGATCATTAACGTCCAACATAAAAAAAAATTCACCAGCAACACTTGTAGCCAAGTCATTTATTAGGTCATGCATTGAATATCGTGATTTATCGTTGGTTGAATGCTGAAGAAATGACCTCGACACTAGCTCTTCAAAACACTCCCCTCCAAAACTCTCCATTAATATGTTTTTGTTTGGTTGATGCAAATATCCTTCAGCCATCCACAAAAGGATTAGTTCATTTTTGTCGAACATATAATCCTTAGGGAATAAGCAACACACAAACATTTGTTTCAAATGTTGTGGGAGATCATAGTAACTAAGCCTAAGAGCTGGAAGAATCTCACTTGTATTATGTACATTCCAAATCTCATTATTCAAGAGGTCCTCCCATTCTTCATAACTGGATCTTGTTCTAAATACCCTTCCAAGTGTTCTCAAAGCCAAAGGCAACTTACCACATTTCTTGACGATATCTTCACCATGGAGTTTAAGTGCTTGAGTCTGATCAAGGTTTTGCTCATCCGAGGCATGTTGAGCAAATAAAGATAGAGCTTCTTCATCCGACAAAAGCTCGAGAGGGTACGTTTTAACAGAGTCCATCACTGATGCAACCATGGGCTTCCGTGTTGTCACAAGAACTTTACTTCCAGAAGCCCCTACACTAAAAGGTCGTTGGAGTAGTTCCCACTCATAATAGTTTTCATTCCAGACATCATCTAGAACAAATAGGAACCTTTTCTGTGAAAGTTTTTCTATTAGAGCCACTTGAAGCTGATTTAGAGATTCAAATTTTCTGTCATCCCCACCAACATCTTTAAAAATGGCCTTGCTAATATTAAATATATCAAACTCATTAGAAACACAAACCCAAACCTTGAGTTCAAAATGATCAATAACTTTCTTATCGTTGTATAAAAGTTGAGCAAGAGTGGTTTTGCCAATCCCACCCATACCAACTATGCACAAGAAGTTGACATTTTCACTACTTGAAGCTTCACTGCCCAACAACTTTCCCAACAATGCCTCTTTATCACCTTCCCGCCCTATAATTTTGGATTCATTAACCAGTGATGTTTCTTCCAACCGTCTACTAGCTTTATTTGGCCTTAATTCAATCTTATCATTCAAACCCAAAAGTTCTTTCTCCTCAACTAGAGCACGCAATTTGGTCGTAATCTCATCTAACTTAGAACTCATCTTACGGCCATACTTAAGTGCATGAAATTTGGTTGGAATGAACTTTAATATCTTATTTGTGCTGGTGTTAGCGTGTGATTCTTGATTCAACTTGCGCCGCATAGCTTCGGTGGCCAAATCATCAAGCACATCGTCTATTTCATAAGCCAAATGCTTGAGTTCGTTCAACCAAATTTGAACTGATGTGTCTTTTACTTGCTTCTCTTCTGCATCGACAAGTACAGCTCGGATCAGGGCCAGTTTTTTTCTTAATTTGTTAAGCTCAGATTCAATTCCTGCAGATCGAGCCAGGCTGATGAAGTCACTCGAGGCTAGCTTCTCGAACAACACAGTGATGAATGCTCCAATAAAGACTTCACCAATAGCCATTAGAATTTTAAAATGGAAAGATAGTTTGTTTGTTGATAGGTTTTTATTTCTGATAAAAAATGGTTTGGTATGAAAAACGAAGATGAAGCAAAGGGATAATTAAGAGATCGAATTTGTGTGGATGATCATGAGAGGAGACTTCAGGTCTACCTTAAATCTTAAATTAGTCATCATAATGGATAAGACTCCATATGCATTTGTCTTTGTCAGAAAACTTATCTCACATGAAGCATTTAGTATTTTTGGAAGAAAAAAAAATCATTGTTTTGGTTCTGTCCGTTTATCATAACTTTAGGTTAACGCCTTGTTCTTGAGTATTTTAACCAAGAAAAGAAAAGGAAAGGAGAGGGAATGATAAGAAAGGGGAGGGAAGGGAAATAAATTTTTTCTAATCAGGTGTGTTCTTAAGTTGAAAGGAAATTAGAGGAAAGGAAAGGATAACTATGTTAAAAAATAGTTATCCTTAGTAATCATCCCATTTTTGGGAGGATAACTTATTGAGAAGATACATTAATTTAATCCCTCCTAACTCCTCCTACTCATTTCCTTTTCATCCTAAAAAAACTTAAGAACACCCATTTTTTAACTATCCTTAGTTTTTCTTTCCTTTCCCTCATTTAAAAAAACTCAAGAACAGGGCGTAAGGGAAAATGACCAAAATGGTTTATTTGATCACACAAATTCCTTGACTAACCTCTCAAACTAAATAACACCTAAAATTGCCCTTTTTAAACGGAACGATTCATCATAATAGAAATGACATCCGTGAGATATGACACCCTTCCGTTTTTTAACCAATCACATCTTGATACATATACACTTAACGGTCAGTCCGAATGCTTTTTAAAAAACCAATCGTTTAGTTTTGGCGCCTAAGGTTATTAAACAGTCGGTCCGACGGTTTAATAAACGGTCAGCCAACGGATCTTTTCCGTCTGGCCTTCATACATATTTTTTCGGACATTCATATCTACTCCGTTGATCAACATATCTATTTAGACGGCCTTCATATCTACTCCGTCAACCAACATATCTATTCTGGCGGCCTTCACATCTATTCTGTCCGTTCCAAAACATTAACTTTTTATGGTGGATAGATAGATCTATCTGATATCAGTTCTATTATGGTGGATCCTTCCATTTAGAATATGACCATTTTGGGTATTATTAAGTTTTGGGGATTAGTTTAATAATTTGTGTGGTCAAATGAACCATTTTGGTCATTTTTCCTAACTTTAATGATAATTTTGTTTCAATTATATATATATATATATATATATATATATATATATATATATAACTGATGCATATATGGCGAACAATATTAACTTTACAAATTAGATGAATGCCATCAAGAGGTAAGAAGCCACAAGACACCATACAGTCTTTTATCTCCTAATAGCCAACTTTATGGAAGTAACATAATGATATCAAAATAAAACATAAGCATTTCATCGAGCACATTGTGAGCACAGTTAAAACAATCAAAAACACGTCCACTTATGTAATTCTAGCACCAAATAATTTACAAAGATTCAATTTCATATATATTCATACACAGGCATGCCAAAATAAAATGTAAGCATTTCACAGTCTTTTACATGTAACAGAAAGTTTTAGAGCATTCTCAATGGATTCTTCATCTCCATGCTAAAGTTGCTATTAGGATATAAGAGACTTTTTGGTTTACGAACTAATGAAGAGTGCTCCTGGGCAGTGAATATCGCCTATTTTGGTGTTTATTAGTGGTGGTATACGATCAGTTTACGAACTAATAAAGATCTTTAAAGATCTTTACACCGGTGCTCTTTTTCTATTATTCATTTCTTCCATATCTTTAATAGCGGGTTGGTTACACGTACAACCGAAATGGAAACCGAGCGTTCCGTGGTTCAAAAATGTAGAATCTCATCTCAATCATCATTTATCAGGACTCTTCGGCATAAGTTCCTTGGCTTGGACAGGGCATTTAGTCCATGTCGCTATTCCAGCATCCAGATGGGGTTCGATGGAATAATTTCTTAAATGTATTACCACATTCCCAAGGGTTAGGCCCACTTTTTATAGGTCAGTGGAATCTTTATGCTCAAAATCCTGATTCAAATAGTATTTTACTTGGTACCTCCCAAGGAGCGGGAACTGCCATTTTAACCTTTCTCGGGGGATTCCATCCACAAAACCTTAGCTATTGCATTTATTTTTTCTCATTTTTGGGCATATGTATAGAACGGATTTTGGGATTGGGCATAGTATGAAAGATCTTTTAGATGCACATATCCCTCCGGGAGGGCGATTGGGACGTGGGCATAAAGCCTTTATGACACAATTAATAATTCGATTCATTGCTTTCTTTAGGGGTTATTACTTCTTTGGTAGCTCAACACATGTATTATTTACCCGCTTATGCATTATAGCACACGACTTTACTATCCAAGCTGCGTTATATACTTATCACCAATACATCACAAGATTCATCATGACAGGAGCTTTTGCTCATGGAACTATATTTTTTATTAGGGATTACAATCCAGAACAGAATGATGATAATGTATTGGCAAAATGTTAAAGCATAAAGAAGCTATCGTATCTCATTTAAGTTGGGCAGCCTCTTTTTGGGTTTCTATAATTGGGACTATGTTCAATTGTACATAATAATGCCATGCTTGCCTTTGGTACTATGGAAAAACAAATCTTAATCGAACTTATATTTGCTCAATGGATACAGTCTGCTCATGGTAAAACTTCATATGAGTTCGCTATACTTTTATCTTCAACGAACGGCCCGACATTCAATTGGGGTCGAAACATATGGTTTCCCGGTTGGTTAAATGCTGTTAATGAGAATAGTAATTCACTATTCTTAACATCATGTTCCTGAGACTTTTTGGTTTATCATATTATTGCTTGCTCTGGGTTTACATACAACTACATTGATCTTAGTAAAAGGTGCACTAGATGCACGTGGTTCCAAATTAATGCTAGATAAAAAGGATTTTGGTTATAGTTTTCCGTGCGATGGCCCATGACGAGATGGTACTTATGATATTTCGGCTTGGGACGCATTTTATTTGGCAGTTTTTTTGGATGTTAAATACCATTGGATGAGTTACTTTTTATTGCATCGGAAGCACATTACATAATGGCAGGGTAATGTTTCACAGTTTAATTAATCTTCCACTTATTTGATGGGCTGATTAAGAGATTATTTATGGTTAAACTCTTCACAACTTATTAATGGATATAATCCTTTTGATATAAATAGTTTATCGGGCATGGATGTTTTTAATTGGACATCTGGTTTGGGCTACTGGATTTATGTTTTTAATTTCTTGTTGTGGATATTAGCAGGAATTGATTGAAACTTTAGCATAGGCTCATGAACAAACACCTTTGAATGCACATCTTTAAAATTTAACTAAAAAACAAATTTTCCTTAATTTATACATCATTTTTCCTTAAAATCTTCCCCAATCTATTCTTCATTCTCATCTCTATATTTTGTTTTAATTAGTTTTTCTCTTTATTCCATTTATAATTTTAACTACTAAATATTTTGTCTTATTATCATTTTCAATATAAATTGATTTATAATATATTTTTATAGAAGGGTGGTTGAAAATGGAATGTTGTGACAATGCTCTAAATTTGAAGGTTTCTTATACTATTTGGAGTTTGAAAATAGGGAATGGGTTGAAGTGGTTATTTAAATAATTTTTTAAAATTTTTAAAATAAAGATGTGTATAAAGAACCCACTAGGAATGCTCTTAGGCATAATAGATACTATCGATGACTTTTTTCTTTATTTGACAAGTATCCATTTGTTATTTAGTTTATATTTTTTTATTTTAAAATTTACTAACGTGATTTTAATACATATTTTACATTTGCAGGGGTGATTGATTTGATCATTTGGTTGGATTAGTATTAATATCTTTTCAAGTTAAAAAAAACGTATTTTTTACCCTCTTATATAATCGTGTTGATTGTTATATACTTTTGTTTGTGTAAAATAATTTATATTCATTTTTTAGTTAGGAGCTCTTAACAATTTCTTCAAAAGAAAAGTTAATTTCACCTTAATTGAAATTTCATCTAGTAGTAGTGATGGTCGGAGACCTATCTTTACTTTGACTATGCCTAAATTAGTTGACCTGGATATATATGTTTACTAAATTGTGTTGTTTAATCTGTTTTTAATCTATTTATAGCCAATCCGTATTGTGTTGTACATAATTTTTTTGTATTCGTCTATGTGATATATACGTGGGCCATTCTAACTAATAGTCTGTAAGGATTTTCAATGGGTTATGCAAGGGAGTTGGTTTAAGGCTGACATGATGGTCATTCCACTTAGTAACTATGACTTTGTACTGGGTATTCAGTGGTTACAAACCTTGAATGATATTATATGGAATTTCAAATCATTGATTATGAAATTCACCATTAATGGTCATACCTTTGAACTAAAATGATCCACTTCTAATGGGGTCAGTTTATGTTCTATGGAGAGGCTAAATGTTTGGTTTCAAGATCCAAACAAAATTGTTAGTGGCCAATTGTTTAGTTTAAAAACAGAAGGCACTGAACAACTCCAACATCAGCCTCACATATCTGATGTTGGAACTCATAAAACCATTGATGACCTTCTAAATCAGTACCAAGATATCTTTGAAGTGCCTACAGGATTACCTCCTTCTAGAAGCTGTGATCATAGAATCAAACTTAAGGATGAAAATGTCACATTAAACCTTAAGCCATATAGGTATCCTAGCACTCAAACGACTGTCATTGAACAAATGACACAGGAATTATTGGATACTGGAGTTATCCGCAACAGTACCAGTTCTTTTGCAGCCCCGGTAGTTTTGGTTAAAAAAAAGGACGGGTCTTGGAGAATGTGCATAGACTATAGAAGATTAAATGACGCAACCGTTAAGGATGGATTTCTGATTCCTTTAATTGAAGAACTCTTAGATGAATTAGGAGGTTCAACAGTTTTCTCCAAACTAGATCTAAGATCGGGATATCACCAATAAGAATGTATGAAGATGATATCTACAAGACTGCCTTTAAGACACATCAAGGCCACTATGAATTTCTAGTTTTACCATTTGGGCTGACAAATGCCCCTGCAACATTTCAGTCGTTGATGAATGAAACTTTTAAACATGTTTTGAGGAAATGTACTTTAGTCTTTTTTGATGACATCTTGGTCTATAGCCAAACAATGGACCAGCATGTTATAGACTTGGAAATGGTACTACAACTTATGAGACAAAATTCCTTAAAAGCCAAAAGATCCAAATGTTTTTTTGGAGGATCTAAGGTGGAATACTTAGGACATATAATCACAGGAGATGGTGTTGCTACTGATCCTACCAAAATTAAAGCAATTCAGGATTGGCCACCACCTGCTACCCTTAATCAACTAAGGGGTTTCCTGGGTTTAACAAGGTATTATAGAAGATTTATTAGGGGCTTTGGGACTATTGCCAAACGCTTAACCGAACTTCTGAAAAAAGATGCCTTCCATTGGAACCCTGCAGCTCAAAGTGCTTTCGATGAACTGAAAAAGGCTATAAGTACTCCCCCTGTGCTTGTCTTACCTGACATGTCTAAAATGTTTGTCATAGAGACAGATGCTTCTGCAAAAGGGTTGGGAGCAGTCCTTATGCAGGATAAACATCCTATTGCTTTCATTAGTAAGGCTCTCTCTGCTAGACAACAGGCTCTATCTGTTTATGAAAAAGAGCTCTTAGCTATTCTGTTGGCAGTAAAAAGTTGGCATCATTACCTGATCTCGAAACACTTAATTATTAGGACTGATCAACAAAGTCTCAAACATCTACTCGATCAGAAAATTATTACTCCACTACAACAGACTTGGCTATCCAAACTTATGGAGTATGATTATGAAATAGTGTACATAAAGGGTTCTGATAACCGTGTGGCTGATGCCCTTTCTAGAGTTCAAGGTATGGGATTGTTATCTCTTACATTGAGTACTATTCAACCACTTTTATTAGATAAACTGAAACAAGGGTGGGAATCTGATAAGAGTTTACAACATATTATAAATCAAATTCTGCAAGGAAACCTATAAAGAATTTGACTTGGGATGGTGCTATTTTAAGAAGAAAAAACAAGATATTGGTACCCAATAATTCTATACTCAGAAATGACATTATCAAGTGGTGTCATGATTCACCATATGGAGGCCATTCCGGGTTCATTCCTACCCTATCCAAGGTTAAAGAAATGTTCTTTTGGAAAGGATGCAGTAAAGAAGTTCATAGATTTGTCAAAGAATGTACCATTTGTCAAAGGGCTAAATATGAGACATTGGCATCTCCAGGGTTACTCCAGCCACTACCTTTACCATTGACCATTTTCAGTGATGTGTCAATGGACTTCATTTCTGGTCTTCCTAAAGTGCAGGGTAAAGACACAATTTTGGTAGTGGTAGACCGGCTAACTAAATATGGACACTTCATTCCTTTATCTCATCCTTATACTGCAGCTACGATAGCTCAGGTATTTTTGGATAACATTTTCAAACTTCATGGGTGTTCTAATTCGATTGTATCTGATAGAGATCCTGTCTTTATCAGTCAGTTTTGGAGAGATTTTATGAAATTGCAGGGTATTACTTTAGCTTACTTAAGTGCCTATCATCCCCAATCTGATGGGCAAACAGAAGTGTTGAATAGGTGTCTAGAATCTAACCTAAGATGTCTGTGTATGGACACTCCATTGCAATGGTTGAAGTGGTTGCCATTAGCTCAATGGTGGTATAATACATCATGGCATTCTGCCATATGCATGTCTCCGTATCAAGCTTTATATGGGTTCAAACCCTCAATCCATATTCCTTATATACCAGGGGACACACAAATTGCAGCTGTGGAAGAACTCCACAGAGACAGAGAACACATGATTACTCAATTAAAGCAGAATTTAGAACGGGCCCGAAATCGTATAAAACAGTTATGTGATAAGAAAAGAACTGATCGGGAGTTTAATGTTGGGGACTTGGTTTACCTCAAATTGCGGCCTTATGTTCAATCTTCACTTAAACTGCATCATAATAAGAAGTTGAGTCCTCGTTACTATGGACCCTTCTTAGTATTGGAACGTATTGGTGCAGTGGCTTATCGTCTGGATCTACCAAGAGATTCTCTTATACACCCCACATTTCATGTCTCACTTCTTAAGTCAGCTCATGGAAGTCATCAACCAAGTTATCCTCTACCTTCAGGACCTCGGTTCCACTTTCAACCACGAGCGATTTTAGATAATAAAGTGGTGCGTCGAGGAAATAAAGCTGTTGCAAAAGTTTTAGTCCACCGGATGAATTTACCAATCTCTGAAGCCACATGGGAATTTGCGGATGAACTTAGAATTCGTTTTCCCTCTTTTGTTTTTTGAGGTCAAAAAAGTCAATGGGAAGGGGGTATTGTTACATTTGTATTAGTTTCATACTAGAATTACCAATAGTCAAATAGATCAGGGACTAGTTTGTATTAGTTGTTAAAAGACAGGGACTAGTTTGTAAACTGTTAGTTAGTTGTAAACTGTTAGTTAGCGAGATCTGTTCGTTAACCGACTATATTACCAGCTCTAACTAATAAGATCGGTAGCTTGTTTGACGAATATTCCTTTCTCTCCCTAAAGATTCTTTGTTCTAATCTCAAGCTATCACGATTGTCGGCTGCGAGCTTTCGCCGTACGTACTGCTTCGTGGCGCTGATCAGACTGTGTTTGCGGATGATGTGGCGGAGTCTGCGCCGGTTGACGGGCAGTTCTTGAGATATAAGTGGTTAGTTGTTTGTTTGTTATGTGGTTTTAACTGAATTTGGAAGTTTTATACTGGTTAATGCTTGTTTAGAGCTTGAAAGTTTGTTGCTCTATGGTATGTTATGCATTAGTTTGCTATTTAAAGATATTAAAGTTTGTTTATGTTAACGGTAGTTTACAACTTTCAATCATGAGTACTCGCGCATGGTTGTTCACTAGAGTATATACTATACTAGTAGCTTAGATATGAGGCTGTGAGTGAGATTATACCAGGTAAGTTTGTTTGATAGAATATGACAATAGTAACACCGAGCACGTTCATTTCAGAACCAATAATATGTTGAGAGCTGCAAGAACCAGATTCGTGTAAAACACTTGTAAAATAGTATATAGAAGATAATAAAAGTACCGGGAGAAAGAAACTGTGGTGGTTACGTAACTGTCAAGTGTGTCACGTTTAAACTTTAAAGCCCTCATCCATAAAGCCCCATTTTGGTTTAAAGTCCCCTTACCACCCCCATTATATATATGTATGTGTGTGCGTGAGAGAGAGAGAGAGAGCGAGAGAGAGTGAAAAGCATGCCATGGCCCCACCACACCTCCCCCATACCGTCCTTCGTCTGGATACATCTCCACCCCTTACCGCCCCACTATACAGCCCCGGGGCGGTGTTCCTCGCCTATAATGCCCCCTTTAAAGCCCCCATACGGCCCACAACGGCTAGTCTTGTTACTTTTTTATGCCTATTTTGATTGTGGAAACTTGTTGCTTTATGGCACACTATGCATTAATTTGCAATTTTAGATATTAAAGCTTGTTTCTTGATGTGATTAGTATGATTAAGGAAGTTTACTGTTTTTGGGAGTGTATACTTTTGTTATATAGACCTTTTAGGGTAGTGTACAGGTACTTGCGTAGGGTTTAGTGCTTTTTTGTGTCTATTTGTTGTTTTGCTCATAGTTACATTTCAGTAGTTTACAACTTTTCATTATTAGTACTCATGCATGGATGTTTGTGTTGTTTTTCTTAGCTATGTTTTATGATATATGGATTACTAGACTATACGATACTGGTAGCTTAGCTATGAGTGCGATTATAGAACCAATAATATGTTGAGAAATGCAAGAAGCAATTACGCATAAAACACTTGTAAATTGTGTATGGAAGATAATCAAAGTATTGGGAGAAAGAAAGTGTGGTGGACTGGTGGTTAAGTAACTGTCAAGTGCATCACATTTAGAGCACCATATACAAGGGCATTATTAGGTTTTTGCAGTTTTCAGCATATTATTGGTACTGAAATGAACGCCCCTCTACCAACACAACGCCAAGTTTTGCTCCAAGAATATAAAAAGTGTTGTTGTTTGGTCTAGCACGTGCAATAACTTATTTTTTAAATTTTGGAGTAAAATTTTGATG
Source organism: Bidens hawaiensis (assembly GCF_021521415.1). Taxonomy (NCBI): domain Eukaryota; kingdom Viridiplantae; phylum Streptophyta; class Magnoliopsida; order Asterales; family Asteraceae; genus Bidens; species Bidens hawaiensis. The sequence continues at coordinate 324,037 of NW_027493076.1, read as the reverse complement.
ATAGCTAGTAGTAACATGAAACATGAAGTTTTTTGTGCTGTAACTTCATGTTTAGTACATTCATACAATTATACGTTTATACTGGTAAAAGGTTAAAATGAGAAGTTCAGTTCTAATTATAAGTTGTGACTAAATTTCATAGATACGTACTAGATTTCTTGCCACTAGCCACATGGGAAGTGTGGTTTCTTTGATATACAGATTTACTGTTTAATGCAAGTATAGAAATATAATGACCAGCTAACCCTTTGCATAACCAAATGCTATGAACCTTTACTATTCTGTAAGTATTGCCCTAGATTTCTTACTTCATTTGTGTTGTATTTTTTTGTATTAGTAGTCACGAAAAGCGAGATTTATTTTTATATATAAAATTCATCTCTTCTTTTTAACTAGATTTTTTAAACAAGTAATCATCTGATTGTTACAAATTTTCACAACAGATAAACACATATTTTAGCAGTCCCTTATCTAATTTTGCAGGTACCGTATACAAAGGTCACAATTTGCAGCAGCATCCATCGGAACAAGCTACTTTACAATGTTTAGGTTGCGTTAAAGCCAAAATTCCCGCTGCTAAAAGTTACCACTGTTCTCCCAAATGTTTTTCAGATGCGTGGCAGCACCATTTCATGAAGAAGAAGAAATATTTGGCCGATTCAATAACAACAGCAATAGTAATATTAATCAAAGCTTAACAAACGGTGCATCCACACCGTTATATCCTGCAGCTGTGACACAGAGGAACAGCATGGTTTGAAGTCGGGCGGTTAAAAACCTACACACCAACCGCTGATGATATCGGTCACGTTTTGAAGTTTGAATGTGTGGTGGTTGATGTGGAGTCAAAGTTAACTGTTGGATCAGTGAATACTGTAATGACGTCACGGGTGATCCCGGCGGCGGTTGGTTTCGGTTAGTAATGCTGACGTGGCGTTTACTGTGTTGTCGTATAATATTCTATCGGATACGTTTGCTACGGGTGATGCGTTCGGTTATTGTCCCTCGTGGGCCCTTTCTTGGCCATGTCGTAGACAAAATTTGTTACGTGAAATTGTTGGTTATCGAGCGGATATCGTTTTGTCTTCAAGAGGTAGAATTTTGATTATTTGATGATTTTGATTATAGAGTTAAAGTTTAATAATCGTTTTTGAAACTAATTTGAGAGGCTTTTTTGTATTATCTCACAAGTAGTATTTCTTTGGTTTACAATAATGTTGTTTTTGCTCATTTAGGTATTATTTTCTCAAATAATCAGAAATTTTGAAATGCTCAAAACAATTATCTTTTTTTATACCAATTTTAAACAGCTGTTTTGTCTTGTTTTAGACTTAACAAAACTGGTTTGAGGGGTAAAATAAATATGTTAAATCTAATTTGAGAATTTTATTTTGGTACCATCTCATAAGTACTGGTTTTTCTTTACGATAATGTCTCATTTAGGTATTATTTTCTTATATAATCAGAAAATTTTCAGATACTCAAAACAGTTGATTTATTACCAACTTCAAACAGCAAATTGGTCTTGTTTTAGACTCAACAAAACTGGTTAGTGAAGGGTAAAAAAAGCGAAACAAATGTGTTTTTACCCCTTTTGGATCTTAATTTGTGTTTTTTTCCATCTCACATTCTCACAAGACACGCTGTCCCCCTTTCACAAAATGTTGCTTTTTTTTGCTCATTTTAGGTGATATTTTTCTAAATATTTAGAATTTGTCAAATGCTTACGGTTGATTATTTAATTCTGATACATTATAATGACAATCATTTTAAATGTGCATATTTCTAAGTTGATTTTGATGGTTAAAAAGCTAAGCTAAAAATGCTTTAGCTTTTTTTCAGATACAAAGTGATCATTTTGAGGAGTTTTTTGCACCTGAACTCGACAAACATGGTTATCAGGCTCTATATAAGAAGAAAACAACCGAGGTATGTTTCATCCTTTTATTATTGTTTCAATTATATAAGTAGTTTAGATATATAGGTGACAAGTCTATATTTTTATTTTAACAAATTGATAAAAACATTTAAGAAACTAGGCCGTAAACGAACCACATGAACACAAATAGAGCTTATTCATGTTTATTTAATATTAACCGAACGGAAACGAATGTTCGTTAAGAAAATGAATGTGTTCGTGCTCATTTATGTTTGTTCGTTAATAAACCAACATCAATTAAAACTAAATGTTATTATCCAAATTAAAGTCTAAAATATCATTATCTTCACATCCAGCATTTTATAAAGTAAACAAAAATATCGAAACAAAAGGTTTTAAAGTATTAAATTTAAATTAAATTCAAAATTAATATATTTATAAACAAACTTGAATGTATATATAAACAAACATAAATGAGTCTATCTGAACAAATGTAAATGAACGAACTTCCGCTGAACAGTTCGCTTTTGTTTACAGGCCTACATTAAATGGGTTTTTATTGTAGTAATGATTGATTTTTTTTCAATCATATTTAACATATATATTTTTAACAATTTAAAAATAGATAAAAACGGTTCATTATTGATTCTTGTGATTGTTGTTTGGTTGCAGGTTTTCAATGGCAGTGTTATGACCATCGATGGCGCATTTTTCCGTCGAGATAGATTTTCACATGTCAAAAAATATGAGGTATAAATATATATATTTGTATTATATTAATTAACATTTTAGCACCATGGATTTACTAATTAAATATAGGTCTAAATTTGCAGGTTGAGTTTAATAAAGCTGCACAATCTTTAACAGATGCTCTAGTTCCCAGTGCTCAGAAGAAAACCGCTCTAAATCGGCTCGTTAAGGTATTTTTCATATCATTTTTCTAATTCATGTTTAATTTTTGCTTGTTTTTATTTTTATGTTGTTTTTATGACGTGTAACAGGATAATGTTGCATTAATTGTTGTTCTAGAAGCAAAGTTCAGTAACTATGGTGTTGATATTCCTGGGAAACGACAACTTGTTTGCGTGGTATGACATGACATCTTATGTATATTTTTAATTATTTTAATTTCACTTAAGTCTTCACATTTATTTATATATTTTTTCTTATGGTGTGTAGGCGAACACTCATGTGAATGTTCAACAAGATCTAAAGGATGTTAAATTATGGCAGGTTATTCTTTTAACCTCTACTTATAGATATTAAACAGTTTTAGTTAATAGAGTTAATTACACGAATGGTCTCTTTAGTTGGCCCATATTGCAGACCAGTCCCCACTTTTCTAAAATGACACGTGTGATAACTAGAAAATGAATGAATGAACGTGTTCATGTTGATTTGTTAATGTTCATCCGTGTTTGTGTTTGTTCGTTAAGAAAACGAACGAGCATAAACGAACACCTATCAAAAGTAAACGTATTCCTTAAGTCTAAAATACCATGATCATTACATTCAATGGTTCAAAAATAAACAAAGATATCCAAATAAAGGTATTTTAAATACGAAATTCCAGTTGATTATAAATTAATATTAGTAATATATATATGAACCAATATTTAAACAAACGGACATAAATGAATGGATAGAAACGAACGGGTACGCATTCATGTTCGTTTGTTTAGTTAAATGTACAGAAAACCGTGTTCATGTTTATTTGTTATAAAAGGAATGAACATGAAAAAGAAAATTTGTATGTTTGTTCGGTTAAATATAAATGAACAAAAACGTACAAGCCCATCTGTGTCGGATGGGTTCGTTTACAGGCTAGCCTCCATCCACTCCAGAGACCATGTGTGTTACGGTTGAGTGAATAGTTGTGTAATTGTAGAAAAGTGGGGACTACTCAGCAATATGGGCAAACTACAGGGATCAATTGTGTAGTTAACTCTAGTTAATGTTATTAATTATTAAAAGGTTTAGAAAAGATAGCCGCGAGTGCAGATATACCAATGTTAGTTTGTGGAGATTTTAATTCGGTTCCCGGAAGGTTTGTTTTGTATTTAATCAATTATAATAATTTTTTAATTTCATAATGATATAAATTGTTAAAAACGACCATTTTGATTTTTGCAGTGCTCCTCATGCACTTTTAGCAATGGGGAAAGTTGACCCAATGCATCCGGATTTAGCAGTTGGGGACCCATCACTAAATACTTTGCCTTTGGTAATATAAATATTCAGCTAATATTTTAATTTCATGAAATTGTATTAGTGCGTTTGCAAGAATTGGAGGTTATGAGCAACAAAAGAAGAGAGTGGACCCCGCTACAAACGAACCGTTAGGGATTTTATTGGCACCCTTGCCTTGATTACATATTTTATTGCCACCCTTTATAAACATTATCATCCAACATACTTATTTTATGTTGTAATACGTTACCTTCTTCAACTTTTGGTTAATGTGTTACATCATTTGAAATAAAAGACAACTTATATAGTATTCTTGGTTTCCGGATGAGACCTGCAGTTTGGTGTAAACATAAATGACTCAATTTGTACTTTTTAATAATATGAAGTTGAGGGAGTAGACGATATTATACTTTTATAATTATAAGATTGGTGAAATGATTTTGAGTATCTACTTTATTTTCGCGTATTGTTAAAAATGCTTTAAAAAAAACACGAACATAAAACATGTGTGTATTTAGTAGCTGTATAGGCAAACACAATTGAAATAAACCGTCACAGATCAAACAATGTAATTACTAAAATGATACAAAACTTTGAAAAATTAACAAATTACAAACACACTCTATATTACCAGTTTCATTTTCGTGATCATGATATCGACAAAGCAATCTCATAATCGGTTCTAGTATACATTTCAAACTACAGTTGATAAAACTCGAATATAATTTCTAGGAATTTTTTTTAAGGAAGTTGAGGTTCTGAGGCTGCTGGCTTTGAATTGAATAGTGGCTGCAAAGCTTTTACAACAATTGTCATAGTTGGCCTGAAATCCGCTTCATATTGAACGCATAATGCTGCGACTGCTGCCATCTGAGTATGAACGGACACAAACAAGAAAATGTTAACGAGTTTAACCAGTTTTTATAAAAGTGAGTGGATGAGTTTGAGTCAAAATAGGTCGTGTCAAATTTGGTTTGGGTCAAAACATTCAGGTCAAATTGGGCCCAGAGTCAAAACGGGTCGGGTCGCAGGTTCGTATAAATAACGAGCTAATAAAATTGGGGTTGAGACAAAACGTGTCGGGTCAAATTGGGCTTGATTTAAAGCATGTCAGGTCAAATTGGGTTTGAGTCAAAACAGGTCGGGTCAAAATTGGCTCTGTATGAGATTACTATTATTTTAGCTATAAATAAATAGTGTGTATTAAAAGAAATTTTAATAAAAACTTTTTTTTTTGCCTTTAAACGAATTATTATATTTTAATAAAACTACAGTTTTTCGACATATCGATCCAATGCATAAGAAACACATTTTAAGCAACTTTTGACCCGTTTCACATATTTCATTTTAAAAGTAAAGCATAACTCGAATGAAAATAATAAAACTTAATCAAAAACAGAAATATACCTTAGCGGCCGCCTTTGGAGGGTAATCGGTATTTAACTTCGGGTCAATACATTGCTTTACTTTATCCTCACTTAACCTTGGAGTTGCCTGTTGCAAGCAAGATCTTAATCTTAATTAGCATTGAAGCTATAAAATGACCTATTTGCCCCTAAACAATATTAAAAATTATCAATAGCAAGTCAAAAAAAGTTAAAAAAACACACCCAAGTTACAAGACTCCGTTGTCCTTTTGGCATTGTGTGGTCAACTGGTTTTCTTCCGCACAAAAGTTCCAGAAGAACGACTTCAAAACTATAAACGTCACTTTTTGAGTTATTTTCCCCGTCATTGCATACCTGAATCAAAATATTATATTATATTATATTATATTATATTATATTATATTATATTATATTATATTATATTATATTATATTATATGTCCAATCACTAACAGGCTGAAAGGCGAAAACTAACATGTTTAACATATACTTACTCTGGAGCATGGTATCCAAATGTTCCCAAAACTCGAGTCGAATGTAACCGAGCTGCAGCATCAGACGACTGATTGCTCAAATTAAAATCAGCAATCTTTGTATGACAGTCGTTAAATAATAAAATATTGCTGGACCGAACATCACGATGCACAATCGAAGGTTGAACCTTTTCATGTAAATACTCGAGCCCTTTTGCTGCACCATACGCGATTTTAACTCTCTGAGTCCAGCTCAGCACCGGGCCCGGTTCCGCCCCCTTTACACCCTTTCTCCCTATAATTACAAAATACCCAAAACTTAAAACTATAAGTTAAAAATAAAGATTAAGACAAGTTGCATGTATGTAATGTATGTACCATGTAATACGTCGTGTAACGAGCCCATCGATGCATACTGATATACCAAGATGCGGTTGTTTGTCTCTAAGCAATAACCGAGCAACTCAACAAAATGCTCGTTTTTAAGCCTTGAAACGACCGATAACTGCAAATAAACGAGTGAAACGTGCATGTTAACAGTTGGTTGTTACATATATTTATAGAGTTGGCAAGACGGGCAGGTTGAGTAACGCTGTAACGGGTCAATCTTTTCGGTCAAAACGGGGCGAACTCAATTAATTTAACATTATGAAAAAATAAAAATTTTCAAAACTCTAAACTGGTTTGCAAACTCATTATCAGACTCAGTTGATGAACTGGTATCCAGTTTTTTAACTGCAACTTCTTCACCTGTACTTAACTTTCCATAAAAAACTCGACCATACGAACCTTCGCCAACCAAAGATTTTGTACCAAAACTACCCGTAATCTTGTTTAACTCGTTTAACGATAACGCTGGTGTTTTGATCGGCAACACTTTTTGCTGGGCCCCACTTCTTGCAGGCACTGTACTCCTTGGTTCTCCTCTATTACTCCCTTAAATCACAAAATCTTTTTTTAAAAAAATTATAATTTTTTTATAAAAAGTTTATAAAAATGTATAAAAACTCTGTATATTGTTAGTTACCTCCGTAAGGCGGTCCTCGAGGCGGTGCCGTGGTGACGTTGTTTGTGGGCCCAGTGCCATAGTCATCTTCTACAGAACCTCCACAACAAGACATTCTTGAAAGGATACTTAACAATATACTTTTTTCTGTGATTTAACCTGAAATAATTAAAACATGATAATCACTTATAGGTGTGCTACTCGAGATAGCTCCTAGCTCGATCCTTAAAATAAGCTTGTCTAATAAACGAACCCTTGAGCCTGAGTTTCACTTATCGAGCTCGAGTTGACTTGCCAGCCTAAATGAGCCCGTTATATATATAATTTTTTTTGTTAATGTAATAAATATATATTTATATAATAAATAGTAAAATTCATTATAAATAAAATTATGATAAAATAACTAAATTATATACATTATGTTAATTACAAAATCTACAATTAAAAACTATATATAAATAATTAAAAATGCATATAAATTATTTAATAAATAATAAATTAGCCAATCTCGAGCTTCAAAAAACAACTCACGATCCGAGCTTGAGCTTGAGAAAAAGAGCTTGAAACAAGCCTAGCTCGAGCTCGGTGACACCCTGACTCGGCACGACTCGACTACATTGCAGCCCTTAACAAAATTACACCAAAATACCCTGCAACTTGAACTAATCTAGATGAACAAAGTAACAATTACATGCCTCAAATCGCCGAAAGTCAAAAGCAAGATTGTGTTTTGGTGAACGTTGAATGTTGATGTAGTATATATATATCTGTAATATGTGTGGGTTGTTCATGCTTGCACGTTCATGGAATGGAATCTTGAATTCATAGTAGTAGTTGGTGATAAGCCAGTTGTCTAATACCATTATTATTATTATTATCAATAACATTTAACACAAACTCAAATAATCATATCAAGATGAGTCTCCTTGTGCATGCATGATGCATTGGACACGTAATTTGTAGTTTTAAAACTGCGCATCCATAGTGGTTTCATAAAAAAAAAAAAAAAACCCACAAAGAAGATGCTTGGTGATGAAACTTGGATGAAAACGAAGAGGTGCATAAAAAAGTGATAAACCAGAGGTTGGGCTCAAATTTTTTGGCGAAAACGAATAAATTTTTTGAACGAAAACGAGTAAATTGACACTGATGAGCAAAAAACATGGGGGGGGGGGGACTAAGGGTTCGCCCATGAAGATGCCTAAGGGTTTCACTTCACCGCATTATATAAAATAATGCATTAATCAATAAAAATAATAAAAAAGTATGTGTATGCTGGTGATTGGTAGAAAGTGTGATTCAAGAGTTGAGAATGCCGTTCTTTGGATAACGCTAGGAGAGACAACGTCCATGTTATTGGAGATGTGTAATCATGTAGAGGCGTTTTTGGGTGCGACATAGGTGGCCAAATAGTCCATTAAGACGATTGGGAGTGTTAAATAGTTAACTGGCTTTAAACATTAAATTTCAAGAACTACATAATGTAATTGTAAAGGGTGTTTGGTATAAATAGTGAGTTATAAAGAGTGGGTAAACAGTTATATAACCGTCTTATGAGTCACAATTAAAAACAAAAATGTGCGCATGCTTAAACACTTCTCACATTACCTTGTTTGAATTGATTTCTTTTTTGTCAAATTAAATAGTAATGCAGTTGTACCTAGAGGTGTACAAAACCGGTTTTCTTTGTCAAACTAAACCAGTTTGGTCAAACCATGGTCAAAACCGGTTTGACTCAAACTGGTTCGGTTTAGAAACCAGTTTATAAACATGAAAGGTTGAACTGGTCGAAATCAATTCGGTACAATTTGAAACCGGTTTAAAATCGGCTTGGTAGTTCAAATGGGGAACCAATGATAGAACCAACAGGCAGGGTCGGTTTGCAGTGAACTGGTTCCAAACCTTTTTATCGTTACATCTTTAGTTGTACCTCATTACCAAGAAAATATTCAATATCAAACCACATGGACCATGACAATTATCACATCACAATAACAAACTACTAGATCACAAATTTCATGTTTCCAAACAACCAACTTATCACAAAACACAAATTTCAAGACACCACATAAATCAACATAAACATCTCGATTCGCGTATCCGCATAACTCAACCCGTCAACCCTCGACCCGACCCAACTATACAAACCCAAACCTGGCCCGTCTCTCGGTTTGACTTTCATTGACTCACTGTTCTTTCCATATCCGTCCGCTAACCCTTAACTTAAGTTCTTGCCTATCTCCACCCGAGAAAAACAACGCCAAGTTTCTTGGAATCATGAGCCCGTCTTGACTATCACGAACTTTTCTGTGACTGTCACGAATGCTTCGTGGGACCCCTTGCCATGTGAATTTATGTCCGTACCCTCCAACTTCTAATGAATAACTAAACTTTTTGGCTTCGGTATCCTCGCCCATGAACCGTAAGAATGTTATGTAAAACGGTGCCATTCCAAGCTGAAACGCCTCGAAGTGTAAACAGAATTGTCGTCCGTAACAGTTAAATACCTGTAAAAAACATAAACTTTATCTTCCGAAAATACCCTTTTGTGACCGAGAATTTTTAAAAATTTCAAAACATAAACTAAAAAAGATGACTTATATACGTTATAGGCAGCAACACTCATAACAACTTACCGTTAGCATCCACGTGGCATTTTCAACTTCATGCGGATTAGACTTCACATACCGATGATTAAACGTGCATCCATCATGCATATCAACATTATGATCATCCTTCAAATGTGTCATAAGAAACGGGATATCCCCAGTGACTGAACACTTGGACCCCGCATAGGGGCAATTGTAGGGGCGGAATCGGCAATTTTGCTCATGTTTAAGTTTGCTATAATAAGGAAATATATCATGGCACCCGAGGTTTTGATGTCTACACGGAAGTTCTAAAGATTCGGCTACTTTTTCCAATGCTAAACATCTAATGTTTCCCATTTCAAGATGACATGATGGACAACAATTGTGCACACGAAGCTTGCAATTTGAGCATAAAGTATGCCCATTTGGACACTACAAGAAAAAAAAACAAGAAATAAAAGGCAAAATGGTGAATAAATTTGGTGCGAATCTTGAAGTTGTAAGCAAGAAAAAAGTTGACTTTGATCTTGAATAATGGTTTTCTTTGATTAAAGATATGAACTTTCATTTAGTATATGATGTTTCATTTCATTGTTTCAAATTTGCAAAGCAAATTATTCTAAACAGTCAACGAGATTGTTAAAAACTGTAAACGAAGGCCTAAAGGAGGGTCTTTTATAACATTACATCATATTTAGATGTAAAAATTCGAGAAAACATAAACTTTTTACAAAACTATGTAAATTTAAAAGTAAAATCTAATAAGTTATGTCCATGATAATATATATTCTATAACCGAAACGAAGTCAAAAAGGTTATTTTAATATTTATTTAATCCAATTTTGTTTGAAAATTTGCAAAAAGTATTTATTTCCTCTAAACCAAGCAAAATTTTCTTTTAAACATATAATTAGAAAGTTAAAATCGTAAACAAATGCCAAAAACGTAAAGTTCTTCGTAACATAAAAAATCTAATTTTGTTTGAAAATTTGCAAAAAGTATTTATTTCCTCTAAACCAAGCTAAATTTTCTTTTAAACATATAACTGAAAGTTAAAATCGTAAACAAATGCCAAAAAAGTAAAGTTCTTCGTAACATAAAAAAATATAATTTTGCTTTAAAACTTAAAAAATTAGTCAGTTCCCCTAAATCTGAAAGAAACCTTAACAAATGAATTCAATTATTTACACATTTATTGATAAACAATGTATAAACAAACCTGGTGAATTGGAGGATACATTAACATAGTGCAAACAGGACATTCTAGAAGCTCATGAACACCATTTGTTGATTGCATTACATGTTTTCCGGTTGCAATTCTTGTAATGCTTTTATCAGTTTTTGTCGTCGCCACATCATACTTCAAAGATTTAGGGTGAGACTCAATAACATCTTTACACACACCGCCACCTGGCGCCATTAAAATCCCAATAATATTTTTCTTGATCCAAAATACAAAAGTAGCAACTTAGCTCGAGTATTGGTGTTCTTGAAAGACTTGCAGCATCTGCTAAAACATAAAGTGTGAAGAGGTATATGAGAACATGCTATGATAGTTTAGGTTACAAAGATGTTAAAGTATTGAATAATATAATCTTTGAGTTTTGGCCAAATGTGTATGATATTAATATATTGGCCAATGCGACGCCGGCGAATCAAAGAACCATAGCTTATTTAATTAAGGGTTCGATTATTTTTAAAAACTTGTGCAGTATTATGTTGTACAGTACAAGTCTACAATACGTAAAGTGGAACGACTACCCGTCCCCATTCGGGGTGTAAGCGAGCCAAACAGCTCGAATCAAGCTTGAGCCAAAAAATAAGCTAGTTTTGATAAACAAGCCGAGCCCCTATCAGGCTCGAGCTGGCTCACGAGCCTGCTATTTATATAACTTTTGTAATAATTACCATTGTATATAAAATTATGATAAAAATAACTAAACATAAAACATGTTCATATGTAAAAATATAATCAAATACGTATAAAAAGTAATTATATATGTATATAAACTAATTAATATATAATACACAAGCTGGCTCATGAGCCTAAACCAAGCTATTATTTATATAAATTCATAAATTATATTAAATACTAAAACTAATATTATTATATATATAATTACGACAATAATAACTAAATTATATATCATGTTATATATGAAAATATGTTTAAAAAATGTATTCAAATGTATACAAATTAATTAAAAATAATAATAAACGAGCCGTGCTCGAGCTTGGAAAACCAGTCACGGGCAGAGCTTGAGCTTGAGCTTTAGATATAGAGCTCGAAACAAGCTGACCTCGAGCTCTCATAAGTTAAACGCACATCCAAACTCCACAAATATCATATCTTTAACTAAATGTCTAAAAAACTCTTTGGTAACAAGAAAACCAGCAAAAAAAAAATTGCAGTAAGACAGGTAGGTGAAACTCTGAACTACTACTATTTAGTAATATAAAAATTCTTACACCAACCAAACTCAAGTAAATGCAAGGAAATTAAGAGTAGATCTATACATATAATAATCAATCCAAGCATACTTTCAATCATTGAGAAGATATTAATTATAGAGAAATAAACAGATATAGCCCCAACAACTAATTGATCATCTAATTCAGCTATCACTTTAGCTACTTTTAGTACCAATAATTAACACTAAATAACTTGAAAACTAATATATAAACAGAAACAAACAAGCAGAAATTGTGATTGCCTAACAAGATTATAATTCATGTGAAGTTCCTAACATCAATCAACCTAATATTCTGCATTTGGCAAAAAAGTAGGTAGAATTGAATTATATAAAAAAAAAAAAAAGGTTAATCAAAAACCAATTCTTGGTATAAAGTGACTAAAACATTCAAGATCTGACATCAAAGTAAGAATTTCACAAAAGCTTATAACTTTATGCAAATAGTTACCAAATAATCAAGAAAAAATTAGGGTTTCAGTTTAAATCAGATGAAAAATGGTCAAAATGTCAAAACCCTAAAAACATAATACTTACTCAAAATGGGTGTGTAATTGTGTAAAGTAGCCATTTTTCAAACCAAATAAACCCTAAATAGCAAAATGCAAGAAAATGACAACTCAAGAACCCAAAATCAAAATGCAATCAAATTTCAAGAAAATAAAAAAAAAATAGTTTTTTTTTTAACTGATTCATTTGATCAGAAGATTCAAAACCCATCTGAGAAATCAACCAAATAAGATAAAGATTCATGGGTTTCGAATAAAAAGTTGATTTAAACAAAACCCATTTCAAAATTTAAACAAATTAATCAAAAAGCAGCTATTTTTACGGTGAAAAACATAACAGGATTCAAGTTTGAGAGATACCCAGATGAGATTATGCAGCTTATTGTTTGAATCTGGTGTTGAATTAAAGAAAAATGAAGTGAAGCTTCGGAAATTGATGGAGGAAACGTATAGAAAGGGGTTTGAACTTTTGATATTTGATTTTGAAAGTCGTCTGATGAGGTAAAAACATACAGAAGAAAACATATTGGTTTATAGATTTCGTTTCTTTAAATATATAAAAGTGAAAATGAGTAATAAATAAATGTTTTGAATTGATTTGTATGAAAAAGAATACATATTTTAATGAAGTAATGTAATTTATTTATATATTTATTTATAGTTTCATGCTCTAGCGGTATCCAGATGACTTTTGGTAGGCTAGGTCGACGGTTCAAGTCTCGTTTGTGACAAAAAATTGTCATGTGCTAGCCATGGTTTACCATAGTGGGTCTTTGGGGCAGTAAGTTTTCTTTAGAATTGGTGGTGGGTTGGGTCACCAATGTTGTGTATGATCTTCGGCGTTGATGGCCTTTTTCAATGGATGTATTTAGGTTGTCGGGTTTTGCTGGTTGTCAAGAAAAAGATTCACGGCCTAAGAATATCAACGCGTGTCCGGTGTAAAAAGATATGGATTTCGGTTTTCTATTAAGTGAAGATAGACTAAATAAAAAAGATTAAATTTTAAGTTGATTTATATGAAAAATAATACACATTTTAAACAACTATATGATTTATATAAATAAAGGTGTATATTTAGATAGGGCGTGTTAGTCATCTCAATAGAAAAATGTATAGTTTTGCCCCTTTATATATAAAATGTTTGTAGTATTAGTAGTGTTTAAACGCATTCAAAACAATGGTTTTAAATTAATCTTGTCAGTGGCGCTTTTTCTTAATAAAAAAGAATAGGTTAAAGAAATAGGAGATAACGTGGATAACATAGTACATGATGTGTTGTGGTCGCATATTGAATACGTTCGCTATAAGAGAAAAAGACGATTGATGATGATATGCGAGTAAAAAGATGATACAAAAATTTAAGCCATATGTTAAATGCATTTAAAATTTAAACTGATATACATTATATGAAGGTTTCATACTTTAACAAAAAAAAAATATATGACTGATGACTCTAGAGTCGTGTAGTCATGTATCACATTACTATTTGCACTAATTTGTTTTTCTAACTTCACTATTAAGATATAAAAAAAGTTAATAGAGTAACTATTTATGTAATTCTCTCTCTCTTTTCTTACAAGTTTTTACTTATATTAAGCCCCAAATCAAAGTATTACAAACATTTTAAACCTTAATCAACTATTTCAAAACTCAATCTTTCATATATAGGGGCGGTCCATGGGCCAGCAAAACTATACAATGACTTTAGGCCCACATTTAATTAAGACTTACAAACAAGGGCTTTAGGCCTACACTTATAATAAGCAAACTAAACTCAAAGTTACATTGTTCTGGTGGTAAACTTGGTTCTTGCTAAATTGTATGTCATGATTTCGAGACTTGTAATAAGCGTTTTTCTCTTTTTTTTTCTCCTGTTTTTTAATGGTAACGAGCTCAAGACTGTAGTAAGCGTTTTTCTTTATTATTATTATTATTGTTATTATTAATATTATCATTTTATATTTGTGATAACATATATTTACACATATTGCAATATATATCAGCTTGTTAAAAACAATATTCGCCGTTTAAAAAATAAAATACATGTTGCTCGTGTGCCAAAAAGAAATAATATAAAATAATAAATTAAAGTAAGTAAACGTGGATTTTTATCCGTTTTAAACCTTTTGATTTAGGTCACATGGGAAAACGTGTCATGAGATTTCCCACATTTAAGGTTTGAATTGTATCTTTACGACTTGTTTTTGAGTTTTTTAACCAATGAAAGCAAATGAAAGGAGAGGGAAGAATAAAAAATGGAAGTGAAGGGAATGAATTTTTTTTTAATTAGGTGTGTTCTTGAGTTGGAAGGAAATTAGAGGAAATGAAAGGATAAAAATAGTTATCCTTAGTAATCAGCCCAGGATAATTTATTGGAAAAAAACATCAATTTAATCCCTCCTAACTCCTCCTACTCCTTTCCTTTTCATCCTAAAAAACTCAAAAACACCCATTTTTTTATTATCCTTAGTTTTCCTTTCATTTATCTCCTTTAAAAAACCTCAAGAACAGGACGTTAGTGAGTTTTAGTTTTAATATAATTAATTCTTAATTGAGAAGCTATAATATACCTCGGTTCTTGTAATCAGGGTGTGGAGAAATCGGGCCTGTCTTTTTCGGTAATTAACTTTAGTGCTAGTGTTAAACATAATAAATTAGTGGCTGAAAATTTCAAAACTAACCATCCGGATCCTATGACTGTGGAGAAGATTGTTGATAATCGTATGCTTGAAGAGCATCCCCGGGATGATGTGCTAAGCGAGGAAGGGCTTTATGAGTCACAGGATGTTGTTAAGGATTGTCATAGGCCACTATACAACGGAGGAGGTTGATGCTTCGATTAGGTTGGTTCGTGACTTAGAGATGAATCTTAAGGGCGATTAAGATCTTGTTTGCAAAACTATAGAAGAAGAATGGCTTAAAGCCCTATGCTGATCTTGTGTAATTTTGTTTTTTAATAGTTTGTTTGGTGTGTGTTTTCCGCCTTTTGGCTTCGTTGGTTGTTTTTGGGGTTTTTACTAGTTTCCCGCTAGCCTTTTTTTTAAATTATTTTATGAAATTTGATGTTCAAAAAATGAAAGTTTTTGTAGGCTTTTGTTCTAGAATTCAAAAGGTTATAATGATCTTAAATGCTAAATTACAATTCTACAACTTATATTACCACGACTTTGTTAATGGTAAGGCGTTTTCCCTTCTAAACTGTGCGTTGTGGGTTAACGTCACATACTCAAAGAGGGATATAGGGCTCTAGAAGGGTGGGCATATCATACAACCTATATTCGTAGTGTAGTATATGACATAGTTTTCCTGTTTCAGTTCAAGTGTTCACCTTACAAAATCTCAAGCTCAAGACCTAAATCCATTAAAACTTAAAATCTCTGAGAATAAAGCAACAAAAAGAAAAAGAGACTAAAAGTAGATATGTAAGCAACCTAAAAATTTTATAAACCGTTTGACGATAAGTTCTTTCATGTATTTTCATTAAGTTAGATACATGTGACTATAGACTATGCATGTTTATTAATTTGTCATAGATTTCATATAGATCCATTTCATTAGGACACGTGTGACATCACTTTATCAAATTTTAACCTGTTTGAAGTTCAAACAGTAGCAAATATAACTTTAAAAAATAAAAAATAAAAATTTACAAATATATTTAATTTAAAAAAAGTAAACTGTCTGATACAAAACAGTAAAACTCATCGGTTTTTAATGTTGTATTTAGAAACTTCTGGTTGCACAGTGTGTGGTGGTCCTTCACACTGTATCGATTGGACCAGCCATTTTAGTGACCACTTTTTTGTCACACCAGCACAATCAATTTATTCACACTTAATACATGTCATGATGTCATGCAACCTAAAGGTTATAATTGTCAAACTGAAGAAGACAGTATCACTATTTAAGCATGATGTGCAAATTTTTATTGTCATATTATTATGAGTATGACCATCTCACCCTAGTAAAGAAATTTACTTTTGTTTTCAAAGATTTGGGCTTCTTGTTATCTAAGAATACATAGTACATAAATTATAAATTTGTATTTATTAACTTATTTATTTACGTCATCTCGGTTTCAATATGATAATAATGAATCTTATTGGTGTAGAGAAGTCGGTAATTAGAAAAGTAACTTAAAATTATCAAATTTGATAATGCGAGGAATGCTAGCCTTTTATTTTAAAGGCCCATTAATTCAACCATTGTGTTTTTAGCATGGTAAGAATGAGCCGACTCTAAACTTGAGCTTGATTTGTTTGACTTACGAGAGCTTTTGCTTAACTTGTCTCATGGTCTATTTTATAAAAGTGTGAGTTGGGCTCATAATTAGTATTTCATGTTCGAGTTTGGCTTGGGTTTCGCTAATTTGTATGTTATTATTATTATATGAATATATATGTTTTCGTATTAAATACAATTTATATAGATAATAGCTCGTTGGCTTGTGAGCCGGCTTGAGCTTGACAAGTGAAGCTTGGGCTCAAACTTGTTTATTAACAAACTTACTTTTGGGTGTTTACACCCCTAATTTAAAGTCATTATATAGTTTTCCAGCAACAATTCGAATGACTCATGGACTGTGGCGCCGGGGGGGGGGGGGGGGGGGGGGAGCTCAAAATGTATACATAATTTCACAAACGAGGGAGGGGGGGAGGGGGGACTCAAATTTTTGACCAAAAAGGCTAAACTTACACTACGTATAAAATTTTTCGACCGAAAACTGGTAAATTTACACTACTGCGCAAAAAAAGGGGGGGGGGGGGGGGGACGACCCCTGGCCCCAATGAAGATTAGCCCCTGCTCATGGAGCCCGTGAGGTTGTGGGAGGGCTTGCAAATGAACTCGTCTACCACTCTACCTTAAACAGGCTAGGGCTAGCTGGCTCCCGTGACCTCTTTTCTTGATCTACACTTGACTCAAAAGGCCCATGAACCCAACATTTTATACTCGTAAGTCATAATCAACTAATCTAGAATGATTCACACAAATACACATGATATTTACAAGTCAGTATCTAGAGCACTAGGTGAAACTATCTAAAAAGGTCAAAAGTAAACATATCTAAGATAAGTAGCAACAACAACCAACTACAATAACAAAACCCAACCCAGTAAAAATCTCGTCAATACTAGCCAAGCTATTAACAAGATCTGAGAAGATGGATTATGGATAAACCATACATCTATCTGAAAGAATAGAGATGCTATTTTCAAATAGACCCTCAGCTTCAATCCGAGATAAGCAATTTACAAAAAGTTTCAAGGGTCTTGATGTATCAAGATGTTCTAGAAATTCAGAATCCTAGCTTTAAAATTAGTATCTACCTAGACAGGTCCTCACATTTTTGTCCCCTCATAAAATATTTTATTAGCAGTGTTTTTATTATTATTATTATTATTATTATTATTATTATTATTATTATTATTATTATTATTATTTATTTTTCTTTAGCAAATTAAGATTGGAAATATAAATTTTCATAAATATATTATAGTTTCTGTTATTAGTGTAATAACTCAAATGGTAAAGTTAAAATACAAAGGGAGACAAAAATAAGAAGTGTGAGAAATATTTGTGACCATACAAAAACCCATTAAGGATAAATTCAAAAAAATAATTAAAAAAATCATAACTCAAATTATAAATAAAAAAACAAAAAAAATTTAATAACCAAAATGTTTCCCCTGTCAGTCACTCCCGCTAAAAAAAATCGACGAAAAGACACGATGCCGAGATCAAAGACACAATGACGAAATAAACAAAAAACACAATTATAACTAAAAAAGACACAATACATCGCAAAATATAACACAATGCAGAACAAAATATAACACAATATTAAGAAAAAAAGACACAATGTCAAGGAAAAAAGAAACAATCAATGACAAAAATAAACACAAAACACAATACAAACAAAAAGACACAATAATCTTTTTCACTCACAATTGTGTCTTTTTTTTAGAACGAGAAAGACAACGAAAACATTTTTTTTTGTTTTTATTAAATTTTGAGTTATGATTTTTTTTATTATATTTTTTAAAGAGTTTTTCATTGTGATTACATATCATTTTCATCTTTCTCATTTTTGTTCCCTTTGTAAAATACTTAGAACACTACACATTTTTCTAACATTCACTTCTTTAAAATAAATAAATATGAATATTATGTTCGCTAATATCCATTTAAACTAAATATCTTATCTGTTAAATAATCAAATAAATAAATGTGAATATTATGGTATATACTTTTCTAGTTTTTAAGGAGGTGGAACCGTGTAGGACTACTGGTCCACTGAACTAGGGTCTAATGATTTGATGGGGTTAAATGAGATGACTCAATTAAACTTTAGGGGTGCAAACGAGTCGAGCCGAGCCCAAGCTCGATTAGGCTCGAGCTCGGCTCGTTTAACTTACACAGAGCTCGAGCTTGAGCTCGGCTCGTTTCGAGCTCTATTTCCAAAGCTCGAGCTCGGCTCGTGAGTAGATTTTCAAGCTCGAGCTCGGCTCGGGCTTGGCTCGTTTACCATTTATTAATTATTTTTTAAATAATATAATTATTTTTATATATTATTTTCTATTATAATTTTCTGTATAAATAATATATATATATATATATTAAGTTATTTTTATTTATTTTTTATAGCACTATATATATATTAATTAATAATTATTAAATATATGTTTTAAAAAAATATATAAAGGGCAAGCTCGTTTAGGCTCGCGAGCCGGCTCGAGCTCGATAGGTGAAGCTCGGGCTCGGGCTCGCTCATTAAACGAGCTTACTTTTAGGCTTGAGCTCGAGCTCCGGCTCGATTAAGCTTGGCTCGTTCGAGCTTTTTAACGAGCCGATCCCGAGTAGCTCACGAACAGCTCGGCTCGTTTGCACTAGGCATGTGAACCGGTTCCTAACCGGTTCCTATATTCAAAACCCCCTTTTAAACCGGTTCCAGGCTCGAACCGGTTAGGGAACCGAACCGGTTCTCCCACCCTCGGACCCTTAACCTATCTAACCGGTTCTTACCGGTTCCTAACCCGGTTCCTGTACCGTAACCGGTTCCAACCGGTTACAGTGTAAATTTTTTTTTTTTTTTTCGTTTTTCGTTTGCGATTTGGATTCTAAACTACGATTCGTATTTGTATAACATGAAAAATAAAATAAACAATTAACTGATGAAGAAAAGACAACTACTGAAGATGTTTGCCACTGAAGACAACTACTGAAGGTTGCCACTGAAGACAACTACTGAAGGTTGCCACTGATGACAAGTTGACAACTACTGAAGGTTGCCACTGATGATAACTACTGAAGGTTGCCACTGATGACAACTACTGAAGGTTGATCAGTGGCAACCTTCAGTAGTTGTCATCAGTGGCAACCTTCAGTAGTTATCATCAGTGGGATCACAACTACTGAAGACTGCCACTGATGAGGAATACTCATCAGTGGGAAAGCTGCCACTGATGAGGAATACTCATCGGTGGGAACAGTCATCAGTTGAATCAGTGGGAAAGCTGCCACTGATGACAACTACTGAAGGTTGCCACTGATGAGGAATACTCATCAGTGGGAACATTCATCAGTTGCAGAGTTTGTTGTCACTGATGCAAAATATGAATCAATGACACATCAGTTGCAGAGTTTCATCAGTTGGAACATCATCAGTTAAATATGTAACCATTGTACAATGTAAACATGTTCATTGGATTTGCAATACAAGTGCATTTAGTTTTTTTTTTTTCGTTTTTCGTTTGCGATTTGGATTCTAAACTACGATTCGTATTTTATAGCATGAAAAATAAACAAAACAATTAACATAAAATTCATTTTATTTACTTTAAGAAGTTCAAAAAAAAAGGTTACATGTTTTAAAATCTTCAAAAACAAACTAACAAAACATTAAACTTATAAATATAAAGTTGTGACATATTATTTCTAGAAAAGCCTTCTTGTTCGTCGTAATTATTGAGCGGCGACTTCTTTGGCCTTCTTCCACAATTTTAAACAATAACGTTTTAGAGTATGACGACTTACGTGAGTGTATTGTGGTTGAAGCGTATCTCGAATCATGGCGGTTAAGCGAGGGTTGTCGAAGTGGCTAAACGGCAAAGCTTCTTGAATCACAAACTTCGCCATACGATCTTGAACTCGATCAATTTGGTATGTAAATATTACGCCTTCACTATCCATTTGCGTTTGTTGCGAATCGACGTTCTTTTTCAACGCCTTGCAATACGGTTTTTCGATGTGTTTCTTCAAATTTGAATTCGAAAGTGGGTTTAAATAAATCCCACAAAACTTGCACCGAGCCTTCAATGAATGGTCACTCAATTCAACCAAATCCCAATTGCACTAAATCTCTTGATTACGATTATGAGGTACAATACGAACGAAACTTGGTTCGGCGTTGGAACCTTGACCAACCGATGATTGTGAGGCAGCCATAACAACAAATATGAATATAGAAGAAGAGAAAACAAGAGATTAGAGAACTCAAAACGTTGTAATAGCGTTTTTTTGTATTTTTTTGCGTTCGGGTTTGCGTTTTGAGTGTTGTGATGAACCCATGACACCAAATACAGTGGGGTGCTTGGGGGAGCCAAAAAATGGCTATTTTTGACCCCAACGGTCAAAAAACGGCCAAAAAAACGATTTCCAACGGCTATATTCGATCCAACGGCTAGAACCGGTTAGGAACCGGTTCCGGATGGTTCGGTTCCAGAACCGGTTCCGGTTCGGTTCTGGTTCCTACCCGCCCCCACTCAGAAATGCAAGAACCGGTCACGGATCATCGGGTTGAATCAGATAGGGTCCGGTTCCTACAAAAAACGGGTAGGAACCGGTTCGGGTCCACCGGTTCGGTTCCAGGAACCGGTTTCGTTGAACATCTCTAGTTTGCACCCCTATTAAACTTTCAAGAACAAGCCCATCACCAAAATCATTAATATAGATTATATAGTTAATACAAACATCATCTAAAGGATCTAGATCAAGCCCATGTATATGAGATACCCCTTATATTTCTTTTATAAGTCTCCTAAATAGTTGAGGGGTACAAATATGGTTTTTATGCAATGTTTAACTGTTTAATTTCTAATGCATCTGTTTTCCAAAGTTACAAAATTTTCCGGTATCGCATTACAGTTTACAACCCTTTCGCCATTTTTAACAAACCTTGATAATATAAGTGACAACGTTTTGGTAGTCGAAACTTGCTAGAGTAAGGACATGGTTTGGTATAGATAGAAAAACAACACTTTGCGCCTTGCGATAGATGTTACTTTTGTAAAACATCTGGGAGTAAGGATTAGACATTTAACTGTGATCAATTGCTCATTTGTAAGGCCCCGTTACCGGTAGCCCTACTTTCGTGTTGGATTTACTCATAAACGCAGTTCTAAATATCAGAGTTAATTAAAACATTCGCGGAATATAAAAGCTTTCATAAAACATTTCATAACAAAACACGTCTTGTCTTAAAACATCATTTTGTCTTTCAAAATAAACGAAACATTAAACTTAAACGTCTTGAGTCTTCCGATGCCAGCCTCTTATTCAGTGCCACGTTTCTCCTCAAGCGAGCTGCCTCATCCTACTCACCTGCGTGCATACAAAAAGTCAGCTACGCTGAGTGAGTTCTAGTTAATCATACACTATACAATACACATAAACTTATATTCTTTCATTCATACTTTCATACTTTCATACTTTCTTTTGTATTAACTTACTTTCATATCTTACGTTATAAAGAGCATTACGCCCTACATTCCTCGAGTATTATTAGGGCTCGGTACCCTCCTTTCTCGAGTATTATTAGGGTTCGGTACCCTCCTTCCTCGAGTATTATTAGGGCTCGGTACCCTCTTTCCTCGAGTATTATTAGGGCTCGGTACCCTCTTTCCTCGAATATTAGTAGGGTTCGGTTCCCTAGTTCTCGAATATTAGTAGGGTTCGATTCCCTCTTCGTTACCATACAACCATACATCATACCTCGAGTATTATTAGGGCCCGGTACCCTCTTCGTAACCATACAACCATCCTTTCCTTCTTTTATTAAATTTATCACATTCATACACATAAGCATACATATCATACTTACCTTATACTTAGCGTTACAACCTGACAGTACGTGCAATATCCGAAGATCGTTCACATACCGTCAAGCCATCATTCATACGTATCACATCATTCACATAAGGCATACACTTATCTCTTAGGATAAGTGTATTAACAAACATATCGAGTATGCACACAGCCCCGAAAACATAACACATAATTGGGGCTAGAAACTCACCTGAACACGGTTACGTTCACCGTTAATCGTAATCCCTTTCTTCAGTTGTGCACGGCTGACTGTATAACAAGTATACGTATCAATTAACTATCACTACTCATATCATCTTTCTAGTCTTAACTACTACCCACAACGAACGGGGGTCCGGGGGCAGCGCCCCTGGCAGCGGGGTCTAGAGGCGGCAGCCCATAGCAGGGTCCAAGGGGCAGAGCCCCTGGCTGGGGTCGAGCTGCCAGGTCAGCTTGGAAAAATTTTATTTACATTAACTGTCTTAACACATTTTCCATTAGGTTTTTAACTTATTTTCTAAGCGAACTTAACTTTAGGCGAAGTTAAACCTTAAGTGAACTTAGCTTTAGGCGAAGTTATCAGTTAGGAGAACTTGGCCTTAGGCGAAGTTATCAGTTAGGCGAACTTGGCCGTAGGCGAAGTTATCAGTTAGGCGAACTTGGCCTTAGGCGAAGTTATCAGTTAGGCGAACTTGGCCTTAGGCGAAGTTATCAGTTAGGCGAACTTGGCCTTAGGCGAAGTTATCAATTAGGCGAACTTGGCCTTAGGCGAAGTTACCAGTTAGGCGAACTTGGCCGTAGGCGAAGTTAAGCTTTGAAGGCGAAGTTATGCTTTGAAGGCGAAGTTAAGCTTTTGCAGGCGAAGTTGTTCAGGTCAGCTACGGGTTTGGTTTTTATCAAGCATTTTGGCGATTTTAATACCCTTGTTATGGTTCGACATCACCCCCTACGTTCCCTAACCGTTTTCGTTCGTATATATATCCCGTATATACTATAAAGCTTGGACCTTTAAGGTAATAACGTTCAATACTACGTAAACTTTAAAGGTCAAGAACATACCTTTTATACGTTCGGTGTGGTAGCGGTTTGCTTGGTTATCTCGTATATTAAAGATCTAATAATGGTCGGCTTGATTCTTGGTCTCGGATGTCTCTCTCTCTCTCGGCCGAATATGGTGTAGTGTATGTGTGTGTTTTTGAGTGTGTAGAGATTATGATGGAAATGAAATGAGGGTTTAGGGTTTTAGGTTGGTTTAGGGGATATTTATATCCCTTAAAGCCCATGGACCTAAGGCCCATTCTCATTTAACCCATCTTAATTAATCTAAGTCCATGATCCGTTCTTTACTCGACATTAATTAATTAATAACGCGAAATCACTAAACGTAACTTTCTTTATTTAACATTATAAATTTTAGGATGTTACATCATTTTCTCACATAAAGGTAAAGGGATTTGAGAGGTAATTGTGAACCCGAATAACATATGGGTTTAAAGAAAAGACATATGTATTAATGGTGATCATTTAGACTACATGTACTTCAGGGATTTGGGAGATGATGGGCCAATACTTGCCTTTTTTTCCTCTACACTTTTTAATCAATTCTGGTGAACAAGAGTGAACATCTAAATATAAAAGTGAAGAGAGTAGTGTCTCGGGAAGATCCCCAAGCTTCGGGCAATACACAACACTAAGTTTTTGAAGGCATGTGAGGTGTTGTAGGCCCTCCGAAAGTGATTCCAGCTCAACAAAATGAAGATTCTTAGAAAAGTTAGAGATGATGGAAGAAGAAAATTAGATGAATTCATACTTTCTTCCGCCTTTGAAGTAAATGAAACCACTCCTGAATTTTCACCAAGTAAGGTTAGTGTAACAAGCGAGGTTGGGAAATTTTGCAGCCCCCACTTCGAAATAGATTTCTTAACCCTCCAATTGTAAGAATTTTTAAATTAGGAGGCCACAAACCACATGGAAAAGAATAATCCAGACTTGGACAATTATCTATCACCATTTCTTCAAGAGATGTGAGAGATTGCAAATGTTCATGAGGAAATGACTTCAGATTCTTGCAATCGATTATCCAAAGCTCTCTCAAGCAAAGAAATGGAAGAAAACCATAACCATTACTTGGAATGGAGTTTATTTCATCACAACCTTCAAGTGTTAACCTGGTGAGATGGACAAAGCATCCTTCGGGAAGCAACGTCAGATTTACCATCCATGAAAGGTAAAAAGATCCAACTGCTGACATGAAGTTGCTACAAAGCCAGCTTACCTACACATCTTCACACCCAATCCTAAGAAGCTTCAAAGTGGACGGGACACCGTCCATTGTTGGGAGGGTCAAGGATTTAAACGAATAACAACCTCTTATTACCAACTTCTCAATGCTAACTGGGCAGTTGTAACTCTCCAAACTCGTACAACTTCGTATTGTCACTTCTCTAACAGATTTCATGCTAACATTCAAATCCACATCTTTCTCACCAAATGATATCAGATTTTGACACTCATTTACTTCCAACTTTTGTAAACTCACAAGAATCTCGCATGCGGTTGCTTCTGATTCCCACAAGTATGATAGTTCATCACAATATGAAATGTTAAGATATTTGAGTGCCTTAAAATGTTGTAATACTTCTCCACATAGTGGGGTAACACCTTTAATACTCTGCATTGTCAAACTAGCAATTGATAATGACACACTGACCATGATTTTTAACACCGCGAAAGAACATCCTGCTACATGTAAAACTTGAAGTGAAGGAATTGAGTCCATTCCCACTACCCTTAGATTCGGACAATTTAATATATTCATCTCACGAAGCAAGGAAACATCCGGGCTTTGTCATCGCCACTAGTTGCCCATTCTTCCCAGCCAAACATATTATCAAATTTCAAAACTTCAAGCCGTGATGGAAATGCAACACCATGAAAAGAGTTTGAGGGTCTAAGGAACTCCAAACCCAGTCTCTTTAGCCCATCCATGCTTTGAACAAGCAACGTTTGAAGTGACGGCAGATGTTCAAGTGTTGGTAAAGATGTACAACTTCTACAACCACTTAATGTAAGTTGAGTTAAGCAAACAAATGAGGCATCCCCGACCCAACTAGGAAAATTTTTTCCATTGTAATAGGAAATATCGAGGCTTTTTAACTTCTCAAAAGGCCTCAAACCCTTCAAGTACTTCATATTCGGTTATTTCATTCCTAGTTACATAAAAGGCATAACTCCATATCATTAGCAAATCACATATACCCTTCTTTTGTTGTAAGTTTGCCTCCATTGCTTGTGATGCATTTCTCACTTTGTGAATCTCCTCAATGGAAAGTTGGCCTTGAAGATGCAATAGGTCCTTAAGACCGGATATTTGAACCTTGTCAGCTCCCTCAATAATGACTTTGGTTAGAGTTTGTAGGCTCGTCAACCCACCAATTCCTGATGGCATATTGTTCAAACGTGGTGCATTACTAATGTCAAGATGTCGCATGTTTTTTAACTTTACAATACTATTTGGTAAGATAGGTAGCTGGTTACAACCAGATAGAAATAAGCTCTGTAGATTATGAAGGTCACCGACTTCTTCGGGTAAACATTTGATCTTTGTGTTGGAAAAATTGAGGTAACGTAAATGTTTGAGAGTACAAATGGAATGAGGTATCTCGTTGATTGAGTAATTAGCTAGGCTTAGCACTCTTAGGAATTGCAGTCGCGGAAGTATTTTTAGAATAATGTTGTTCGATAAGTGGTATGTGTCCCATGCATTTAACCTTGTAACTGACATGGCTAAGAGAGATTGCACATGCCTAGCTCTTTGTAGTGCCTTAAAATTTTTGTACACTTCATGTTTTTCACGAATAAATGAAACAAAGCGGGATTTCTCCAAAGCTTTATTTTCATCGTAAGCATCCATCTTATCATTCAACATAAAAAAGAACTCTCATGCAACGCTCTTTGCCAAGTCATTTATCAGGTGATGCATTGTATATCATGATTTATCGTTGTTGGTATGCTGGAAAAATGACCTCGACACTAGCTCTTCAAAACACTTCCGACCAAAACTCTCCATTGACCTCTTTTTGTCTGAATCAGACAAAAAACCTTCAGCCATCCATAGGATGACTAGCGCATCCTTATCAAACATGTAATCCTTGGGGAATAAGCAAAAATATGCAAACATTTGCTTCAAATGTGGTGGGAGGTCATAGTAACTTAGCCTTAAAGCAGGAAGAATCTCACTTCCATTTTGTGAATTCCATATCTCACTAATCAAGAGCTCTCCCCATTCTTTATTATTGGATTTTGTTCTAAATACCCTCCCAAGAGTTATTAAAGCCAAAGGCAACCTACCACATCTCTTAACGATATCTTCACCATGCAATTCTAATGTTTGATTCACATCGAAGTTTTGCTTTCCTGAAGCATGTTGAGTAAATAAACAAAGGGCTTCTTCATATGACAAAAGCTCGAGAGGGTAAGCTTCTATGGACTCCATCACCGATGCAACCATGGTCTTCCGTGTTGTCACAAGAATCTTACTTCCACGAGCCCCTACAATAAAAGGGCGTTGGAGGAGTTCCCACTCATTGTAGTTTTCATTCCAAACATCATCCAGAACAAGCAGAAATCTTTTCTTTAAAAGTTTTCCCGTAAGTGCCACTTGAAGCTGATTTTAAAGTATCAAAATTTTCGTCTTTCCCACCAGCATCTTTAAAAATAGCTTTACTAATTGTAAACACACTGAACTCATCAGCAACACAAACCCATGACATGAGTTCAAGGTGATCCTTCACTTCCTTATCATTGTACAAAATTTGGACAAGCGTGGTTTTGCCAATCCCACCCAGACCAACTATGGACACGACGTTGACGTTTTGATTACTTGAAGATTCACTACCCACCAACTTCCCCAACAACGCCTCTTTATCACCTTCTCGACCTTAATTTTGGATTCCTCAACCAATGAAGTTTCCTCCAACCGCCTACTAGCTCTGTTTGACTTGTCAACATTATCACTCAAACCCAAAAGTTTTTTCTGCTTAACAAGCTTACACAATTTGTTTGTAATCCCATCTAGCTTAGAACTCACCTTATGGCCATATTTAAGAGCATGAATTTTGTTTGGAATGAACTTTAATACCTTACTCGCGTTGTTCCTGGTGCTAGCATCAGATTCTTGATCCAAGTGGTGACACATGGCTTCAGTGGTCATATCATCAAGTACATCATATATTTCATAGGCCAAATGCTGGAATTTGTTTAGCCACAATTGAACAGATTCGTCTCGTATGTGTTTCTGACCTGCATCGACCAGCACAGCTTGGATCTGGGTCAAGGTGTCAGTCCATTTGTTAAGCTCGGAATTAATTCCAGCTGATCGAGCCAGCCTGATCAAGTCACCAGATGCCAGCTTTTCAAACAACACAGTGATGAATGCCCCGATAAAGAGTTCAGCAATAGCCATTGGAAATGAAAAGTTTTCTTTCGATTAATATTCCAAAGTAGGTGCTGATTGAATAACTGTAAATGGGAACAAACTTAGTTTGCAAATCTAATAAAATATGTAGCAGTTGGAAGTGATCATGTGATTGTGATCACTTATTGTAAAATAATCCAATTTACATACAAATTTCCTGTTTATCACACTAATCAATTATAATCAACAGTTCCACTTGGAAATATAGTAACATAAAGTTTCCACCTGCATAGCTGTGTTCCATGTGAACACATATATATCCATATTTATATTATAAGTACAAAACGATTACAATAAAGTGGCAGACAAACGGACAACAAGCTGCGCCGCAACCCCCTTTTGAATAGCAAAGCCAATCCTACTAAAAACAAAGCTTTGGGACCTAGGAGCCGAAGAGGTCCCGTGTACGACTTATGAACCTTATGTTTATTTTTTAATATTTTCTCTTTTGTTTATCATAATATATTTCATTTATATGCTAATACAATTAGCATTTAGCAGCCTTATTGGTCCTCTCAGGACCCAACTACGAGAGAGGCGGTACGTATGTGGCTTAAACACCCAATTCGATTATTCAAGAAACTTCTCAAAACTCGAACATTACAATCAGTAAACCCTATTACCCTAACACGACATTTGTAATCTAACCTAATCACGCTAGACTACAACTGTGATTGCAAATAAATAGGACATAATAATTATATTAACAATTAAATCTAATCACATTTAGTTGTTTATAATTATTTTAACCGAAATTCCAACAATCACCTAGGAATTTCAAACACGAAACTGACAAGTCTTCAACTCCAAGTATAACACATTCTTGAATGTAGTGAAACCAGGATCTAATATGTTTGCTCATTCCATGGAAAACCGGATCCTTCACGAGAGCTATTGCTCATGTATTATCGATACGTAACACCACTGTTTGAATTTCCTTATCAAGCAACTCGCTTATCAATTCCCTTAGCCAAGCCGTCTGACACGCATCCGCACTAGCCACCATATATGTCACACCCCGACCAAAGGCGGCGGAACATGCCGGGGTGCAACGATTGCTCATAAGCACATGACACTATTTAAAGCGACAATATTTAACAAACTCATTTCATTTCACAACATTGAAAATGTCGCATAACCAAATATTCATAACTCAAATACCACAAAATATAACAAAATATAGCAAATCAAATATTGTTCATTTTTGCTAATATCCTAACGGTATTTGTGACGTTTTCTTCACCGAACTCCATAATCAACCTAGATGCAAACCTGTAACATTTCATAAAATAAAGTTTATCAACACAAAGGTTGGTGAGCAATTCACAAGTTTGAACAATAGATATATAGTATGAAAAGCCACAAAACTAGTATACAAAACCATAAATAATAGCTATAAACTTGGATAAATAGTTATTGCTAACAAGTTAGCGACACCCAACTATAAGGGGTTGCCAAATAGTTTAGGATTTTATAGTTATCATTAATTGTATTACGTTAACGACCCCTTGCAATGAGGGGTTGCCAAATGGTCTAGGATTTATAGTTCCACCATCCAAAAGCGATAAACACATAGTCAAATAAGCATAGAACACCAAATCGAGCAATTATTCAAGTAAGGTATACAACAACGTTTGTGGTTTAAGACCCAAGTATAAAACATTTAGTTTAGATAAGTTGAAATGTCACCCCAAAATAAAAGATAGAAAACGGGGTATGAAGTTACTCACGTTCAAGTAATAAACTTGAAAGATTGATTATTTAGAGATTTGCCGGAACGACGAGTTTAACGTATGAAGCCTAAATAAAAGAAAGTCTTGGATTTAGAAAGGTTGTCTTGAAGATCTTTAAATAAAATAATTGTTGCAAAAACTAATCAATTAAAGTTCAAGGTTTAAAATGTAACTATTTAAGAATTTATAATAATAACCCTTTTAAAAAAATGTAAGTTTGCTCAAAACCGGGTTAAAGTATCTAACCTTAATATTTACTTAACCAATGTTAAGTAATAAGGTGGGGAAAATGCTAAAATGCAAGTTCCATTAGGCTAAAGATACTAAAACGGGTTTTTAACGAGTGTTCGGGTTGTCAGTTCGGGTCTTGACAAATGGTCGAACCCAAAGTCAACTTTCCAAAATATTAATTGTTATGAGATAACTCATTAAAACATACTGACACTTAACCAAGTATGTAGATCTATTGTTTAGAACTAACAACGCACGTTAAGCTAGTGTTCGGTTTTGTCGGTCCAAACTATGTTATGAGATCAAGTTGGATCCAACTATTCCAAGTACTTAAGAAAATAATTAAAATCAGTTTGTAAACTATTGTTTTAAAGAAATATACAAGTCTTGATAGCTAAAAACACACTTGTGTGTCTTAAGCGAGTAAAAGTCGGTATAGTTCGGTTTAGTTCGGTCTCCATCTCACAAATAGTTCATAGATGGTTTCTACATGCCCAAATATCATAGAACTTGTATATTGGTTTATAAATGAAGAAAACTTAAATTTTACAACATAAAAAGTTAACTACAAGTCTTTTAAGCAAAAGTTTCGGTTTAGTTCGGTTTCCATCTCCCAACGAGTTCATAGATGGATTCCATATGCTTAATATCAAAGAACTTGTAAAAATGATTTTTGAAACTCAAATCTATCAATAAACATGTTTAAACAACTATTTTAACAAAACTAGTAAACAAAAGTTCGGTTTCCGGTTTGGACTAGTTTCGGTTAAACCGAGGTTAGTCTTATACAAACCCACACCATGGAACTTGTAAATAAGATGAACAAACTAAAGGGTTAGAAGTTAGTCATAAGTGATATGTATAATAAGTTATGTGTGTGTAAATATATATCAAGAACACGAAGTCCTCCATGAAGCCTTGCGTTATGACATTCGAAACTTAACCAACCAGAGTCGGTGAAGTAACAAATAAAGGAAACAAGGGGTGTGTATTATATATATGTTGTACCACCATATTCAAGAGTTAGTAATGTTAGATGAACAAGTTAGAATGAAAGACTATAGTTAGTTTGACTTGAGAAGTCAAAACTTCAAGAATACATAAGAAATAACAACCTTGAATCTATGGAATTTGGAGAGTTTTTTTGGAGATGTAGCAAGAGTAAAATGAAGAAGATGGGTGTGTATATATAGGGAAGGAGTGAAGGGTTGAGTATAAAGATTCTTTTATGGTTTGCATAAAAATGGGTATGTTTAAATGGTCAAACAATGCATAATATAAAAAAAAACAATATTTTATATATTTTAAATTACAAGATCAAATATTTTATATATTTGAAATGTTCGGGTTACAAACGGGTCGGGTTTACATAACAAAAGTGACCCGAAATTGACGAATGTCACAGTATTCCCTACTTTAGGAAATTTCGTCCCGAAATTAAGATGAAGACGACGGTGCAAACAAATGTGGATACTTCTCTTTCATTGCGTCTTCTCGCTCCCAAGTAAACTACACGCCACGCCGTGATTCCCAACGAACTTTTACTAACCGAATACGACTACGCTTGGTTTTCTTCTCGTTGCGATCCATAATCTCAACGGGTCGTTCAACCATAATCATAGACTCATCAACATGAACTTCATCGAGGGGTATATGAAGATTACCCTCGACTAGGCACTTTTTGAGATTCGAAACATGAAATGTCGGATGAACACCGGCAAGTTCTTGCGGTAGTTAAAGTCGATACGCTACTTTCCCAACACGCTCAAGAATTTTAAAAGGACCAACGAAACGAGGAGCTAGTTTACCCTTCTTTCCAAAACGGACAACCCCCTTCCAAGGAGATACTTTTAGAAGGACAAGATCGTCAACATTAAATTCGATCGGTTTTCGCCGTTTGTCGGCGTAACTCTTTTGACGATTTCTAGCGGTTAGGAGATTTTTACGGATTTGATCAATGACTTCGGTGGCTTCTTGGACCATTTCGGGTCCCGTGATTTGAGCTTCACCGATTTCGTTCCAACAAATCAGGGAACGACATTTACGACCGTAAAGAGCTTGAAAAGGAGCCACATCAATGCTAGAGTGGTAGCTATTGTTGTAGGAGAACTCGATGAACGGAAGATGAGAATCCCAATTCCCACCGAAATCAAGATCACATGCTCGTAGCATATCCTCGAGTGTTTGGATTGTACGTTCGGATTGACCGTCCGTTTGAGGATGATAAGCGGTGCTAAGATCGAGACGTGTTCCCAAAGCTTCTTGAAGTAAACGCCAAAAATGAGAGGTAAAACGGGCATCGCGGTCGGAGATGATAGACAATGGCAAACCGTGTCGGCACACGATTTCCCGAACATAGATTTGAGCAAGCTGCTCGACAGAATACTTCTCGCGGATCAGAATGAAATGAGCAGATTTGGTTAATCGATCGATGATCACCCAAATGCTGTCGTTGCCTTTTTGGGTTTTGGGTAATTTGGTGATAAAGTCCATAGCAATGTCTTCTCATTTCCAAACGGGAATCGGTGGTTGCTCGAGTAGACCAAAAGGTCTTTGATGTTCGGCTTTGACTTTCGAGCAAGTAAGACATTTAGATACAAACAACGCTACGTCCTTTTTCATACCCGGCCACCAAAAGGTAGCACGAAGATCGAAGTACATCTTATCCGCACCGGGATGAACGGAATAGTGCGAATTATGAGCTTCGTCGAGAATACAAGTACGAAGGTCATCGCGATCGGGAATCCACAAACAATTGAGAAATTACAAAAGACCATCGGGTTTGGTTTCGAGTTGAAGTTCGGCTCCACATGACATTTCTTCATACATGTTACCTTCTTCAACGGAGGTGCGTTGAGCTTGAAAGATACGAATTTGAAGATCGTTTTGAACAATGACGCTTAGAAGCAGAACGGATTTAACATTAACCTTTCGACTTAGGGCGTCGGCGACAACATTCGCTTTACCGGGGTGGTAGCGAATCTCGCAGTCGTAATCACTAAGTAATTCGGCCCATCGTCGTTGTCTCATGTTGAGATCTTTTTGGTCAAAAATGTGTTGAATGCTTTTATGATCGGTAAAAACCACACATTTTGTTCCATAAAGGTAATGTCTCCATATTTTGAGAGAGAAAACGACGGCACCAAGTTCGAGATCGTGAGTCGTATAGTTCTTCTCGTTGACCTTAAGTTTCCTTGATGCGTATGCGATGACTTGACCTCGTTGCATGAGAACACTACCAAGTCCTTGATGGGATGCATCACAAAATACAACAAAATCGTCGTTTCCATCGGGAAGAGTTAGAATATGAGCATTGCAAAGCATGTCCTTGAGAGTACAAAAGGCTTCCTCTTGCTTCGAACCCCAATCGAAGGGTTGTCCCTTATGGGTGAGAGAGGTAAGAGGCAAAGAGATCTTGGAAAACTTCCGAATGAAACGCCGATAATATCCGGCCAAACCGAGGAAGGATCGAATTTCCGTGGGAGTCGTTGGAGTTTTCCAATCCTTAACAGCCTCAATTTTAGCGGGATCAACATGAATACCTTTGTCGTTTACGATATGTCCCAAAAATTGAACTTCCTCGAGCCAAAATTCACATTTGGAGAATTTGGCATAGAGTTGTTCGTTTCTAAGGAGCTCGAGAATGGAACGCAAATGATGTTCATGTTCGGCTTTGGATTTAGAGAAGATAAGGATGTCATCAATAAAGACAATAACGAATTTATCAAGGAATGATTTACAAACGCGGTTCATGAGGTCCATAAACACCGCGGGTGCATTTGTTACCTCGAAGGGCATAACCAAAAATTCGAAATGTCCATATCGAGTACGGAAAGCGGTTTTTGGAATGTCTTCTTCGCGAACACGCAATTGATGATAACCCGATCAAAGATCAATTTTGGAGAAACAAGTTGCGCCTTGAAGTTGGTCGAATAAGTCGTCGATACGTGGCAATGGATAACGATTTTTAATAGTAAGTTTGTTGAGTTCTCGATAATCGATATGTAGGTTCCCAGCCGGATCTACACAGAAGTATCTCGTAGTACGTAGGTGCGGAATCCCTACGTAAGACGATACAAGCGTAGGAGACGATATACGTTAATACCAAACACAAGCACACGTTACAATACTCAAAAGACACGTTGTATTGCAACCTTAACACGTGATTCACCGATCACAATTACACGTACTCGAAATAATACCCCTTTACAAAATAAGCCGTATCCAAGCTTATATGGTTATCGACAACTTCGCCTAACAGACTAGGCGAAGTTGTTGATAACTTCGCTTAAACCACAAGTTCGCTTATGATGGGTGAACTTGTGAAACAACTTAACTAACACATAACAAAACCAACTAACACGATTACAAACACTAGATACTGAACTACTGACATCATGTACCAACAGACTCCCCCTTGGCAGTAGCTTCATATCCCAATCTTCAATCACGTGTCTTGTAATCCCAAAATCTTGTATCTCCTGTCTTTAAGCATGTACTCCTTCTCTGACACAAACCGAAACTACTCGCTGATATTTCTTGGCTTCTTCTTTCCAAGCAGGAATATAAAATATCTTTTTCTCGTTCAGCATCTGCAAATCAGCGTGAGACAAGTTCACCAAGTGCATTGGATCATACACTCTCAGCAACTCTTGTTCATCTTCATCCTCCATGACCGCTTCAGCTGTTTCACTATCTACGTACCACCATTTCAGATTCTTCAGGACATCCTTGGGCATCTGTTTCATCGGCACTTCTTTTAAACACCGGATCGGCTTATACTTCATTATCATCCAAGGCTTGCCATCAGCTCTCATGCCTCTGTCTTTATCTTCAACGAGCTTTCCTTTATGCGGCTTTAATAACTCGAACTTTTTCTCTTTTATGCTTTCTTTCCACACGATCTTTCCAATAATCCTAGCCATATTATCATCACTCCTGTTTATCAACCCCAACTTGGCTAAGTCCTTGTTGTTATCAAAACAGTTGTAAGACTGAGGACTTTGTGAATGATTAGTTGTTTGAGAAAATGATCTTCTATTTGGTGGCAGATATTTACATGAAGTACTCGTTTGATTACCATTTTCAAACACTTTTCTTTTACTTAAATTATCCTCAGTCTTACAACTTGATGATGAACAACTTGATATGCTCACCTCAATAGGCCTTTCCACCGACCCACTTTCTTCTACACAAACTGCTAAACAAGATAAATCACTATTATAACTAGCTGAAGAAGGAATAAGATCAACAATTTCGAAGACAGAATGAATAAATGTCTTGGGTTTTGACATGTGACCAATACCATAAACCATTTCGTTCTCGGGTGGGGTATTGAAACTAAAGTGAGGCAGGCTAGTATAATTCTCATTGAATGGAGGTGGAACTGCTGTGTTATCATAGCCTACACCTGTCTTTTTGTAACACTGTGTCTTAAACCCTATAAAATTTTAGCTAATTTAACTAACTTATAAAGTATAGGGACCAAAATGTAAAAACAGAAATCTTCATCCATCGCGATACGCGATGGGGGCAGACATGAAGTCCACCGCGTAGCGCGATAACTTTGCAGACATGTAAGGCCCCGTTACCGGTAGCCCTACTTTCGTGTTGGATTTACTCATAAACGCAGTTCTAAATATCAGAGTTAATTAAAACATTCGCGGAATATAAAAGCTTTCATAAAACATTTCATAACAAAACACATCTTGTCTTAAAACATCATTTTGTCTTTCAAAATAAACAAACATTAGACTTAAACGTCTTGAGTCTTCCGATGCCAGCCTCTTATTCAGTGCCACGTGTCTCCTCAAGCGAGCTGCCTCATCCTACTCACCTGCGTGCATACTAAAAGTCAGCTACGCTGAGTGAGTTCTAGTTAATCATACACTATACAATACACATAAACTTATATTCTTTCATTCATACTTTCATACTTTCATACTTTCTTTTGTATTAACTTACTTTCATATCTTACGTTATAAAGAGCATTACACCCTACATTCCTCGAGTATTATTAGGGCTCGGTACCCTCCTTCCTCGAGTATTATTAGGGCTCGGTACCCTCCTTCCTCGAGTATTATTAGGGCTCGGTACCCTCTTTCCTCGAGTATTATTAGGGCTCGGTACCCTCTTTCCTCGAATATTAGTAGGGTTCGGTTCCCTAGTTCTCGAATATTAGTAGGGTTCGATTCCCTCTTCGTTACCATACAACCATACATCATACCTCGAGTATTATTAGGGCTCGGTACCCTCCTTCCTCGAGTATTATTAGGGCTCGGTACCCTCTTTCCTCGAGTATTATTGGGGCTCGGTACCCTCTTTCCTCGAATATTAGTAGGGTTCGGTTCCCTAGTTCTTGAATATTAGTAGGGTTCGATTCCCTCTTCGTTACCATACAACCATACATCATACCTCGAGTATTATTAGGGCTCGGTACCCTTTTCGTAACCATACAACCATACAACCATCAATGACAAAAATAAACACAAAACACAATACAAACAAAAAGACACAATAATCTTTTTCACTCACAATTGTGTCTTTTTTTTAGAACGAGAAAGACAATGAAAACATTTTTTTTGTTTTTATTAAATTTTGAGTTATGATTTTTTTATTATATTTTTTAAAGAGTTTTTCATTGTGATTACATATCATTTTCATCTTTCTCATTTTTGTTCCCTTTGTAAAATACTTAGAACACTACACATTTTTCTAACATTCACTTCTTTAAAATAAATAAATATGAATATTATGTTCGCTAATATCCATTTAAACTAAATATCTTATCTGTTAAATAATCAAATAAATAAATGTGAATATTATGGTATATACTTTTCTAGTTTTTAAGGAGGTGGAACCGTGTAGGACTACTGGTCCACTGAACTAGGGTCTAATGATTTGATGGGGTTAAATGAAATGACTCAATTAAACTTTAGGGGTGCAAACGAGTCGAGCCGAGTCCAAGCTCGACTAGGCTCGAGCTCGGCTAGTTTAACTTACACAGAGCTCGAGCTTGAGTTCGGCTCGTTTCGAGCTCTATTTCCAAAGCTCGAGCTCGGCTCGTGAGTAGATTTTCAAACACAATACAAACAAAAAGACACAATAATCTTTTTCACTCACAATTGTGTCTTTTTTTTAGAACGAGAAAGACAATGAAAACATTTTTTTTGTTTTTATTAAATTTTGAGTTATGATTTTTTTATTATATTTTTTAAAGAGTTTTTCATTGTGATTACATATCATTTTCATCTTTCTCATTTTTGTTCCCTTTGTAAAATACTTAGAACACTACACATTTTTCTAACATTCACTTCTTTAAAATAAATAAATATGAATATTATGTTCGCTAATATCCATTTAAACTAAATATCTTATCTGTTAAATAATCAAATAAATAAATGTGAATATTATGGTATATACTTTTCTAGTTTTTAAGGAGGTGGAACCGTGTAGGACTACTGGTCCACTGAACTAGGGTCTAATGATTTGATGGGGTTAAATGAAATGACTCAATTAAACTTTAGGGGTGCAAACGAGTCGAGCCGAGTCCAAGCTCGACTAGGCTCGAGCTCGGCTAGTTTAACTTACACAGAGCTCGAGCTTGAGTTCGGCTCGTTTCGAGCTCTATTTCCAAAGCTCGAGCTCGGCTCGTGAGTAGATTTTCAAACACAATACAAACAAAAAGACACAATAATCTTTTTCACTCACAATTGTGTCTTTTTTTTAGAACGAGAAAGACAATGAAAACATTTTTTTTGTTTTTATTAAATTT
This sequence comes from Bidens hawaiensis, assembly GCF_021521415.1. Classification (NCBI taxonomy): domain Eukaryota; kingdom Viridiplantae; phylum Streptophyta; class Magnoliopsida; order Asterales; family Asteraceae; genus Bidens; species Bidens hawaiensis. The sequence goes on along the minus strand of NW_027493076.1, from coordinate 286,234 downwards.
TGAGTTATGATTTTTTTATTATATTTTTTAAAGAGTTTTTCATTGTGATTACATATCATTTTCATCTTTCTCATTTTTGTTCCCTTTGTAAAATACTTAGAACACTACACATTTTTCTAACATTCACTTCTTTAAAATAAATAAATATGAATATTATGTTCGCTAATATCCATTTAAACTAAATATCTTATCTGTTAAATAATCAAATAAATAAATGTGAATATTATGGTATATACTTTTCTAGTTTTTAAGGAGGTGGAACCGTGTAGGACTACTGGTCCACTGAACTAGGGTCTAATGATTTGATGGGGTTAAATGAAATGACTCAATTAAACTTTAGGGGTGCAAACGAGTCGAGCCGAGTCCAAGCTCGACTAGGCTCGAGCTCGGCTAGTTTAACTTACACAGAGCTCGAGCTTGAGTTCGGCTCGTTTCGAGCTCTATTTCCAAAGCTCGAGCTCGGCTCGTGAGTAGATTTTCAAGCTCGAGCTCGGCTCGGGCTTGGCTCGTTTACCATTTATTAATTATTTTTTAAATAATATAATTATTTTTATATATTATTTTCTATTATAATTTTCTGTATAAATAATATATATATATATTAAGTTATTTTTATTTATTTTTTATAGCACTATATATATATATATATTAATTAATAATTATTAAATATATGTTTTAAAAAAATATATAAAGGGCAAGCTCGTTTAGGCTCGCGAGCCGGCTCGAGCTCGATAGGTGAAGCTTGGGCTCGGGCTCGCTCATTAAACGAGCTTACTTTTAGGCTTGAGCTCGAGCTCCGGCTCGATTAAGCTTGGCTCGTTCGAGCTTATTAACGAGCCGATCCCGAGTAGCTCACGAACAGCTCGGCTTGTTTGCACCCCTATTAAACTTTCAAGAACAAGCCCATCACCAAAATCATTAATATAGATTATATAGTTAATACAAACATCATCTAAAGGATCTGGATCAAGCCCATGTTTATGAGATACCCCTTATATTTCTTTTATAAGTCTCCTAAATAGTTGAGGGGTACAAATATGGTTTTTATGCAATGTTTAAATGTTTAATTTCTAATGCATCTATTTTCCAAAGTTACAAAATTTTCCGGTATCGCATTACAGTTTACAACCCTTTCGCCATTTTTAACAAACCTTGATAATATAAGTGACAATGTTTTGGTAGTCGAAACTTGCTAGAGTAAGGACATGGTTTGGTATAGATAGAAAAACAACACTTTGCGCCTTGCGATAGATGTTACTTTTGTAAAACATCTGGGAGTAAGGATTAGACATTTAACTGTGATCAATTGTTCATTTGTAAGGCCCCGTTACCGGTAGCCCTACTTTCGTGTTGGATTTACTCATAAACGCAGTTCTAAATATCAGAGTTAATTAAAACATTCGCGGAATATAAAAGCTTTCATAAAAATTTCATAACAAAACACGTCTTGTCTTAAAACATCATTTTGTCTTTCAAAATAAACGAAACATTAAACTTAAACGTCTTGAGTCTTCCGATGCCAGCCTCTTATTCAGTGCCACGTGTCTCCTCAAGCGAGCTGCCTCATCCTACTCACCTGCGTGCATACTAAAAGTCAGCTACGCTGAGTGAGTTCTAGTTAATCATACACTATACAATACACATAAACTTATATTCTTTCATTCATACTTTCATACTTTCTTTTGTATTAACTTACTTTCATATCTTACGTTATAAAAAGCATTACGCCCTACATTCCTCGAGTATTATTAGGGCTCGGTACCCTCCTTCCTCGAGTATTATTAGGGCTCGGTACCCTCCTTCCTCGAGTATTATTAGGCTCGGTACCCTCTTTCCTCGAGTATTATTAGGGCTCGGTACCCTCTTTCCTCGAATATTAGTAGGGTTCGGTTCCCTAGTTCTCGAATATTAGTAGGGTTCGATTCCCTCTTCGTTACCATACAACCATACATCATACCTCGAGTATTATTAGGGCCCGGTACCCTCTTCGTAACCATACAACCAACCTTTCCTTCTTTTATTAACTTTATCACATTCATACACATAAGCATACATATCATACTTACCTTATACTTAGCGTTACAACCTGACAGTACGTGCAATATCCGAAGATCGTTCACGTACCGTCAAGCCATCATTCATACATATCACATCATTCACATAAGGCATACACTTATCTCTTAGGATAAGCGTATTAACAAACATATCGAGTATGCACACAGCCCCGAAAACATAACACATAATTGGGGCTAGAAACTCACCTGAACACGGTTACGTTCACCGTTAATCGTAATCCCTTTCTTCAGTTGTGCACGGCTGACTGTATAACAAGTATACGTATCAATTAACTATCACTACTCATATCATCTTTCTAGTCTTAACTACTACCCACAACGAACGGGGGTCCGGGGGCAGCGCCCCTGGCAGCGGGGTCTAGAGGCGGCAGCCCCTAGCAGGGTCCAAGGGGCAGAGCCCCTGGCTGGGGTCGAGCTGCCAGGTCAGCTTGGAAAAATTTTATTTACATTAACTGTCTTAACACATTTTCCATTAGGTTTTTAATTTATTTTCTAAGCGAACTTAACTTTAGGCGAAGTTAAACCTTAAGCAAACTTAGCTTTAGGCGAAGTTATCAGTTAGGCGAACTTGGCCTTAGGCGAAGTTATCAGTTAGGCGAACTTGGCCGTAGGCGAAGTTATCAGTTAGGCGAACTTGGCCTTAGGCGAAGTTACCAGCTAGGCGAACTTGGCCGTAGGCGAAGTTATCAATTAGGCGAACTTGGCCTTAGGCGAAGTTAAGCTTTGAAGGCGAAGTTAAGCTTTGAAGGTGAAGTTATCAGTTTGCAGGCGAAGTTGCCCAGTTCGCAGGCGAAGTTGCCCAGTTCAGCTACGGGTTTGGTTTTTATCACGCATTTTGACGATTTTAATACCCTTGTTATGGTTCGACATCACCCACTAACGTTCCCTAACCGTTTCGTTCGTATATATATCCCGTATATACTATAAAGCTTGGATCTTTAAGCTTAAGGACGTTCAATAAAACATAAACTTTAAAAGTCAAGAACATACCTTTTGGCGCTCGTTTGGATCTCGTTTAACTTGTTTAATCACAACTAATCGTTTACTCTCTCTCGGATCTTGCTCGTTTCTCTCCCTCGGCCGCCGGCCGTATATGGCGGTGTGTGGTGTGTGTGTGTTTTGGAGTGTGTTAGAGAATAAGATGGAAATGAATGATGGTTTAGGGTTTAAGGTTGGTTTAGGGGATATTTATATCCCTTAAAGCCCATGGACCTAAGGCCCATTCTCATTTAACCCATCTTAATTAATCTAAGTCCATGATCCGTTCTTTACTCGACATTAATTAATAACGCGAAATCACTAAACATAACTTTCTTTATTCAACATTATAAATTTTAGGATGTTACAGCACACAAACCTAGTTTTGGGCGGCGTAGCAATATGCGATGGCCCAACCCAGGAGATCATCGCGTAGCGTGATGACGAGGCTCAGTAAGTGGACACGTGTCCAACCACGTGTCAACACGTGGCACGAAATGACATGCCACGTGTCACAAGCTGGTATGGCGGCGTCAAATTGTGGCGTCGCAATACGCGACGGGTGTGAGAAAACCCATCGCGTATCGCGATGGGCACCAGAATAACCTATAAAAGGGGGTGACGGGTTAGAGCTATTCTCATCCCAATTTCACCTCCATTTTCACATAGTTAGCATAGGGAAGCATGCCCAATAGCCGTGACGAGCCGACGTGCCATTTTTTCGTAATTCGTGCAAGAAACGAAGTTATAATCGAGCTAGCAATCATACAATTGAGTAGATTAAGATCCTGCCTTTTTCTTATTATCATTCTAAGTATCCTATCTAAGGTAGGAATTATGTTTAAGTTATTTGAATTATAGCTTAGACAATCAATCAAGGCTATGGCCTTTAACCTTGAAAGTATTTTGTAAACATTCACTCATAAACGAGTTTTCATAAACGTTACTTCATAGCAAAGTAATGTTAACCAAAGATATATTTTGACGGGCATGTAGTAACTGTAAGGGTGATATCATTAGTAGTAAGTTTCTTGCCTAACAAAAAGTAATTCGTACAAATCCCAATCAACCGAGGAACCTGTTTACTTACCTGGAAAAACTTACCAGCATGTTATAACCTATAAGCCAAAGCATGCTACATCAAACGTCACATAAAAACTAAAGTGTTTTCATTCACAGTCAAAGACAAACGATTTCAAGTTTAAGCTTAGCAATCATAGCTTAATCAAAACATCATTCAGGTATTTATACAAACCTATTATGTATAGGTTAAGTATCATTCTCATTCAATTAATCAGTCAAGGTTTCCAACACCGACGGTACAGATGAATACGTTCAAATCTTTTATAACGTGAATATGTTAACCTTTTTAATCAGTCAAACATATTTATACTCGATAAGATGAACGGGTGTTTATCTTAAACGATTCAGTCAATGTTTACATGAAATTATGTGATCTCTAAAACGCTATAATACAAAGTAGAAAATAAAATCAACTCAGACCGAAAACACCTGTGTCTGGATCCAAACATAACCGTTCAGCCTAATCATTCAAAGGCTATGTGGCCGCGGGCTAATGTTCATAACTAGTTTCCCATTTAGGGCTACGTGGCTCGGGAATAATTGTGTGTGTAGGGCAGTGGTATATAGAACGGAAGTAGAAATGCTTCCGCTGAATTTGTCGAGAAAACTATATTTGTATTGTAATGTCATTCAAATGCTTTTAGAGTCTTAAGTGTTCAACAGCATATAGCTGACTTATTTTTCCAACCCATTGCAGGTAATTAAGCATAAGTAGCATTAGCAAGGATTGGAGTCTTAATGAAGATAGAAGCGCATACAAGATAGCTCCGATTTTGGATAACTAAATCCTTGTAATATGAAACATATATTTTGTAAACTAATACTTGGGTATTTAATTCCCAAGTAAATTTTCAATGTAAATTAATATTATATTCAAACCCAAAGTCTTCCGCTAAAATTAAACCATAACTCTGATATATTTAAAAAAACATGTACCAACTTGTAGTCACACGTCTAGGCCCTAAGTCGGGGTGTGACACTTTTGTTTCACCCCAATCTGTGCCCTAATAATCCCATTCAAATTATCAGAGGCTAACTCAAATCTTTCAACGACTATTTTTCTTTGAGCTAAATCTAATTCTAGCTTCTCAATTTTAGTGTTTAATTCAACAGCGCGCCTTTCATGATGTTCAGCTAATTTTTCTACTTGGAAAAGTTTTTCATTAAGCTTAGCCATATCATTATTATGAATTTTAATCATAGTGGTAAACATCTTTTCAACCTTCTTGTAATCATCGTTCTGACATTTAAGGCTAAGATTTTCATCTATTAAGGCAGCATTATGAGTTCTATAGTTTTCAATTATATTTATACAAGCTTGAGAGAATAAGTGTGTATACCTCAGGAAGGATAAGACTTGCTTGAATACTTCCACCTACAGCACACTCAGGGATGATAGGACTTGCTTGACTGCTTACACCCGCAACATTTGTCTCGGCTTTATTTTCTCTGCACCAATACTTGATGATATAAGTCAACTCTGAGAGTGTTAAGGTATCCAGGTTTGTCGTTCTCTTGATAGTAATCACACTGCTATTCCATGTGTAAGGCAGTGAATTCAACAACTTCATGTTGATCTCAGACAACTTATTTGTGTTACCAACACTTCTCAATTTAGTATCGAGTGACTCAAATCTGTTGATGAGAGATGCAACAGATTCTCCTTAAATATATTTAAATATGTTGAATTCTTCTTTTAAAGTGTCCTTTTGGCATTCCCTTATATTTAGACTTCCATCAAGCTTAGAATTGCAAAACATTTTTTTTTTCTTTTTTTTTTTTTTTGGAAAAGACTAAGTTTTTTTTGGTCAACAGTCAACGGTCAAAGTTCACGATCAACTGGTCAAGTCAACAGGTTAACTCGAATAACTTGGACTCGATTAGATTAGATTGGATTAGATTAAATTAAATTAGATTAGAACTAGATTAGATTAGAAAAGAATTTTTTTTTAGTTTTTTAATAAAATAATTAAAATAATATTAATATAAAATAATAATAATACGATTACTTCTTCTTTTTTCTCTCTTTTTTCCTTTTTTTTCTTATGAAAATTGATTAAAATAAAAATAAATAAAATATTAATAAAATATTCATTCGATTACATTCAATCAATCGATAACTTTTTTTAATAGAAATTAATTAAAGTAATAATAAAATAAAATAATATTAAAATATTCATTTGATTACAATCAATTTTTTTTTTATTTTTTTTAAAAGATAACAACCAAAATAACAATAAAGTCTAAAGGACTTTAGCCGAAAAACTAACAGATTGTTCTAGATCTGAGTTTTTATACCGGATCTGAACCCTGCCACGAAAACAAAAAAACACCAAAAACTTAGATTTGATTATTTTCGGGTATCTCTAGGATGTGAAGCACTTCAAAAGTAGTTGGTAACATGAAGAACAACCTCAATCTACCAAAAAACTAATATTAAAACCCGAAAAGTTTGATCTGAAAACCACAAAAGTTGAGCCGAAAGCTCTGATACCACTTGTAGGTCCTCTTCGGATGGATCTAACAACTTTACTCAAATCAATCCGTGTTGTTAGCTAGCAGAAATCATTAACAACACTTGGATCTCGTATCTTAGTTTATAAGAACAAAAGATAAAAAGGTAGAAGATGGGTGTTTAATAGAGAGAGAACTTCTCTTTTATTTTCTTGGAACTGATAAGAGTTATGAAGGGTTAGTTGGATAAATGGATAAAATGACCTTATATGGTTCTAATTTATTCAAATTTACAAAACATGGTTACAAAATAAACGTACTGAGGTACGTAATACACTGGCTAAAAATAAATATAAATACATACACAATCCTAAAACTAATATAGAATATTAGCTCTACACTTTCTACACTTGTGGAGGATAAAATAAGCATGCAACATGCGTGTAGGATAGTGTGAGACTATGAGCTATGTGGATCATGCATGGGCTTTTTTGCCATCTAAATTTGATTATGACTGCACCTAATCACCTATGTAAGTATCTTTTAGTTGAAATACATTAAATTTTACTTTTGACTGTGAAGAGGGTAAATTTGGAACTCTAAATTAAGTTATTTTATTGTTGTAAATATTAGAAAGTGAAACACAGATTTGGTTATGATTGCGGGTCTAGATAATTGATTGCAAACAGTTTTGAGTTAATTTATTGATCATGTGCAGTTTATAGCTTGGGTTAAAAGTAAATTAGTAGCGGAATACTTATAACACAAGTCAAACATCATTCAAAGTGCATCTTCATAAATTGAGAACAATGCAATTTGTGATTTGCATATTTGATATTGGTGTATGTTTGGAATTTTAAAAGTACATGATATGTTATAATTTGTTCTAACCATTTGCTCTTATTATTTTTTTTAGTTTACATTTCTTAATGATTTAATCTTTTATACAGGAAAAAAGTTGAAAAATATTCAAGGTTAAAGTCGAAGCAATTGGAAAAGTAATGCATAGAACCTTCTATGCCTTATGCATCGGGGAATTATTCAATGTAGAAATAGTATAATTTTATTCTTTTTTTCTATAAACTTACTTTTTTTATATTTTAAAAATTATGACAATTGATTATTTGTTTTTTTATATTATTACTTTTATTTTTACCAACTCGTGAATGACACGAGTTGTAACCCAGTTCTTTTTAATATTAACATGCTTTATATAAGGAGAAGAATATATGACCTAAATTAATTTATAACTCAAATGTGAAAACGGATAAACTTAAACTTGAAATTTATCTATAATATATATAAACGAAAACATAAAAATCCTACGTGTCGCGATTTGGTCGCTCCTCCTTGGTTTGGAGTCATCAGATTTGCTTGATTTTTAAATGGAGGCTTCTCATGCATTTGACCCGAATTCACGGGTATGGGTCTTACAAAACCCAGATATTTCTTAAACGAATTATAGCATCTCATTAAATTAAAAATTATTGTCACCAAATTATTGATGTGAAAATCCTATTCTGAATAGGATATACTAAAAATTATTATATGATTTTTTTAAAAAAATATTATTTATAATTAATAAACAATTATATAGTAAAAAATAAACGGGTCTTGGGTCATACCAAACCCAGATAACTTTTAAACCGGATTATAACATCTTAGTTATTTGTGAAACCTTTTTATCATCAAACTCTAAGTATATTATAAATTTCATTAAAATAAATAAAATTAAACCCAAAAAAATATATAAATATTAAAAACGAGAAATGTAAAACAGTCCCCGTAATACGAAAGATAAAAACTAGTATATATATGAAAAAGGCAAACCCAACTTGACTTTGAAATGATACTTGGACACACAAACAAAAGCTATTAAGAAATAACTAACAGACTTGCATATGTAACTTTACCACCCAAAATCAAACACAATGTCTTGGGTTTATTCCAACTCACGGTATCTATTGACACACATATATAATATCAAATTTATTTAATTTTGGCAAAACGAAAGTAGTTTCTTATCACTTTGTAATCTCTCCATGTCATCTGATTCCAAAGTCACCCATGCTTCGATACCATCTCCGTTGGGAGCATCCAGCAGCATGCAACCATTATGGGGTGCAGCTCTTAACGTCTTACCAACAACTGCGGGATTTCCCCATCCGAAATCGACTTTGTAGAAAGGGAACCCCCGTAAGCTCGAAATCGGAAAGGATCTCTTGGCGACATTTTCTGGATCTTCATTCTTTAAACTTGACACAAACGAATCAATATTTTGATGAAGCAGTTGTGCGTTTTGTACTTGTTCAAGTCCCGTCTTCTGTTTTTTTTATCTTGGAAACCAACAAACTTAATGAAGTTTCACTTTCGTGTTGGGTCGTGACCAGCATACTTATGAAGTAATTTCCGATGGTAGTTTGGGGAAGTTTTGGGACAAATTTGTTACGCATATTGGCAGGAATAACTAAAAACGATGGCTTAAAAGGGGTGGTTGACGCCACTGCGGTTTTGTAAAGCAGAGAAGTCAATACTTCAACTCGGGTAACATTGTATATAGATAGTATTGATCCACCTTCCGTGGTGACCTTATTCTTGAGGTCACTTAATTTTGAGTTGGGGAACACGAATTTTCGGGTGACAACATTGGGACGACTCTTTGGTGAGGCCCAAATAGAGGTGCACAAATCGGTTTTTTTAAAAAAACCGGTTCGGTTAATAACCGGACCGGTTTTTCTTGGCCTGGAAAAAAACCGGTTTTTAAATAACCGGACCGGTTTATTAACCGGTTTTTTTGGTGCAAAACTCGGACCGGTCTAACCGGTTAGGACCGGTTTAGAAACCGGTTAGAACCGGTTAATAACAGGTTTTTTTAATTAACCGGTTTTTTTTTTTTAAAATAACCGGTTAATAACCGGTTTTTTTCATAATAACCGGTTTTAAAATTAACCGGTTTTTTCCATAACCGGTTCAGTAACCGGTTTTTTCTCTAGAACTTGTAACCGATATACGAACCGGCGGTTACTAAACCGGTCAAACCGGTTTTTAAATAACCGGTTTTTGTAAAAACCGGTTTTTGGTTTAAACCGTTGAACCGGTTCACCAACCGGTTTTTTTGCCCATCTCTAGGCCCAAACACTCTAGTTTGTACATATTAATTATTGTGAAGACTTTTAAGATACCTTCCCCATTTTAAAGTAAATACTTTGGCCCCCATTGCTCCTTGCTAATTATACACGTGCATGCTTAATTTAATTGCTAATGGCCTTCGATGTAGTCCTTGTCAGAACTAATTGCTCAACGGTCCAGAAAGGTTGCCGAGTCATCTCATACTTTGAATGAGCTACCCATATACAATATGATCTTAATTCCGCAACAAGATAATCACTAGAGACAAGTTTAAACATAAATTTATGTCTGTATTAATCTAGACCTGTACAACCATTAAGGAAAGGCTGCAGCGCTTCGTAGATCTTATTGATAACTAGCATGGCATTATTTTTTTTTTCTTTTGAAACATCAAACAAAACAACCCCAGGCCAACTTAAACAGGATCCTCAGATCACACATAATGTTAGATAGTGTCACCCGCATTGGACCTATGAGTATGCCAAAAATTAGTATCCTCCTTGATTGTTAATTTCTACCACCTTAAAACACGGTGATCTCAAATTATTGAAAATAGCATTGCCCTTCTCTTCCATAAGTTCCAAAGTGCTGCAAAATAGGATATTCAAAGGGATAGGTAATTCCATAAGCAAACCTGCCACCAGATGGTTCTTGGATACATACATGAGATTAAAAGGTGGTTTGTTAATAACTGTTCTTGGATAAACAACAAAGATGAACGATTGTTTATCAGTGTGTTTTAAGGTTTAATTGGGGGTTTTTCATATGCTACAGTGATCGAACCCTACACAAGGAATTCACTGTATGTAGGGTGTTTTTTTATCAAAGTATCATACAAATTAAATAATGAATATACACAAATTTAATTTATATGTATCTCATAATTGTGCCCTACATCTAATAATAATATAAGGTTTGCATACCACGGCAGTAGGTAAAAAGCTTATTTATAAGATTTAATACATCAAAATTGTGTGTGTTGTTAGTAATATATAAATAATTGGGGTGGATGCTTAAGGTTGATGCTACTGTATCCTTGAGATGTCAAGATTTAGTTCTTTTCCAAAGTTTATACATTTGGACCATTTGGTTGTTTTGTGTATATGATAATAATTGATTATTATGTGAAAATAGGTTTATATTGTGTAGCTAATAATAATTGAGGATTAGGCAGAAGTGTATGTTTGTTAAACCGTATAATAATTAACGATAAAGACATACCTATGTGCGTGCGTCACGTGAATACGTTCCTACGTGCGTGCATCACGTGAATACGTTCCTACGTGCCTACCTACCCACGTGTGTACGTCCCTACATACACACATGCGTACCTACATACGAACAATTATGTGTGCATACGTACCTACATATCAACATCGCACATGTGTACCTACATACGAACAGTCATGCGTAGACATACGTACCTACATGCATACATTTCATGAGGTGTACGGCGTACGTATGTAGGTACAAGTATAGCCCAACTGGCTTTGCTGCTTCCAGGGTTAGCATTTTGTTATGTAATGTGTCTTTATTGTGACCTGGTGCGAGATAATCTTAACATGTTCAATATTCATATGCGTAGACTCGGAGCTTGCAATTTCATATGGTGCGATTTTTAAGAGAATGCATTCGTCACCAAGTAGCTGCAAAGTAAACATCATTAACAATAAGTAGTTTTTTCATATGTTATCTTGCTATATGTATGTAAGCTAACATCTGTCTTGTTTCACAAATATGTTCCAGATTTGGGTCATATTAGAATACTCTTTAGGTACACACAAGATCCAAGTTTTAACATAGTACAGGTTCAACAACAACAGTTAGAGTTGAGTATCACTATTTTATTATGTTATGCATCTTATATTTGTAGATGACAATTGGTTGTATATTACAATTGCCTATGTAGGTGTTGTATACGTATATTACAGTTTGTTGTGTAGCTATTTCGGTGGTATAATAATATGTTGGCTATGTATGATACTATGATGCACTGTGTAGGTTCATGATGCTATGTGTAGGTATTGTATGCTTGATTTGTAGATTCATAATAGTTCTGATTTGTGTAGAAAATCATGTTCTTCCGTTGTGTATTGTAAACATATTAATAATTTAATTTGTCTTTGGTTTAGGTCATTTTTATCATTTTAGGAACGTTACGAATTGTGTATGTGGTGATCTAAAGATGTAGGTTAGTTTGGATTATAGTTGAAGTGGAACACTTTTGTTATAGTGGTATATCGATATAGTTTATGGTGTGTTTTTAAAAACACTTTTAAAGAGATAAATAAAGTTGTGTGTCATCGGTGTCGTTTGTATAGGATATTTTATCAGTTGTTATTGTGTCGTATTTATGTGTAGGTTATTTTATGAAAGTTGTGTAGTGAATTAATTTGTTTTATTTTGCCTTAAAACCAGATTTAAAGACATTTGGCATTTGCAAGTATGCCAAACCACATAGGCGAGCTTTGGTTAGAAACATGTCTTCACGCGTGGTGAATGGTGATGAAAACATAATGAAACTAAGAACATTATACTTCTTTTTTATATTTTATTAACAAAGCCATAAATTAATAAATAACAAAATTAGAACTTTCAAATATATAAATATGTGTTAAGTATAACTGAATATCTTGTTGGTGGTTGTGTAGGAAAGTGCAAAATGAAGAAAAGGAACTGAATTTTGATGTTCGAATTTATTCTTAGTATAACATGGAAAAAAACAATAGAATTAAAATATTTAGGTCTAACTATATTATCATGAAAAAAGTTGGTTAGAATTTGATGTTGGCTTATGATAACAATAATTTAAAAAATGATAAATTATATTATATATAAAAAAAATAATACTGTTGTCATCCTTAAATTAATTTTGGTTACCAAAAATATTAAAATTCATGTGTACTAATATACCCCTCTAATAAATAAATAAAAAAAATGAAAATTTGTGATTAGTTGAATTTATTTCTCGCACTTCTCGCATTAAAACCATTTCTCTCCTAAAGTACAAAGATACTCTTTTCATATATATGGTAAGGATCCTAAGAGAACCCTTTGTAAATTGAGAACTTTGAAAACTATTTTGGACCACTAAAAACACCTTTAAAAAATTATTTAAAAAAATCATAAACAAAAAATAATAAAAATTTTAAAAAAGTAAGAAAACCAAAATTCTTATATTTCATTCTGGTTTCATTAGAAAAATAAAAAAATAATAAAAAAATAAAAAAAAAACGCAGTATTACATATGTATAATTTTATATAATCTTTAGTTACGTAATATACACATATGTACAGTATCATTTATCTTAAATTATACACATGTGTACAAAAAAACATGTAAATGTACATATATGTATATAATTTAGCTAAACCGAGTTTTTTTTTATGAAACCGGGATGATAAAATAAGAAATATTGTTTTTTTACTTTTTTGATTTTTGTGTTTTTTTTAATTTATGATTTTTTTTATTTTTGGGTTTTTTGTGGTCCAAAATGGTTCTCATAGTTCTCAATTTCAAAAAAGTTCTCTCATGATCCTGATCCTATATATATATATATATATATATATATATATATATATATATATAGGTAGGTTATGATAAAAATAAATAGTTTCTTAGGAAGAGTAAGAATAAATTTAAGTCTTTGGATCTATGATCTAATGGTTGAGATTGGTAGTTTTTAAACTACCAAATAGTTTCCTAAGATTTAGGATTTAGGCTACATAGTTTCCGAACTCTAAACTTTATGTCATTCCTATTCTTTCTACAAAACCATGTCTTTTTATTTTAACCATTTTCTATATATATATATATATATATATATATATATATAGGGTTGAGTTATAATAAGAAGATTAGTTTTCCTAGAAAGGATAGGAAATAATCTTGTCCATTCATTTGATAATTGAATGGTTGAGATGTCACACCCCTTTCTAGGGCCTAGGAGTGCGACTCGTAAGTTGGTATCGTGTTTGTAAATAAATCAGAGTTGCATTAGTTTGCGGAAGACTTATAAAACTTTAAGGATCAAAAGTGTAATATTTATATATATTCATAAGACGGGATTATAAACACCCGTTTAAGTTATCAAAAGATTATTTGTTTATAATTACAAACCACCATTTAAGATATTAAGTTCACAAAAAAAATCCGAGCCATCAGATATCATAGTACTTCGTCATTTCCAAGCTCTAACTTTGTTCACCTGCAAAATGTAAGAAAATACATCAGCAACGAATGCTGGTGAACACACTGACGCAAAAATATTTCTTTTACTTTATTACCCCTCGATACCACGCCTGCCTCGGCCCAACATGGCTTAGGAATAACAAAGTCACATAGCACATTATAAATATGAGCCTCTACGCTAGGTCACCTCAGCAAACACCGCAACGTTCGACTTAGTTAAGTACCCGTAAATATACACAACGGTCGTGCTCCCTGCAGGAGAGCATCCTACGACCAAGGGTGGTGCGATCATGCCCATACATCACATAGTACCACCTATGTAAGGATCCAGACATACGTATACCACAGCCTGAGGGCTAGGTTTATACCCTTTATTTATAACGGTTTTAGGAACACATAGTTCCTTGTAAACAATTTCAAATAACATGTTTGACTCATTTTTAATTAAGTAAAAGTTTGGGGGCATATTCACCTTGTCTCTTTAGGATCGGCTTCACTCACCGTCCAAGGGTCTTTCCCTTTCTTTATCTCGCACCTATAGTACGAGTATAAATATTTGTTAGTCGGATACACGATCCGGCTTAAGACCTTTAGTCTTATATCTCAATCCTCGATTGAACCTTTAGTTCAATTCTTGTTTACTTGAAAACCTTTAGTTTAGAAGTAAGTTTATAAACCTTTAGTTTATAATAAAAACCCGACGTTTCTTCTTCTCCAAGAAACGTAATCTTTTCTTTTATTATTTAAGAATACTCTTTATTCATTAAATAATACTTCATAACAAAAAATATTTACATATATATGTTATCACAACATTAAATATTCATTCTTTTATTCATATCTTTGTTATGTTATCATTCTTTTTTTATCGAGGTATCGAGTATAACCTCGACTTAAGGCTTAAGCCTTGAATATAATATTATATTGAATTCATCATTACGCCTAACCTTATTGGCGTATATAAACCCTAGGGACACGAGCAGCACTTCAACGCCGCTTTAATCTTCTCGACATGCAAATCGAGGAATGCCAAATCTTCAACATTCGTTGACACAACTTTCGAGACTCCTTGCCATTAACAACACCTTCTTGGTACGTGGGTGGAGGGTGGCACAACTTCGAGGAAACGTCATTACAAAATCGAGGGATCGGGGTACGCTTAACGAGGTATTATGGCACGCTTATCGAGGTATATTTAGGGAGAGAGTAGAGAGATGTGAGAGCAGGTTTTGGGATGTGGAAATGAGCAGCCCATGGCTGCTATTTATAGACGAAAATTTGGCTCCCATCGCGTAATGCCTAAGCAGACCTATCGCGTATCGCGATATAGGTCTGTTGACTCACAGCGTAGACCTACCACGTGTTGACACGTGGCAGGCACCGCTACACGTGGCAACACGTTGCAGCAGTGTTGCCACGTGGTGACACGTGGCGATAACCAGTGCCACGTGGCACATGTGTCACGTTGTATCAGGTACCCCATCGCGATACGCGATGGGGCTCTCCTCTGACTCATCGCGTAACGCGATGGGTCAGGAAATTAGAATTTTTAATTTAAACCCTCAACTTTAGAATTTGACAATTTTAGTCCCTAGACTTTGGAAATTTGATACTTTGAACTCGAAATTTTCACGTTGTTACATGAGATTAGATTAAAGAGATCATCAAGTGTAAAACAAGGGTAAGGACATAATAGAGATAACACATTTGTTGACTTTCTCTCTCCACATGCAAGGCACATGTTAAATACCCCCATCATTTTAAAACGTCCATAACTTTTTTATACGACATTTTTCTTTCAAAACAGTTTCACCATAAAAACGAGTGTTTTTTTATCTTTTATATGAGTACCATATTGCTTTATAAAAATAAAAAATAAATTCGTGGGTTTTTACAAGGTGTGTTTTATCATAATTTTACAAAATTGTGCTATACAATTGTGTTATATTTTTTCATAGTGTTTTTTACATTATATTATTTAATTGTGTTTTTGTCATTGTGTTTTTATTTTCATAGTGTTTTTTCCATTGTGTCTTTTTCATTGTGTTTTTCATAGTGTTTTATTTTCCGACGAAATTTCCGAAGACTTTCCCGGCAAGGTGGTGGCGGTGGGTGGCGGTAGTTGTAGGAGATGAGTGAAAATTTAAGTGTGTTTTAATTAAGTGGGTTTTTGAAATTAAATTAAGTGGGTTTCAATATTAAGGTAGTTGACTAAAATACCCTCCTTCATAGCCTTCCTAGGAAAACCAAACTTCTTATTTAATCATTTCTCTCTCTCTCTCTCTCTATATATATATAGGGGATGGTTCATGCGAGAAGTGAAGTTATAATGAGAAGTGCGAGAAATCAATATGGGCAATTGATTACATTAATCAATGGTATATATATTGATTATGGAAAACTTGTAATTATTAATAATCCCACATACATGTTTTTAATATGAAAAGGGTATCTTTGTACTTTAAATGTAGGCACTTAATATGAAATCCCCACTTGTTACTCCTATAATTAAGCTCATAACATTTTAATTATTAAAACATAAAACGATTTGTAATTAGCCACATTTAATATTTGTTATTTTTTTGAAAGGTATATATATTTGTTCTTTGTTAACGTGCATAACTAATGATTTGGGAAAAAAATTAGTATTTTAGGGGACCCTATTTTAGTGATTCTATACCATCGTAATATATACATTACTTTTCCCTTACTTTTACATACATTGGATTATTAGTTATTATAACGAAACATTTGAAAGTGTATCTACACTACATTAGTTTTTGCTTACACTACATTAGTTATGTCAACACAGTATTTAAAAGTGCGTCTACACTACAACAGTTATGACTACATCGCATTTGAAAGTGCGTCTACGCAAAATTAGTTTTGCCAACACTACATTAGTTATGTCAACACAACATTTGAAAGTATGTCTAAACTACACTAGTTTTGCCTGCATTACATTAGCTATCTGAACACAACATTTGAAAGTGCACCTACACTACAACAGTTAGACTACACAACATTAGTTTTGCC
This sequence comes from Bidens hawaiensis, assembly GCF_021521415.1. Classification (NCBI taxonomy): domain Eukaryota; kingdom Viridiplantae; phylum Streptophyta; class Magnoliopsida; order Asterales; family Asteraceae; genus Bidens; species Bidens hawaiensis. The sequence goes on along the minus strand of NW_027493076.1, from coordinate 269,287 downwards.
TACATTACATTAGCTGTCAACACAACATTTAAAAGTGAGTCTACACTACACTAGTTTTGTCTACACTTATAACTAAACAATATTTGAAAATGTGTTTACACTACATTAGTTTTGTATACACTACATTAGTTACGACTATACAACATTTGAAAGTGCGCCTACACAGTATTGCGTAGCTATTTCTAGATTACATAAGATAAACCCACATTATATTAGTTGATTGAAAATCAAAGAAAAAAAATCAAATTTACGATCAAATAAAAAAATAATAATAATTATCCATGTTTTAAATTAAATGATTTTTGATCAAATGAATTATAATGGTCAAATTTTAAAAGAAATAAAAAATAATAATAATAGTTTGTAACTTATGTTACAAAACAACACACTTTATATTTTATAAATAATTTTGGATTCATCAACCAATGAAGTTTCCTCCGGCTGTCTAGTTGGTCTATATGGCCTTCCAACTAGAGGTGCACAAATCAGGTATTCTCAGGAATCAGAACCGGGGTATCGTCAACAAAAGTCAAAACCGGGTCCGGGTAGCAACCGGTTCCGGGTATTTGACCGGGTTTTTGCTGTTTTCATCGGGTTTTTTACGGGTTTTGGGTCGGGTCGGGTTTTGATCGGGTATTGGCGAAACCAGTTTCACCGGGTCCGGGTCGGTTCCGGTTTCAGATACAGTTCTCAAGGGAAAACCAAAGCCCGGTTTGTATCCACGGGTAGGGTAGGGTCGGGTTTCGAGTAAAAACCGCTAGATCGAGTTCGGAATCGGTTCTTTTGTGCACCTCTACTTCCAAAATTATGAGCCAAAACATCTAAAGGTATATATATCTTAAAATGCCGACTGACCCCAACAAATTCTTTTAAGAAATAACAAGATGACAACTACTTTTTTTATGAAATATATTTAGACAGTTGATTTTTTATCCACTTGTTAAAAAATCATCATCCACTTGTTAAAAAGAAAACTAAATGCAACATTCATAACCGAACCAAAATATGAAACAAAAACAAACCGGTTTGTATAATTCAAGATTCAATTCAACAAAACCGAGTAAGTAATGTTCAAACCAGAATGAATAACATAACATCAGAGTTTAAACAGAGTAATTCGACACAATGATGACGAACCCATTAATAAATTCAGGATCATTCAACCAATCGCACGGTCATCAAACTTATTACTCATAATTTTACATTTTCTCCAAATTGAATTCGAAGTTTTTCAAACCCCGAACCCAAAAACCGCTCTTATCTTGTGAAAAATCAGATCCCGCCATCCTCTCTCCGTGTTTTCCACCACAGTTGAATTCCCATAACTGTATAACAAAATAAAATAATTAATGAAAAATACACCTATCATACAAAAATTTACATTTAAAACTAAATTTATGCAATAACCCGAGTTAACCCTTATGAATATGAAAATTTCAGAAAAAAGAAAACAGACAGACCTATCTTCCTCTGGAACATCAGTCTGTGTCAACTTCACAACTGTGACTCCAGGTTCAGGCTCTTCCAAGACCAACCTCACCTGACAATTAAACATTTAAATTAATAATTGTTCAACGGTTAACTCCTAACACGAAACTAATGTGATACGAAATTCACAGGTGTTTGTTTAGTTTACAGCAGAGGCGTGAACAAGCAAATCCGCTCATGAGCTACTTGAGATTGGCACATTAAAAGCTCGAGTTGAGCCGAGCCAAAACGAGATTGACCCCAACCTCAAGTGAACATGAGTTTGTTTAAATACAAGCCTACCCTAAATCAAGCTCAAGCTGGCTCACAAGCTTAAACAAGCTTGTTAGCTGTACAATTAAAATAGTTATTATTGCACACGATAAAGAAATATAAATAATACATGTTATGTTAAATTTTGAAGACTATAAATAAGATCTGTATTAATTATAAATGTATATAAATTAATTAATTGTTAAATAGCCGAGCCTTAACTTGAGAAACAAAGCTCAAAACGAACCTAGACAAGCTCGAGTCAGCTACGCAAGTTTACATCCCTAGCCTAAATGAGTTTGGTTCAATATTGGATCCAGCCTGCAAACATTGTTTAGCTAAACGGGTCGTGTTTAGAATTAGTCCAGCTGCGCCGGGGCTAGTTGACCCATTTAAGCCGTCTATTTTATAAGATTTTTTAGCTGTAAAGTGTAAGAGTATAAATATGCAAAAACATAAAACATATATATAATAAACAAATAATCAAATTTCTCGTTAAACGGGCTGTTTTCATGTCAACCTACAGAAAAGAATGATGTTGTTCTCGGATCTATTTGCCGACTATAGTACCCATTTAACAGCCATACACTCGGTTTTCTTAATCTTGACTTCCATTTTTCAAGGAACTCTAGGTCTTTAATTTACGAACGCAATTGCCGCTTAAGATTATAAATTCCTTTTTAAAAACATCTAAACTCCTTTGTCATATGAAAACGCATTACGTATACAGTTATATAAACAATTACATCAATATTACCGGCAATAGCTTTAAACAGGAAAAAAAAAGAGGAAGATAAAATGCAACATACCGTTGAATAGACGCCATCGGGCCAATTCCCAAATCTCCATTTCTGAACAATCAATTTACCCTCCTGCAACTCCACATTCGTCCCTGTAACCGACCCGTCAAAGATACTAATCTCACCCCCAACCTCTTTACTAATCTTAGCATTACTCTGTGTAAAACCCTTCCATCTATTCTCATCCATCAATATCTCATACATATTAATCGCCCTGCAACTAAACTTCTCTGTCAATTTAATCGTCTTAAACCCTTCTTTCTTCTTCTCCTTCTTCGCCTCCACCTTCTTCACAGGCACAGCCGCCGATGAGACGGCTACAGGCGCAGCTGCTGCCTTTGGATTTACCTTCTTGACCTCTAATTCATCCTTAGCGGGTCCACCTTTGGCCATGGCATCCACATAAACCCTAATCTGTTTCAAAACAAAACCCTTCCCCGACGCCATAAATGCGTCCTTCAATCTCCGCCCAATCGGACCTTCATCCTTCACAATAACCCTAAGATCGGGATCCTCGTCGGCGTTCTCGTCCGAAATATACGGAATCTCAACAACACCGTCGGTGATCAACAACGATTTGCCGTCAGCGTCTTTCGCCTCACCTTGCCAATTGATCGAAACGTTCAACTCGTATCCAGGAATGATTTTACCTGTTAGACACAATGTTGTTAGTAAATGTTAAAAGATAATACTACGTAAATACGGGTTAAGTATATAACCCAGGGGTGCAAACAAACTGAGCCGCTCGCAAACCACTCAAGATCAGACCGATAAAAAAAATGTTCGTCTAGTCATTGAACCCAAGCTCGAGCATTGTATGGAAAGCCCGTTTAGGCTCGTTGAGCCTTAACAAGCCTTGTGTGTGTATTTTCAAATTTGACCTCGTTTGAACTTCTATATATTAATATAACATTGTGTAGCCTAGCTCAAGCCGAATTTTGTCTTTTTTAAGATACGACACGAGCTAGAGCCGATCTTACACTCATTTAAGGTTTTTCTTAAAATTAGGCCGGTTCGTAAACATTAACTATTTGGAGGGAAGTTCGTTTATGTTCTCACTTATTTAATAAAACAAGCCAAAACACACGGTTTGTTAGCTCATTTACGCTCGTCTTGTTTTTGTTATTTTTAAGACTAACAAACATAAATATAAAATCATAAAAGAGACTCATTTAGATAATTAGGGTAGAGATACTGTACGCTAATGCCTTAACGTACGAGAGGTACGCGAGACGCTCAAAGGCAAAAACCTAAAACGCTCAGAAAACGCTCAAAAAATCTTAAACGCTCAGTCAAAACCCTAAAACGCTCAAAAAACGGTCTTCGTGAAAAAAATAAAAAATTGACCGATTAACGATCCAAAACTGTTTTTTTCGGTTAACCAATGATTAATTGGATATGTATTGACGATTCCAAGATGTTGGGATGTGATTTCATGAATCAATTCGCGAAAAACGGGATTCGCGTACGTACGTGTACGTTAAGGATTAGTGCGTTGGATCTTTTCACTAGATAATTAACATATATTTTTACTTGATCGTTTGCATTCACTAATAAGCTCGTTTATGTTTAATCAATTATGTTCATTTTTATATTTGTTCAATTATGCTCATTTATCGAGGTCGAGCTTTAGAAAAAGAGCTTGAAACGAAGTCAAAACGAACAGAGCTCTAGATTATTAATAATGACACAGTAAACCCTAAACACAATTATAAATACAGCTAACAGATACTCATATACCTTTGCGGACATTAACATACGCTTCGCCTTCAACTTTCTCAAGACTCATGGTCTTAATAAACAAATTGCCTTCACCGGAGAGTATAGTCTGATCAGCCAAGAGCTTCGTGAGCAGGTTCTTAGACCACTCGAGACAATCGGTTTCAGACCAGTGCCAGTTGTGGACGTTGGCTCCGTCAGGTCTGTCTTCCACGATCCATCGCTTGTCTCCTTCGCCGTATTTCGCCATTATTATTATTATTATTAGGGTTTGTGATGATAATAATATTATTATTATTATTATGCGGCGGTGATTGGTGGAGGAGATAAAGGAGGAAAAAGAGTGTGTAGAGGGTTCGATTGATGGAACGAAGAAGAAGATTCTGGAGACTCTTGTAACCCTAGATCTATTGGAAATAAATTTATTATTATTATTATTATCTCCCTATATAATAAAATAAAACAGTGGGTTTTTAGCCAGATGCCTTTAAACTGCCACGTGTCAATTTTTTGTTAATTTAAAATGGGTTTTCACAATTTTTCCTTTATTTATTTCAAAATATAAAAATCGGGCTCTCTCTGCAGAATCCATATTCATCATTCCAATCTTCTTAACCCTAACCAAAGCTCCGTCACCATCGACATATTCTGCTCAAAATTGCTTAGAGTTCGATGATCAATCTTCAACTTAAAAGGTACCCCTCAAACCCTTTTTCTCTAATGTCAATCTAATTCTAGGTATGCATCAAAGCTGATTCAATCGATCAATATTTGAAGTCGATGAATCTTCAATATCTGATGTCGATCATTAAACAATCCGATTCATCTGATGTCCAAAGTTAATCATATTTTCCATTTACAGATTCAATGTTAACAACCAGTATATAAAAGTTCTTTTATGGAATTTATATAATCATGGATGGTTGATTTCCTACATCAATTTAGATGTTAACCATTAAGCATAATTTCATATTTTGGGTTTGGTCAGCAGTCTATGGATTACCATTTATCTTAGGAATAATTTAATTTTTTTTAGTACTAAATGTTTGTTTCTTTTTGTAGGTGAAGATAATCATCTTCATTTTGAAATTGTTGTTATTGATGATGATTTAGAAGATGAAAAATTCTATCATTCTTGATATTGTTGTTCGTGATCGTATGGTAAGATTTTCTTTTTAACGTTTTTTTTTATTTATTATCTTTTTTTATTATGAGTATGTTTGGAATTGAGTTTGAAAATACCTTACTGGCTTTTTGTTGTTTTCAAAAAGCCAATAAGTTAAAATATGTTTGGCAATTATGAAGTCCTTTTTATTTTAGTTTTTTAAAAGGGTTAAAAAATAGTTTTCTAAAAGCCTCAAATCATGCCTTTTTAAAATGGTTTTTGGTTTTTTCAAAAAGCCAATAAGTTAAAATGTGTTTGGCGATCACAAAAATCTTTTTTATTTTAGCTTTTTGAAAGGGTTAAAAACAGTTTTCTAAAAGGCTCAAATCCATTTTAAAAAACCTAATAAGCAGTTATCAAACTCAATCCCAAACATGCTCTATGTTATTTGTTATTGTGTCTTTGTTGGTGTTTTATTTTGTCTGTGTGGCGTTTACCTGTCAACTTTGCAAGGACTAACGGTTTGGACAAGAAAATACAATTGGTACTGGTAAATATTCAAGCTGATCAAGTAGCTACCAAGATGTAATGTTCTCTGCTTGTGATCAATGATGTCAATACACGCCATGAGACTTTGTAGGTAAAAATGTATGGTTTTGTATCATTTTCAAATACACGTGTCTAATAAATTTGTGTTTTTCTGTTATGTAGATTGTCTAGAGGAAATCTAACAAAAATATAATAGTTAGTCCAAGGTTTGTTTTCTTTAAAATCTAACAACTCCTTATTTTGCCACTATCATATTTGAAACTTGAATAATATTTCATTTGAAATCTTTTAATCTTCTACAACACCTTCTAAAAAAGATCACCAGGATCTTTGTCAACATGATCTTTGCATGAGAATGGTTTAGGTTTGTTCCAAGGGCCAGGCTCAGAGTCCACGGGCAAAAATGTTCTATGATCCAAACATTACCACAATAATGTTGTTTTACATGGCTAACTAGGGGTGTTTAATCATTTTCTTTATTCATTTTACATATTTTCATTAATTAGAACTTCATTAAGATTCAAAGGTGACGTTCCTTAGAAGTTTGCATAATCAATGTGTAAACTATTTTACAACAAGATATTGACAGGGCTTTCATTTTTTTTTTAAATAACAAATTTTTGTTGTAAAAATGATGTAAATCGTATATGATCAAAGTAAAGCAATGTACTCTATTCACGACAAATAAGAAAGCAATATTTTATGTAAAGGAGAAAGGAAACTTTTTTTTTATCTCTATTAATTGATGTATATAAACTTAATATTGTTCATTTTATTTTTTGACACAAGCAACCGATGCTTCATGTGGCCTCCTCTACGAATGGTGAATGATATCTCGGGATTTCCTTATTTGTAGGTACAAATCCCCAAGGCTTTATGGAACCTAACGGTAAATTTGGAGGTCAAACTGTCAACTGGTATGATCATCAAAACTTCAAGATTATACACTTACAAATATTCTAGAATATATGGTCTAACAGATTCAAATTTTGAGTTTATTGGTAATAGTAATTTTCCCGGTTTTAATTTGTAGGTGTGCAAACAGAAGTCCATGTCAATTTTGAATTTATAAGATGATATGTTTGACTAGGAAAGTCAAAGTACATAATAAGATCTGCAAGTTTGGTTTTATGAAAACAAACATGTTTTGATTTGAGTTTCTTTTGTGTCAAAGATCGACCTCAAGTTTGATAAACTGATAGAACTCCGAAAACTTCTTTACCTTTATGTAGTTTTGTTTAGTTATATTACTTTCTATGTATCTTGTGTTGTTATTCAATAATTTTTACCCAAGAACCTAAAAGTTTGTTTATTTGGATAACCTTGTGTGGTTATTTTGTCTTTTTCGCTTGATTATTAATAGCCTAATAGGACTTGACAGGTAAAAATGAAGTATGTGTATATAAAGTTGATTTCCAAATATGCATAGGAAGCTTGGACTCTTTGGAGCAATGAGGCTTGAATTGTGGTAGAGAATGACTTAAACTATTAATATTGGATAAGGACGGTAAAGTCATAAATATGACTACTACAAACAATGTATATATCTTATGAACAAATTATGGTAAAGTCATAAATATGACTACAAACAATGTGTATATCTTATGAACAAATTATGTATCGTAGAGAATTGTAATTTGTATGTTTATAGTTGTATAATGGTTTATATCTTATGAAAAAATTATTTATCTTACTATCTATAGTATTACTTTTTCTTATTTTATTATATTTTTATCAACCCGTGTATGACACGGGTTCTAACCTAGTTATTATTATTATGGTGATGATAAGAAGAGTCTAGAAGCTTGGTGGATGTTGAACGATTTGAGTTGACTCGGTGGTATTTGACCGAGTGAAATCTATCGAAACTATAAGGGTCTGTTTGGTATGAGGTAATGGAATGAATGAATGAATGAATTAATGAGTGAAATGAATGTGGTAATGGAATGGGCAAATGAATAAAATGAATTATTACCATTCCATTGTCATGTTTTGTTACCATATAGAAATAAAATGATTCTTCACTTTATTATTATAATTATTCACCAATGATAATAATTATTATCATTAGTGAATATTATTATTAGTAAATAATACTAATAAACATACTTGTAAAAACGTTGAATAATAATATTAATTAATAATATTATTCATAATAACTAGTTTTTAAGACCCACGCCTTACAACGAGATTATTTAACCAAATAAACATACTAGTAAAAACGTTGAATCACACATGTACATTGTGAAATGTTAATTTCTCAAAATTTAAATATAATAGTAATTCTAATATAATAATAGTTATATTATAATATGCAAACTAATAATAATATATTATTATAATAATATTGATAATATACAATAACTATAATATAAATTGATGACCGTCGTTTGAGTCAATCAAAAACCTAATTATTCTAAATAGATAGAGCAAGTAGGGTATCAAATCACAAGGAGTAAGTGGTCAATGCAATTCGTGTAACAGATTTAATATTATGAAGTACTGGTTTTTAGTGCTGATCACACAAGCAATAGTTTGAATTTAAAGAACTAAGCAACGAACAAGTAAACGAGTTGTAAGCAGTTAACAAAGCAAATCACACCCGGGAATTCAAGTAAGCAACCAACAGTTATCTCATGCAACCTAACAGATTTATTATTAACGATTTACTAAAAACTGGTCAACCAGACAAAACCATAGACGTCAACAATTACTTTACACACGGCACTGGTTATCAAACAGTCATTGCCAGTGTGACTCAGTTAAGGGTAATTGTACGTTTTATCGTATTCAATCTAACCAACATAGTTATATGACTAATTATCTAGCAACTGGTAACAGATCGTTCAGACCAACGCAAACCTAAACCGACCGAACACACAGAAATACTAAACATCAATAATCATATATCAATCATCAATAATCAAAACATAAGTATTCTTAATCACAAGAGAAAAACTGTAAAGAGTTACAAACTATACATCCCGGGTGCGATTCTAGGAGATTAGCAGAGCCTAGACATCATTGAATCTTCGATATGGATGATAGAAATCATATGTAGGATCTTCACACGAGCTAGGATGATAGAAATCGCCTATAGGACTGCTGGAAATCGCCTCTTGGTTGTAAAAACGGAGTTAGGGTTCTTTAGAATGAAAAATATTATTTAACCCTAAATTTCCCGTCTGAGCATCCCATCGCGATACGCGATGGGGTCTTCAACGGTCCATCGCGTATCGCGATGGACCAGGAAAGTCAACGAACAAATTAAACCCATAGTGATACGCTATGGGCCTTCAGCCAAGCCCATCGCGTATCGCAATGGGCCGTGTCATCAGCAAACTTCTTACTTTGTCTAGTTTCGCGTGCTGGACATCCCGGGTCTTTATACCGTGTCACCACAGGTCCAAATTATGCACTTTAACGCCTGTAGCCTGAAATCCAATAATACGCGTATGAAGTATCGATAGTTCTAGAGTAAACAGTTAAAACTAAACAATAAACGAACTAAAACATATACAAATTAACCGACCATCGCATCCCCACACTTATCTTTTGCTTGCCCTCAAGCAAAACTCTAAAGCAAACATCGACCTCCATCATAGGTATGTAGATTATCGCCATTAATACTAGTAAGGTTTAAAGTCATACCCAGTTTCCCAGACTGACACTGTTTTTAGATTGACATCTCACAAATACTGTTAAATGTTATAATAAAAACAACAGAGCCGCCCAGACAGGTGTACTTTGTTTCCGGTTAAGGCACACATGCTCATACCACTCGTAATATAACATCTCTCCTCTCGGTTTAATATATGGACTAGCAAAAGATGTGCCAGTATCACTCAGCTCTCAATATCACTCATAAGTACATATTAATCCATCAAGCTGCTTTGGCACAAATGCAAATCAAGAGATCAATAAAAGGGTTGTAACGGGGCCAGGTGCTTGTATGGAAGGGAAATATTTAAGTAGCTCAAACGATCCGACCCGGCTTATTACAAAACATCTAAATAAACGAAACTAAAGTACAACTAACTGACTGATTATATACATCTAAATAAACAAACTATCAACATACTGATTTCACAATTTTTTTTTTGACATAAACGAACTTCAACGAACTACAGAATATATAATTGAACATAAACAGACATCTTTTTGTCTTTTTCTCAATTTTTTTAAGCATAATAACATGATGCTTAACAATGGAACAAATACAAATACAAGAACAAAAACAAAAACAATTACAATTACAAATAAACCTAGTAAGCCGGATCGTCTCGTAACATAATGTCGGGGTTAAACAAACGAAAAATAAGTCCAAGAAATGTTTTCTAAGGGACCCAACCCCCTGCCCCTCACATTACCCACGCTCATATGTATAATGTATGAGGCCCAACCCCCCAGTACCCATACTCTCGCTCATCCAGACGAGGCTTAACCTAATTGCCTCTATCACTTTTGCATTTTGCCAACTACGATCCCGTAATCCATGAACATCAGTGAAAGCACTCAAATGACGTGTGTTTACTATATATTATATGTGTATTATATATATTTGGGTCAACTCACACACGTACCGGAGGAATAGGGTTGACGATATAAACATGTGTACCTGTCCCCATGACTCGTTATCCCCGCCTAAACGACCCCATTTTCAACTTCTCGTAATAAAAACATTTGTGAGAAATACTAACGAGACGCTGAAAAACCAACCATGACCAAAAACCTATGACTTGGCATTAATGGCAATAATTAACGGTTAACAACTTTGGTTTCTTAACACTCTTCGAGTTACTATCGAGCTAAAATTTTTCAAATTTCCCCCATCCCCACAGTTAAGGTTTACATTGTCCTCAATGTTAAAATAGATATAATGATTAATAAACATTTGAGGGACGGGGTTGGAATTTAATTTTTGACTAATAAGCAATTTTAAAATTCGGGGCTCAAATGTGACGGTTCTACTAATAATTATACAATTACACTTTTAACGTTTAAATTAATAAAAACAAAATAAATTATGAAACTGAAATCACCTGATATCAACGGGACTGGAGAAGGACCAGTCGGCTCGTGAACTCTCATAAACACTCGTATACTCTCGTGTCATCCAATTACCAAACTGACAATCGAACCTGCAAAATCTCGAGACATGTAGAAGCAAGCTTCTCACGAGTGTAAGACATGGGTCTTTTAAGAGTTATGAAAATGAATATTTATTAATTTTATTAAAATAATTACCGAGCCAAATTAAGTCGTTTCATAAGAAATTCTGTTAAGTTAGTTAAAAACGTTAAAAGACCTAACTCACTTTCGTAGGAATCACGATTGCATTTAGCGTATGCAACAAGCCCTGTAAACCTCCCGGTAGCCCGGGAGGACGAGTGGGGTCTCGTGAGGGTTTATAATGAACGACACCCACAAAGTTCGGTTACAACATAATATACACGTACCTGGATTAACCACAGCAAAATGAACATGAAAGCACTCTGGGTCGCTTAACTGAAATCTCATTTTCTCATGGAACGGTATCCCCACACTTAGCTTTTACTATGATGGTACGCTTGAAATACAATTAGTAATAAATAAAAAAAAATGCAAACTAAAATATACTAAAAATAAAATATAATATTTTTTAATGAATAATATAATTGTCATTAAACTCAAAACGATTACAATAAAGTGGCAAACAAGCTGAGTCGCAACTCCCTTTTGAATAGCAAAACCAATCATAATAAAACCGAAACTTTGGGACTTAGGAGCCGAAGAAATGTCATGCACGATAACTGAACTATGCTCAAAAAATTCACAGCCTTCGGGGCCAGAAAATCAAATGTATTAAAAGTAAATTGGAGAAACACATGTTGACTTTCTAAACAAGTTTTCTCGTGTTTAACAACTTTACCCGATTCAGAAAGGATGCTTTCATCCTTAGCCTTCCACGCATCCAACTTTGACTTGAATGATAGACCAGAGTTGTCTTTGATTAGAGTTGACAATCTAAACCAACTCAATTTCTCTAGCAACCTTATAGTTACTGCACTTTTGTTATAACATATAACAACCGTAATTAGTAACCCCACCTCCATTTTAAGGCCGTTAGTTATTGGAGACGTGAATTGGGCACGGAGCACCGCCACTTGGCTTCCTAGGCACCATACACTGGGCATTAAAGGGGCACAAGAGAAAGAATGTGGGCGTGATAGCTAGCATGAGGGCATGTTTGTTTCTTATCTAACCCAGTCATCTCCACTTCATCTCACCATCACACTTCACATTTCACGTCTTCATAACACATGTTGGTAGGTTAGCTATGAAATATGAAACCCCCTATTGTCTACGTTACATCCTTTTTTTTCGCATTTCACACTCACCATAATGGACAGCCTATTGGCACGGTCGTTTGTCAAAAACCCAACCATATTATAGTAAACCAACTCCTGTCTAAAACCCAACAAACACAGGATGTGGAATCCACATATTTAATCCTAAACAAACCATAAAACATGATTTGTGAAGAATAATACCTCAACATTGAACAAAATAAACCACAAATTCGTGATTTTGTTCCTGTCACAACATGTAAGCCTCATCCTAATCTTTATTAAATACATCAAAAATTGTTTGTAATCTCAATCTTAATCGAATCTAGAGTCCAAATATGTTTTGATCTCATTTTTGTATACAAGCGTTAATTTTATAAAATACGATCCGAGTCTTCTTTACTCAAATGTAAATCACTCGATAAAAGCTTGATGTAACAAATTTGTAGACCAAAAAGTTATCGACTCTTAAGAATTAAAACTAGATTCCAAAATATGCTTTTAGTCACTTTGTAATTAAACATGAATTCAGTAAAATATGACCATTGTATTCAAAGGCTATACACTGGATATAAAAATACAAATATTAAAAAGCCATTTCGTCGCCTGAGAGATTCGAACTCTCGCGGGGAAACCCCATGTACTTAGCAGGCACACGCCTTAACCACTCGGCCAAAGCGACAATTGTGATAGTTTTTACTATATATCTAATATAATGTGACATGACATGCTATGATAAATAGAATCTTTTCTATAAAATGTTAACTGGTGTATATATTAAGTGTGTATACCTTGTGAACTGGTAACTCTTTTTTAACTTTTGATTCATCAGTGGAACTGTAGTGTTTTTTTGACTTTTTCTTTATCAGGTTAATCTTTAAATAAATTCAAGACATTAATCTACTTAGCTAAATGTATTAGTAAAATAGTTATAATCAATACAAAGCATGCCACTTGTTTTAAAATTTTATCTTTTTAAAAGCAACTCTCATTTTTCATCATCAATATACTATTGTGATCTCATTATGTCAGGTGTACGTCATGATAGGGTGGGGGACAACGTGTCTCCTTAACACGAAAGTACCATCATGCATCGCCTATCAATGTTTTCGTTAAAGCAGAAAAGTCAAAATGAAAATTTATAATAAAAGTTATTGTGTATGTTGCTTCAAATAGTGCTAGAGTTGACTAGTTTGATGATTTACATACCAACGTTACGTTTTTGGTTTTTATTTGAAACCACACTCATACAAAATAGTTTACGATATAGTATGTGAAACCACTCTTAGTTTGTTTTGCTTTTAACATGGGTCGTAAGATATAGTATCGTTGTAGATGTCATGCTTCATGTTATTTTGTAAATTATTGAATCTTTTAAAAAGAGAGATACCGTCGCAATTTAGGACAACCTTGTCCAACCATACACTTTATCATGTATCTACGCTAATCATTTATACAATACAACGACGAAACTATGGAGTACATACGTTCTCTTACTTTGAAGCGAAAAAAGGAAACGTAAAAAATGGAACAAATGAATAGAAACTGTACATATATCGGCATAGAGTGTAATTTGAGGAATATATCTATACTATATATAATATAAGAGTTAAGGACCTCTTAAAATTTAAAAGGTACTACTCTTATTGCATGTTATACAAGTAATAATGCATAAAATTTTAAAAATGTAGGGACAACTTAGTCTTTGCTCATTCAAAAATAAGTTACAATAATGGTCCTTCAACTTCAATCAAGTTTTGTTAACTTATTAGATAGTTACACATTCCCCCCTAAATCTAAACCAACTACCCACACGACTCTTTAACGACCGTAACTTTTTAACTCTTTAATATTTTTTTCTAAATAATTACATCATAAAAACGAGCATTTTATTCTCTTTAATTTGAGTATGGTATTGCTATAGTTTATTAATTTTTAAAAAACTAACATGTTACGCGATTACCATTTATTACCGGCAACTGGTCGGACATGTTCGGCTAATGGTGTTGGAATTGGTTAGATTTGAACATGTTAATACAAAAAGGGTTAATTTAGTTCATGTTGGGATGAGTTTAGATCGAAAGGGTTCATGTCAAAACGGAATTCGGGTCGGAACTGGTCCGTCAAAATGGATTAGGCTAAAAAATAGTTTATTTGAAATTACTATACATTTCATCTTTGCTTCTTGCTTGTCGCCACCAGTTACGCACGTTTAAGCATCGGTTACGTGGATAACATACCGAGTTGCTCACGTATAGACGCTATGTGACGCGCTTACTGGCACCGGCTACACGTCCGATGCCACGTTAAATGCATACCACCGTCGGTTTACGTACGTACCGTTGCGAGGTTACAAACATACTAACACCAATTACGTTTGCGCGTACACCGCTGCATCGCGCGGGCAACTGGCTAGTGTATATATGTAAACAAGATCACAAAAATCATACAAAATTATGAATCATTTCTCTAACTTCTTCGATCACGAGCGATGCTTTACCCCCACCTATCACTTCTGATTTCATCTCTCCATCCTTCCATAACTACAAGAATGCAAATTTAAATAACGGGCATAAAATGCATGTTCTAAATAGCCAGTTCATAACCTAAAACTCACCTGAATTGTTGGCATTTTCTGCGTCAACAAACAAGTAGAGATCTGTTATCTCACTTTATGTGTTTCATCTTTGTATCATCTATATTATAGGTTATAACTATAGGGCATAATATTACACTATCCTCTATAGTACAAACCTACAATACGTGTGGAACAAATATGACACATAGAAAGTGAGACGACAGATCCGAGCTCATCACAAACAAAAGTAGTGTTAATATCAAAACAAATTAATGAACCATTAGCAACATCATATCAACAAGATTCATCAGATTTAAATAAAAAAGCTCTACGTACAGAGATATTTCCACGCTTCGCGAGTGCTTGTGGTACATTATTCACATCCACGCAATAAAATTTGAGCCTATTTAAGAATTTGAGTAAAAAAAATAATTTGTCAAATATATAGTTATACCCATATCTATGATATTAGATAGATTGTCTCATTTTTTGTCACACTTTTATAGTTTTGTATTATATTGCACAATATAAGTTTATGATACATGATATATAGAAGAGACAAAAGGTGAGTTAATAAACTTGAACTCAAATTAAACTATTTATGTAGACAATAGTTTAAAAGAAAGTACTTGATGTCATATTCTGCTGCCAATTTCTCCAATTTAGGCTTCAAGTATATGCATTTTCTACACCAAGCAGCCATCCTACACATGCATTCTTAGATAGTCTTTAAAACCCGAAAAAAATCGAATAATAATCAGTTTATAATCGAAACCATCCTACACAAATCACAAAATGAGAAAGAATATATACCAATCAATGATGATGGGTTGAGAAGCTTGTTTTGCTTGTTCTAAAATAATATTCAAATGATCAATATCATTGATAGGTTCCATTTCTACAAATGAAGGTCTTGATAAGTCCCCAAAGGCTTCAACTTTACAATCTTTTTTCACAATTTTATTCCATCGATCCGTTTTTCTTCGAACAAAACCAAACCCATGTGTTTTTGTCACGTTTGATCGATACACATTACACCAATTTGGCTTTTGTGCCTGCTGTAGATCTCTATGATGGAGTTCTATGTGAAGAAGTTGAGAACTAGATGATAAAATTGACATTTATGAACAGAAGATTTATTAAAAATAGTTATTTTCTTTAGGAGTTTTGGGCTTTGAGATTGAAATTAAATATTTTGGTTGATGGGGAAAAAATTTGGAAAATAATAAAAGAGAAGGCTTATCCAAAAGGAGAGATGGAGATTCAAATCATAATAAATGTTGGGTTTATTAAAGATATCAAAAAGTAGTTCTCTTTTTTATTTGTGTTGATCATACATGTGTAATTATGGAGATTCAAGTATAAGATTTTAAAAGGTTATTTATCTGTTTTGATCATACTTATGTAACAAATCTACTTAAAACAAAGATAAAATGACTTATGTAAACCGGCAAGGAAGATAAAAATCGAAACTTGTTTGAAAAGAATAACGGTTCAAAGTCAGCTCAACGACAGTATAGTCAAGGACCAAGGTTACTCAGTTTGTAAATGATCTACCAAGTTAAAAAAAACGGGTTGTGTTCAAGTTAACGTGTTTAGTTAAATAGCTCAAGCCCATGTTGACATATTTAACTCGTTTAGTTAAACAGGTTGACCGAAACTACACATGCTTTATATATTATTCTTTCAATATTATGTTGGAGATTTAAGTTTCATCAGGCCTTTTTAGTTAGTCGGACTACTTAAGATGAAAGGTAATAAACATAAACATAAACATTGATACAACTTAGAAGAAGTGGAGTGTATGCGCGTTCAAGCCTATTCTTATCTATGGGTTCAAGTGGGCATATCTACCTAGAACTGGATGTTCAAAGGGGGCATCGCTTTTAGAGAAGTCTACGTAAATAGCTGGACTGGGAGCCTAGCGAGTGGCGCCCACGACGAGTGAAAATTTGATCATTATGTTGAAAGATCTTTAGATTGCTTTTGATCTTGCTTGGTTCATTAATAGAAACAGATCATCTGTAAAAATTTTTTATTTTATATTATTTTTATTTTTATTTTTATTAGATATGTGAACTTGAACATTAGGACATTTATTACTAGCCATGTATCCTACTAAAAGTACTAAGTAATAATAAATTCTATTAAATGCCTTGTTTTTATTAAAAAGAAGGGAGTAAACAATGGGCTTATATGATCCAATTTTGTGCACAGGCCCAATTGCCCAAACACAATGCTTAAAATTTAGAAAGCCCAGTTTGTTTAGGTTTTTACTTTTTAAGTTTCATTTTGTGGGAAATAATAAAAACGTAAACACAGATACAGATCAAGGCTAGTTACGTTCTGTTTTGATTTTCATTTTTCAAATTTACAAACTTATTTACTCTGTAGTTGCACTTAATAGTGTAGACTAAAACGAAGTACAGTTAACTACTAAGTTACACTGATGAAACATGTAATTATCAAGTTATAATAGCTATAAAATAATACACACAAAGTCAGATAATTAAAAGACAATGGCTATAGATTATAGAAATACACATAAGTACATGTGTCATGGTCTATGCTCACGCCCAAAAGTAAGCCACCTAAGCACTTGGAGGCATTGCCATTTCCTTCGTGGCTCAAGCCGTTGGGTCTCTTATTGTTTTCAGTTGAACCTACCATTTCTTGGGGCTAGATAAAATAAAGAAAACAAAATGCACAATAATATTTAACATTTCGATATAAATTTTATTAACGAAAATAGGTCGCTTAAAAAGTATAATTGAATAGTTAAACATTCAAAAATAAGTTCAAGGAAATTTGAACTGAAAGTAAAAAAAAAAAACTCAAAAGTTAACGAGTTTTTGACTTTTGGTATTAAAGTGAGATGAAACGTTGTGTTTTCTAAAATGGTGAGATTATAAGTAAACTTGAAGAGCGTTCAAATTTTTGTTCTATAAAAATCTAATATTTGAAAAACCAGAATATTCAGAGTTGACTGCATCAATTAATTAGTCCTTATGTACTCACCAAATAGTAGTTTGAACTTTGAACAATAATTATTAATTATGATAATTGATTACGCTGAGGGGTGTGGAGCGCTAGGAAGGGCGCAAGAGGACAGCCGCTCGCGCCCCGGGGCGCGAGCACCACACCACCGAGGCGCGAGAGGGGCGCGAGAGGGGCGCGAGCGCGGAAAAAGAGGCAGGCGCAAGAGGGGTAGCGGCTGGGGGGAGCGTGAAGGCATCTTGGGTTCCGTAAATAGAGCCGTTGGCTCATATTAATGTATATTAAAAAAAAAAAAAATTTTTCCTCTATATATATTCCTCTATATATCACATATATATTCCTAAACCAATACATACCACACCCAAAACCCTTCTCACATACCACACCCAAAACCAATATCACATACCAATATCAGATTACATGGCTGGAAATTGGTACCCAAACCTAGATTCAGATTACAGTTACGACGATTTATGGTCGGCACCGGACCAAGCGATGTTTTATTCGGGGTCGCAACAATCATCCGGCTTTCAACCATCCAACATATAACCGTCTCCTAACTTGTAGTTCCGGAGACACAAGAACCAGAACCAGAAGGTGAAGCTGCGGGACAAAGAAGACGCGTCCACCGGAAAAAACAAGTTGCAACGGACGGGTCGGGTTCGGCTTCGACCGGAAGGACGAAACGGAAAATCACTCCGTGGTCATCGGATGAGAAGGAAGCCCTGTGTCGGGCTTGGATAGTCACTTCTGAGGATCGGCGTTGCGGTAATTGTTTTAACGTTTTTAAAAATGATTTTTAATAAAAAAGTTAAATGACTTACAAATTTATTTATGCATTTTGCAGCGGACTACCAAAAGAGCAAGGTCTTTTGGACAAAGGTTAGGGAGACGTTCTATTCGCTCGTTGGGAGTACAGAGCGGAACGCCGATATGATTTCGGGTCGGTGGACCGAAATCAGAAAATTTGTCGGCTTGTTTACTAATCTGTTCAACAGGAACGCCGGTCGTATGAGACCAAGTGGCAGTGACGATTTGGCGGTTTATAATTTCACTGTCGAAGAGTGGAAGCAGGAGTGCCTGCGGAGGTATGGGACGGTGAAGACGTGGGACGATGTAAAGGTGTGGGAGATGTTGAGAAGGTGTTCTAAGTGGGTTGAGCTGGTGGCGCCGGACGTTGATGCGGAAGTAGGGCCGAAACGGACTAAAACTAGTTCGTCTGGAGCGTACAGCACTTCCGCCGGGTCGGATTGCCGGGTTGGATTCGACCTAAACGTTGCGGGGGAGGAAACGTCTTCACCGTCGAGGAGGCGGCCATTGGGAAGGGACGCCAGGGGGAAAAAACCGGCTGAGGGGGAAGCCGTAAACATCACCGATCTTGTTGAATCCCTCAATAAATTCAACAAAACCATGGAGGTGGTCTCTAATGACAAAAAGGAAAAAAAAAGAATGAGAGATTTGGATTTCCTTACAAGAGACTTCAGTAACCTAAATCCGGTCGACCAAATGCTGATGGAAAAACAAAAGGAACGTATCCGGAAGAGGTTGATCGAAAAAGACCAAGCCGAAGAATAAGAATAATGTTTTTTTTAGTACTTTAATTTTTTTTTAGATATTAATGTGTTTTTTTAATTAATGTGTGTTTTTTTAAATAATTTCTTGTTTTTTTAATAATACGTTTTTTTAATACATTTATAAAAAAAAAAAAAATAAACCGCTCGCGCCCCCTCTCGCGCCCCCTCTCGCGCCCCTCCACACCATGGCCCGGGGCGCGAGCACCACTACCAACACCCATCTTATCAAGTTTCTCTCTCTGCCACACGTCACAATATTATTGGCTGGCGCCCCCACTCGCGCCCCCACACCCCTCAGCCTTAGCTCATTGCTCATACTTCTAGAAAAAAAAAAGTTAACAATTTCCTTTTAAAGGGTTTAATATTCATCACACTTTAATCTATGGTCAAGAAGTAATCACCATCCATTTTTATTGAGTTCTTAACCATCAAACGTTTATCAAAAGAGTAATGATGCATGTCCCGTAATAACTTCAATTATGACTAGTTTGTTAATACTGTATATGACTTGGTGTCATATTTACCTTTATTAATCAATTACAAAATGATATTTAAAATTAAGTAAAAAAGAAAATGAATCAACTTTCTTTTATAGGTACCAATTTCATAGTCAAAACCATATCGATCATATGATTACCATCTAACAAAAGAGCTCCAAAAACAATAAAAGAAGCAAAGAAAAACAAATAATTGTCAAAAGAAAGGCAAAATGCATTACTAGAAAATGGTATCATTGCTACGAATTTCGTGACGCAAATTTTTGCGTTGGATTTTGTCACGTGTTTTCCGACACATTTTCGACATAAAATGTAACTCAATTTTTTTGTCGTTTGTTACGACACACTTCCGACAAATCCTAAATTCCGTCAGAAATGCGTCTGAATTTCCGACAACCGTTCCGACGCATCAATTTAATTCTTTATCTTATGTCATATATTTACGCGATAATACAACTGTTGTCTGGATTGCGTCGGGAAAAATATATAACATTTTTTTAATTAAAACATAATACATTGATGTGTTGTAATTTCCGGCGCAAATCCGACACAAAAGTTTAATTTTGTACTTTTGTATTTTTTTAATATGTTAAATATATTTTTTGATATATATTTTTTGACGCATTATTACAACTTTATAAAAAAAATTTGTTAATACGTAATTAGGTAAGAAAATACATATTATGTCGGAAATGTGTCGGAATTTCCGACGCAATTCCGACACAACGGTTACTTTTATTTATTTCCTAATACATTTAGTAAAATACTAATGTCGGTTTCGACGCAGTTCCGACACAACGGTTATTTTGTGGCAAATGCGTAGAAAATTTGTAGCAAGTTGCTACCTATTTGCTACACATTTCCGACTGCTATAATTTGTTTTGTTTACTCGACATTAAAACATACATTTTTTAATCTATTTCTTTGTATAACTTCGCTATATGGGCAATATCTTTCTCCCTAACTTATGCTTGCTATATAATGTACAAGCATACACGTGTAACATTACAGTTGTACTTACACAATTACAAAGAGTTGTTATATGTTATAGTTATACAAACCATATTTATGTAAACGCATTATATGTTTGAATTTGTGAAGTAAACGTGTTTCATTTATAATGACTTTGTGCAAAAGATAGAATAATAAAAAAAAGGTTTCAATTTTGAAAACTAAAAACAAAATTGTATTTTTTGTTTCATAAAAATGGGTCGTGTCATGACTCACGTGGATCAATATCCTATTTAATAAAAATGGGTCGTAAACGTGTCATGACTCACACATGGTTTAACGGGCTGAACCCATTTAGACACGATTTTAATGGTGTACTTTCACCCGTTTATTACCCAAATCAGCTTGTCGAAAACACTTAAAGGTCTTAATGGATCACATTTGCTATAATATATACATTACGTCAAAATATGATAATGCTATATTTTATACTGGACATAGGATATTTACGTCATAATCTGTATACAAAATCGAAGTAACCGACCTGATTAACCGAACCAAGCATATAATACCACTGAATTCGGGCCCCACTAGTCATATTAGCCCCCGTTTAAAGTCCACTAGTGCTTTTTTTATTTATTTGGCAAGAGTTTTTTAACCCCTAAAAGCCTATTGACTTAGTTTTTAAACCCTAAATTCATTTGGCCGTGGCTGTTCTTCGGTAACCTCACGAGGTTAGTTACTTGATTAAATTTATAACCCTATTCAGTTAAAAATCTTCACAGTGTAAAATAATATAAACATCGTCGAGATGTTTTGCTTGCTAATAATAGCTGAAATGTGTATGTGTGTTTAACCATATGATGTCCTATCTTTGTTTGAACAGAAGGTGTTTGTGTTAATGTCTAACAATTTTCCTCTCAAATCAAATAAGTATTGCAATATTTTCTATATTTTATTTACTGTACACTTGTATGTAAATTCTAGATTTTCATCTCTCAAATCAAATAACTAGTGCAATATATGTTTAAATGACTAGCAATTGTTTTGTGTTATATGTTTAAAATATTTCTTGATACTGTACACTTAGAAACATAAATTGTTTATTAAGTAAACATTATGTACTTGACCATTTTTGTTTTATAATAAATGCAGGGTATATTCATTATGTCTGGTAGACAAGATAAGCGACGTGCTGGTGGAGCTCGTGGGCGTGTCCCGCATCCAAGTGTTAGTTCAGGCAGACAACAGTCAGTTTACTCTAGTCCTGTTAGTGGTGATGCTAGTGGCTTACAGAAATACACCTCATCAGGAGGTCGTGTCGTATTTCATGGGGCAGGAGGTCGTGTCGTAAGTCATGGGAGACATATTGGTCCTGGTAATAGTAGTCATACTAGTTCGCATAATCCCCCACACTCTCGACACTTACAATCGATCTCTGACTATGAGGATGATGATTATGATCATGAGTTGGACAATGACGATGACGATGGGGATGAAACACCTAATGATGCCTCTCAACGCGACTCGACTTCCGGAGGTAGAGCTCGTGTTCTATCTCAGAAGCCACCTATAGAGCGAGTTGGTCAAGGGTATGTCTTTAGTTTCTTCATTTTAATCTATGTTATTATAAATATATATGGTTTATTTTTGGAATTTGAGATCACTTGTTCACCTCGTCTGAATTTTTCCTACTTAATATTACAGGTTTGGAAAATTTGAAGTTCACCAAAGTATTTACGCCATTCTAAGTGAGCATCTTAAAGGACCATGGATCACATTTACACAGGTCCCAAAGGATATACTCGATAAGATGTATGACAAATTTAAGGTAACGTATCATAGAGTTATTTATTAACTGTTTGGTTTATGCTTATTTTTGTTAACTTTACACATTTGACTTTCACTTTTTATTTTTTGCAGACTCGTTGGAGTTGGGATCCTGATTGCAATGAATTCAATCGTGAAGCTTTTATCAACATGATAAAGTCACGATACAGGGACATCGTGTACAACCTAAAATTTCAATCTTCAAAAAAAGCCAAGTTAGGCGGATGTGAATCCAAGAAAACGATAACAAATTTGATATCATTCGTAGATTCCCACCTGATTTGATTGCTGAAAGTGTATGGGAAGAGATGTGTGATGTAAGAGAGTTAATAAACAAGTTGATATCATTCCTTATTTCCTGTTTGTCTTTTTTATATTATGCAATTTTTTTTTGTTTTTCATTTTGTACAGGCTTGGGACACGGAGGAGTGGAACATGAAGTCTAAAAGCGCAAAAGCAAACCGCATGAAAATCGACAGTAGTGGCAAGTTTTCCCGGCATACAGGTGGCTCAATTGGATACGATGAGTATCGTGTTAGACTGGTAAGTTAATAATATTTTTCTCATGACTTCTAATAATTGTATATCATTTTAACACTTACTGCACTCTATATCCTTTTATTTCTCCAGAGGAAGGCCCTTGGTAGGGAACCAACTTTTAAGAAAATATTTCTTGTTACCCACCTTAACAAAGAAGGTAAAAGAAAACTGTTGGCTGGAGAGCTAGACGTTAACAACTTGGAGGGGATGGTGTTTTGTACCGAACGAGCTAGAGAAGCTTATGTAAGTTCTATGTTTCACCTTAAAATTGTTAAATAATTTATCATATGAAGCTTAGTATTCAAACAAACTTGTTGGTGATGACTTGTAGGAGGAGTACTTTTTTTTGATGTTGGAGAAGTATGGACCTGAATTCAGTGACGACGATCCTGTTGTGTGATCACAAGTTGTTGCAAAAGGCCGCACGAAACGGGTCTTTGGGATAGGATCTTCGGATCTGAATTATGTGGTGACCGGGAGACCAACATCTTACGAGATTACACGATCATCTATTGAGCAACAATTACAAGAAAAGGTGTGTTGTTATTACTGTTATCATTATATTTTTACTATTATTGTTATTATTATGTGTCGTTTACTAATAGTTATACATGTTTTAAACATATGTAGATTCATAGTATGGAAGTTCAAATGGAAGTTGACAGGAAAACACGGGAGGAGATGGAAGAAAAATTGCGTCAAGACCTGCAACAAAAAATAGACGAAGCGATACAAAGAGGTGTTGCAGAGGCCATCAGAAACTCGCAACTTTCCGATCCTCAGTAGTAGTATTATATCAAGTGTTTTAAACATTTCAGTATGTAGTGGATTTGTGGTCGTTTAAATTGGTTTTGTGGTTTTCTTATGGATGCTAATGACGACTGTATTTTGTGTTTTGATGTGGTAAAAGTTGTTTTGTGTGAGTTTGTGGTTGTTTATACATGTATTGTGGGTTTTATGTATTTTTTGCGTAATAAATAGATAAATATGTGTCGGAATTCTGTCAAAAAACAATTCATGCATGTGTCAAAATTGCGTCGGAAAACATTTCATATTTGCGTCGGATTTGTGACGGAGAATAATTTAAAGTGGTGTTAGAATTGCGTCGGAAAAGGAAAAAACTTAATACGGTATTTATACATATACGATATTATAATATTATAAATACAGTATTTAAAATTATTAAATTAGAAGGTATTAAAGATACAGTAATTATAGTATTAAAATTAGTTGTTAAAAGTGTCGGAAGCGTGTCGGAATATTGCGACAAAAAGTTTGCGTCAGAAAAGTGTCTCAATGTGTGTCGGAAACGTGTCATAAATGAATTTCCGACGAAGGTTTTTCTGACACGCACATTGCGTCGTGAATGAGTCGGAATCGACTGTTTCTGACGCGTTTCCGACGCAATTCTGCGTCACAACACAACCAGTTTTCTAGTAGTGATGTTATTTACATATGCAAGAAAGCTACTTGCATTCATGTTTCTTTTTACCTTCTAAATTCTTAAATTAGTCAAAATCCACTAGCCAAAGCAACCTACTTGACATTTTTATGTTTATGCTAGTGTCCATGACTGCCGGTAGGCGGTGATTGTTGGCCTGGAGAGGTGGTAGCGGTAGTGGTTGTAGTGGTAGCGACACGTTCACAAGACGGGCACATGGTAAGAGTGGTGGCCGGCATTTGCATGTAGAATGGTTGAGAAGTCTTTAAAGCTCGAAGTTCTTGAAGTTCTTTTTGCAAGCGTCGGTTTTCTTCGGTAAGGGTTTCGCAACATCGTTTTAAATATTCACAATCTACCTCAGTTTGCTTCAGTTTTGTCCTGTGATTATTTAATCAACTTAGGTTTAATAACTTCTCATAGGTATATCATTTATCAAAACATTTTAACAATAAAAATGATAATAGTTTATACCTTGCTCTTCTATTTTGAAACCAAACTTCAACCTGTCGTGGACGTAGATTCAACTGTTTAGCTAAAGCTTGCTTTTGTTTCTGAAAAAGATAACCAACAAACAAATTTATTAGTTTCATTATCAGTTAGATACTCCCTCCGTACCATTAAAAGTGTCTACATTTTTTTTTGTCCCATTACGAATGTCCAATTTCAAAATTTATTAGTCAATTTCTAAGTTTACCCTTAAACACACACAATTAACATTAATAAACAAAATTTATGGACCCAAATTCCAAAGGCATTATTGTCATTTGGTAAGCAAAAACAAACAATACTTTAATCCACATTAAACTTTGTGTTTTTCAAACTACGACACTTTGATCGAGACGGAGGGAGTATAAAATAATTAAAATCATAAAATTACACATAAAATTAAATTATAAAAATGCATCTTTATATTTTTAATATTTTGAATTACTTATTTGAATTATAGACTCAAAACCTCAAATGTTTAAAGTAAATGTAGACTAAATGATGGAGATAAGAAAGACATGCCATGCAACATTAATCATGTCTAGAATTACTTTGATAAAAAAATGTTTTATTAGGGTTTAATAATGGAAGTTTGTCACTTTGTCGGACTCTTATATCATACATCTCATGACATATAATCAATGAAAAGTACAACATAAGCATATGGAGCTTGGCAAAGTGGCACCGCACGTTAACTCCTTTCAGTTCTACACCAAAGTCATTTATTACTTATTTATGTGAAATATACTATTTATAAATATATTTTTATTTTGGCGAGACACGTTCGATAAATTGAAAAATAATAATGTCATAAAAAGGGAGCCGTGTATTATTTTTGAAGGTCATCTCTGATCTCTAGTCTAGTCAACTTGATATAGTTGTTGTAAATGAAAGAGAGCGACCATTAAGTTGTCATTAATTTTATGAAATGATACATCAATCTATTAGCATTAATTTACATACATCAGCCTAGTAATAATAGAAAAGAAAATGATACATCAACCATGCTAGCTAGGTTGTTGTGTTGTGTTGTATCATTAGTTTCATGAAAACGTGAGTTTGGTGATAATTAATATATTATAATCCAAAATTCAATATATACAATCATAATTTATTACTACTCCCGTCCCATTATAAGTGTCCATGTTTGAAAAATACAAAGTTTAAGTTGGGTTAAATGATTACTTTTTTTTCTTACCAAATGACAATAATGCTCTTGAAAAGTGGACCCATCAATATTGTTTATTAATGTTAGTTGTGTGTTTAAGGGCAAACTTGAAAATTGACTTATAAATTTTGAAAGTACACACTTGTAATGAGACAAATAAAAAGAAAAATATGGACTCTTATAATGGGACGGATGGAGTAATTAACGGTGAGATAGATGCTCCACTAAGATTAATCATAAAATTTGGCCACTTCAAACATACAAATTACAATCCGTCAACTACCCTAAACTGCTACCCGATTACCAATCTTTCAAGCACTACCCCAAGTAGTGGGGGCGGTGTACGCGTTTAGTGAACTACTACCCTAAAGGCGCACCAGAATGGTTCCCTTTCCCCCCTAACACATAGATTTGCTAAACGTACTATAAGTAAATAAACTCGCTTGGATGTGAAGCAAACTTCATAGAGTTTTCTCCGAACTCAGGATTTTCTCAAATTATATGGAAAAATATAAAGCAAGTATGCAACAAGCTATACTGCTAGCTCTTTTTGGATCGTAAAGCTAGGTCGTTTAAAGATTAAAATTCATCAAATCTTAGGGTTATAAGTTATAACATTACTCTATTCATGACATGTTGGACTCGACTATGCAATTAAAACAAGTGAAAAATGAGAGACTTACAGGGTTAAGTGAGTTATGTTCTTTAAAACTATCTTCCAGGAAAGCCGACTGCTCTTTCGTGAGTCGAAGCTTTTTCCTGGTCAACCCGTTTTCATCTTCATCACTTAAGCCACCACCGCCTCTCGAACAAGCTCTATGATCTCTTTCTATAACATCAACTAATTCAAGGTTGACAGAATCTCTTTTCCTCGAGTTAAAGGACCTTCCACCATTGAAAATGGAAGTGAAATTTATCTGAAATGATGATGTTCCACTGTTAGTACTGTTGTTCGGAGATGAATCTCCAGCCACCTGTTGTTCTTCTCCGGTTTCATGGTCCGATGCGATTGTCAATGGTTTTGCATCGATAACTTTTGTTGGTTTAGTGATTTGTGATCCTGATTCAACTATCACTGTGTCAAAAGAAACATAAAACATTACAACTAATGGTTTGTTGGTTTAAATATTAAATCATAGAATCTAAATCACGGTAAATAATTTACTTGTAATAAATAATACTAACACTAAATAATAATAACAACAACTTGCTAAACATAGAAATGACAATGTTTTTTTTTCATACCATCACTAAAACATTGATATTTATTAACGAAAAAATTTATTAGAAATGTCAATAATTTATAGTCTATCATGGTAACCGAAGTTAGATTAAAATTACTTATAACAATAATAATAGTAATAATAATAATAATAACAAGAATAATAAATGTTGCTATATATAAAAATGACTAGTTTGTTTTATATAAACCCTATACAAACCTAAACTGAATTGAAATTTCTTGTAATAAGTAATATTAATATGAGAATAATAATAACAATACTAATAATAAAAAAGATATTAAAACAGTAATAATAATAATAATAATAATAATAATAATAATAATAATAATAATAATAATAATAATAATAATAATAATAATAAGTTGTTGCTGTATCTAGAAATGACAATTTTCTTTTATAAATCACCAACCAAAATTTCATTAAACTAACTGTAGTAATAATAATAATAATAATAATAATAATAATAATAATAATAATAATAATAAAACGTTGCTGTGTTTAGTAAGACATAAAACATGATAATTTGTTACTAATTATATGTAGTGTATTATTTCACTACAACCTGTAAAAGTATTTTAAAAAAAATTAAGAATTAAAACATGAGATTTTACAGTTTTTTGAGAGCCATGGGAAAGTCCGGTGAGTTGAAGCCGGTGGTGGTGGCGGCGGCGGCGGTGATTTAAGAACCGGTGAGAAGGGTAGCAGATCAAGTTGCAACGGCGGTGATGATGATGATGGATCAGATGAAGAAGAACAACTTATTCTAACTTTGTCATCATGAACATCTTCAAGTTTATTTTTGTTGCTTTTAAACCCCATGCAAAACCCTAAATCTTTCATATTCTTATGTTGTTGTTGATCCAACAACATGAAGGGTTTTGGTGTATCACCTAAACTCAAAGCAAGCTCCATGTTTTGTTTGCTTCTCTCTCTAGAAAACTATATCTTTCTCTCTCTAGAAAATCTGTGAAGACATGAGGTATGTAAGGTTAAGGACAAAAGGAGACTTATATAAATAGGCTATTAGGGTACAGTATGTGTACATGTACGTATTGAATTGAATTAAAAATGTTTTATATTATTATTATTATTATATAGATATGGGTTAGATAGATAGATAGAGATGAGAGAGAGAGTATAAACACAAGACAAAACCCAACAAAAGAAAAACAAGGGTTTTTTGTTTTGTTTTTTTTTTTATTTTTGTTTTTATTTTTTTTTATTTTAATTGTTGGTTTGATTAAGGAGCATAAAGTTATCTTGTTTTTGTGTTTTGATTTTTCTTAAAGAATTTTGTTTAGATTTGATTTGGGGTAGGAAAGATTTATACAAAAACAAATCTTTGTTGACCACATTTGTATTTCTTTATTTATATCTCATGCCTACTTCTTGTGACTACGAACAAGAGAGAGATAATATTTGGATACTATTTGTATATATAAGATTTGGTGTGCGTGCATAAAATAAAATTTTCTTAAAAAGTATTGACGACACTATTACAACTGTTAAAAATGTGGTTCTGGAAACTCAAGGTTTTTTTTATCAGAAATTATAACCTTCATTAATACTAAACACAAGAATCTAATTATAACACAAAAGTAGGTAAGCGGACAACAAGTTGTGTCACTCTCTTTTTGAATGATAAAATTGATCCTACTGAAAACAAAGTTATAGTTCTTTGGCGTCGATAAATACGACCCACTGAACTCTTTTAAAAAGTAGCAGCTTCAGAGGTAATGACCAAAGTGCATCGAAAGTAAAAAGAATAAAATGTATTGATGAGAATTTAAAAATGGTTAGAGGAGAAACAAAATATTATTTTGCTTCAAACCTTCAATATATCTTAGGTTCATCTCTATTTCCAAAACTCATGTAATTTTAATATGAAAAATAAGGCTTAGAAGTTAGAATCGATAATTTTTAACTTTGATTTAAAATATTGTATATATTTTTCTTAAGGAAAAAGTAATTGTCGAATGTAATGTCACATGTAAAATTATAATAACGATTCATCTAAATTGTT
This sequence comes from Bidens hawaiensis, assembly GCF_021521415.1. Lineage (NCBI taxonomy): Eukaryota > Viridiplantae > Streptophyta > Magnoliopsida > Asterales > Asteraceae > Bidens > Bidens hawaiensis. Next base: position 239,716 of record NW_027493076.1, on the reverse strand, counting down.
TAATTAGAATAATGTTGGCCGTTCAAAAAAAATAACAATGTGTCTATTTTAGTTATAAAAATGCATTTTATATATGATAAACTATATAATAAATATATTATTTAGTTAGAAGTGTTCTAAGGTATTATTTTCATTGCTTGTTGGAGAATTTGGAAAGCTAAAAACGAGTTGATCTTTAAAAACAAACCGGATAATTTAGATATATAAAATTATTGGGAATATACAGGTCTTGGGGTTCCTATGGTATTATAATAGAAAGAAAATTAAATAGGTCTTCCAGGTAGATTGGTGTTTCTTTAATCTTAAGTAATTCGGTCGATTTTTTTTCGTATTCCATAGGGGCGGTTTGGCATGTTTATAATAGTTATCGTTCAAAAATAAATTATCTCTTTGAATTGTGTGTCTAACTTAGCTACGACCAAATTATTCTGAATTGGTAAAATAGGATGTCGCTAAGTTATTTTTGGAAATATATAGGATTTCCTAAAGTTCAAATAAATCTCTCTTGGTTTGTCAAATTTTGTTAATTTTCTTGAAAAGTGTGGATATGCATAAGTGTTGAAATTTGAAAATAGTGGTGCTAAATTTCGGAAAGCAATTAGTCAATAATAGCAAGATCGAATTTGATTGTACCCGTGTTCAATTTCAAACCACGACTTCACTAGTCCACGTTATTTGAAAATGAAAAGACGTGAGGAAGAAAACAAAAGGATATCAAATGTTTTTTTTGTGGTTTCTATGTTTTAGTGTGTAACACATCGGTGTTATTGTGAATTTCTTAAGGATATTCGTAGTATTTCTCGTACCGAATTTATTGGGATAGTATGGGTGCGGGTATTTTGGTACGGTACATGATTTGATACCGTCTTTTCAAATCTCAAATAATCTTGGTATTAATATTGGTATGAGTAACAAATAAGTTGAATAGATATCAGTATCGGTACGACACCAACATTTAATAAACCATAGTGCCAAAACAGTAATACTACAACAAAAATATAAAACCAAAACAAAAAATTAAAAAAATTTCCACATGAAATCTCCTTGCTTTATGATTTGAAAAGTCGGTTAGACCTATCTTTCGGATATTAAATATGGATATCTTCCAATAAAACCTCCACATAATTCAAACAGGTACAAAATACCCATATACACGTACCTGTTATTACCGCACGAATACCGAAAACCAAAAATCTTGGTACCGTTATCTAGACCGAATATGCTATATCAGTAGGGGTATAAGCACAGATACAATATTCGAGAGAAAAATCTCATCGTACTTTTATCTAGTCTTTATCATCAACTATTTTATTTTATCAGCCCTAACTCCTAACTTCTCATACTTCAATATTCTTCACTCGCTTATTCGAATCTCGAGTTAAAAATATAAATTTAAGTTTGTAATTGCGAACAAAAGATAAGAGAGGACGGGGCACTCACATAGATACTATGTATGGCTTCCAAACCACATGACAACACAACCGTCATCCCATGTGAGTATGATGCATGACTTCCATCCATGTCAAATGTTTGCTACATAAAATTGATTTTATGACAAAGATTAGAGAATTAAAATGAATTAATAATTACATAATTACATATGTGAGATTATGGGTAAATTTTTGTAGTTTGTGGAAACTTAAAATATAAATAGGTGACAGTGAAACCATTAAATGATTTTGACACGAATAAGTTAACCAATCATATAAGGTTGACACCATAGTAAAAGTGCATGTAATAATATAAGAGCATTAGTGATTGCCAAAAATCCTTGTAAAATATTAGGAACTTGTTTATATATTTTATTTTAATTAAGAGTAAAGGCAACATGAAAAAGAGTGAACCAGGAAAAGCGACCCGACCAAAAAGAGTGGTTTGGTCGGGATTAACACATGAAAATAGGGTTTGACCATCTCCTCTGACCCAGACAAACACACCCATTTTACTGTTTCAATACAACTGTGCCTTCCATTATAAATTCATTGCAATTGTTTTTATGTTTTCAACTTTAAAACTTTAATAATAACAAAAGTTCAATAAGTTTTAAATAACAAATTAATAATAACATAACTAAATTCTCCCGTCGCATTCAACTCAATTCTCTCGTCGCATGATGAGTTTATTTGGTTTTTAGTTTTTAGTTTTAATAATTTAAATTAATTATGTATATTTAAGTTTTAAATAAAAAATTAATAATAACATAACTAAATTATTTAGGTTTATTAATAAATACAATATCAAACTTCTCACGGATAGCGCCAATGAAAAAACACGGATCTACTCCCTTTAACGGGTCCTAGATCCAATTAGTCTACAGAGTAGGATATGATAACAACCATCACAATATGAGCACAACTTCCCAAAGTCCAATGACCGGAACCTGCAAAACAGACATCGTGAGCTCGTTACGAGAATGACAAGAGAGGGGTCTTCCCGTAACCACCATCCGACGTGAGAATAAGTATAGTTCTGATGGAGATAAAGTACTTAAGTAATTTAAGTAGATAGTGGAGAGTGAACAGGGGCGAATCTTCATTGGGGCCAGGGGTGGCCCCGGCTCCCCTATTTTTCCGCAGTAGTGTAAATTTACCCGTTTTTTGCCGAAAATTTTTATACGTAGTGTAAGTTTAGCCTTTTTTGGTCGAAAATTTGAGTCCGCCACCCCCCCCCCCCCACGTTTGTGAAATTTTGTAAACATTTTGAGCTCGGCCCCGGTGCCTCAGTCAAAGCTTCGCCACTGAGAGTGAATGAATACCTTATGGAGATTGAAAGAGTATCTATAGCCGAGGGGTGTGGGAATGTAATTTGGCCAACTGTCCCTTTCTATAAGATGCACTCGTAACCACCTGGACACGTGCCCTCATATAATAGGTTGAGCTATACGTTGCATGTGTATGAGCATAACAACCTAGACACATGTCTTAATATGATAGGACACTATGTAACCCTGGCCATGTGCACAGTTATAACAACCTGGACATCTGTCCTTTATTTATTGGCTGAGAGACCACGTATTGCCCAAGAAAACATCTTGGTAAGTCTTCGAGAAGGCAATTGGTTATTTACAGTTGTCCTGTTGGCATTGCCTCCTGGTCATTTTGGCGGGTAAATGTGCCATCACGCGGATGACGTCTGAGGGTGCCTGGAAGCTTCCACGTGTGATATAAGAATGTTCTTCCTTTACAAAGTTATGCGGGTGATCCATATGTCCCGCGGGTGCCTTGTGAGGAGTGTTCCTCTTACCTGCGGGTATCATTTAAGGGTATTTTGGTCTTTTTGGTACCCTACCTCTATAAAACTACTAAGAAGAAACCAAGGAGATGCTTGAAAATTTACTTATATTTAGTTTTCTTATGATTTTTTGAACGACCAACGAATAAAAATCCAGGTAGCTAGAGTAATCCAGTGATATAATGTGATCCCATATATTCACGATCGCAGATAATGCTGGATAGCCCAAGTTCGTCATCTCTTGTTTCAGAAAATTCCGTTGCCCGAAGACCTTGAAGCGAAATCCCACAACGTATAGTCTTAGAAGTGAAAGCCTCACTGAGAAAAATTTTAGTAGCAAGTCCTTATTTTATATTTTAACTCGTCATATTAATATGTAATTTTTTTAAAAAGAAAAAAGGAAAACAAGAGTCGTTAGTCAAATGGAGGCATTTAGTTGGCCGAAAGTTGAAAAACGCACCTATCAAAATGATTGGAGGATGGATGGTGAATAAAGGTAATAAAAGGCTTTCACTTTATCAAGATCATCAAGACATAATTTTGTGAATTTCGTATCTTATATTTCTTGATGCATATTTTAAATCTACTAACATATAGGTTACTTATGAAAAGAAAAAAAGTGTGTGTGTGAGAGAGAGAGAGTTTGAATACGAGTTTCAAAGGCCACAGAACACTACATCATGTGTCCGTGAAGTGATTCGCGATCAAGAAACACATATCAACCTTCACTCGGATTTGGTATTGCATATATGGAATGTTTATAATGATGAGTTTTATTGGTGTATTTTCGTTTTGATGTTATCATGAATTTTCAAATTATAAAAGTCTTTTAAGAATTAATATTAATTAAATGTTCATTTAATCACTAATAGTAAAAGTTCTCTTGCCTAGGTAGCACCTAGAGGTGTACATAAAAACTGGTTCGGAACTGGTTAATCAGAAACCGAATCAAACCAGTTCCCAAACCGTCAGTTTGTATCGCGATTTAGGTATTTTTCAATCAAACTTGTTAAAACCGGTTTGAAACCGCCCCAAATCGATCTGGATCAGTTTGGCTTTGGTACTTTATTTTTTACTATCACTAACCATAACCACTTAATTTAACATCTTTTTTAACGACGTATCATTTTACACTTAAATATCACATAACCTTACACTTGTAAGTATTCGACCTCTTACCATATTATAAAAGACAAATATCATAGCACTAAACCACTAGACCATAGTTATATGATCTAACATCTAAACGCTCGTTTTCAAATGCTTAGTATTTCTTTTAAGAGACTACAGTGAGTGAAAAAAGGGGACCCATGGATATGGAATGACATTTATTAAGGGAGTGTTTTGAAATTTTAAAAGGTGAAGGATGGCCAGATATGTCACGCTTTTAGGATCATTGCAATAATTGAAGTCATGCTTGTTTTAATGATGAGGGAAGTGTGTAATTACAAAGGCAAAAGCCACATTTACACTACCACCAACCACCGCTTTCCTTATTAGAAAATAGAGTAATAAATCAACTATACTTGGTTTTCAATTTGTAAACTTTTACTTTTTATATTCAATTTAAAAAGACAATTTCTAGTTATATCTTACATCATGACAAAGACCAACAAACTATCAACTCCAAGTTGCAACTTACTTTGTCACTCCGGTGGGCTCACAGATCTCAACGTTAATTGGTACATAATAGAACGTCTATCGGAAGAGCGTTCATTTCAAAGCCAGTAGTATATTAAGAACCGTGAGATAAATCAAAGGAAGAAATGAAGAATGGAAAGTAAGAAATAAATATATGTTTATTGTCTCTAGTTTGTGTTTTTTTTTCTCTTTTTACATTTATTGTCTTTGGTTATGAAATACATTTTTTTGTTAGAATAAGGAAAATATATATATGAATAAGGTGGAAATCATGTGAGAAAGGAAGATGAGTAATAAATAAGTGACGAGTCCATGGCTTTATAGCCTAGTGGCATCTTGGTGGTGGGATAAGGCTTAGGGACCATAAGGTCCTGGGTTCGAATCCTACAAGGGGGTTTTCCCAAGATTTATTGGGTTTCCTCATGAATTGGTGGTTAGGCATTATTGCCTAGTGAGATGGATATGATCGCGTGGTTCTGCTGGTGACACGATGATACTCCAGTAGTCCGTGAGTGATCCTAATTTGCCGTTCAAAAAAAAATAAATAAGTGACGAGATTGATGGAAATTATTGCATCACCGATTTTGTCCCCTAATGGTGGTGCACTCTTGTCCTTGTTCATGTTCTAACCAGGACCCCTCCCCAAGCACACACTTATCAATAAGCTAATTATAACAAAAGTATATAATATATAATAATATCTATCACATACATATGTAAGTATGTTCCGTTGCATCAAATCTAGCAGGAAGATCTAGACATCTTACAAGAAATTAAGCTTAGTTTTTGATGTAACTATGTAAGTGCCTAGGCAATAGAAAAAGACACCATACATTATATCCCGTGACTTGACTTTACCATGACAATAACTATGATGAAGGCTTTGTATATATAAAGAGCAAATAATTACTTAATTGATGGTGATATGTATAAGCAAGAACAAGTTTATCATGGCGTTTATTATAAGGTCGGGCTTTAAACCTCTACCAAATTCTTACAACTTTGTAAGTGTCACATCACTTAGCAAAACTGAAAGCACAAAACGGTGTTTCCACACCCACATAGATGCCACATCACCAGGCGGCACCAAATAACCCTTGTTTCTTTCTTTGTATTCAACATATAGCAATGTCGTTACCCTAAAAAAGGATGCCGGAAAGAGTTGTCTTGTTGTGTCATAGAAAGGAGCGTGATGTTCCCGCACGACCTCGTGACGTCGTGTCAACACTACAAACCTTGCAAAAATGGTATAACACATGGTCTAACTACTAGAGAGCTAACTAATATTGATAGTCAAAATCCATAGGCAATTGTAGTTGGATCATACAAGGATGAGGTCATATGGTTTTCATGGGGTCATGCTAGGGTTTTACATCTTTTATTTTAGTTTATATTATACGGGTTGTAATCGTGTTGGGTTTATAGATTCCAGTTGATCGGTTTAAAAAGAAAACTTCACCCTTATGGAAAACAAAAATATATATATATATACTGTAACTTAGTTTATCTGCTTGGAAAATAAAAACATATTGACTGTTTTAATAAACTTATAATCAGGAGTAATCAAGTATGAAATAAAAATTATTTAGGTTTGAATTTAAAGCTAATTTTGGATATCAGCGACATAATATTATTTCATCAGAATTATTATACCGTGTTGTCCCTTTCTCTCACAACTTTTGTCCTTTTTGTTTCTCTGTTTATCCTTCAGAAGAGTAAGCATTAACTCTTTACTCTTTCTACTTACATGTTCTCTAGGCTTTTCATCACATTTTTATTTTTTGAATTGTAAAATTAATATCTTTTATACTTTAATATATATACTAGATTGATCTTTTACCTCTATATACATATATATTGTAATATGCTAATATGGATCCTTTTAACCTTACATATTTTATTTTATGCGGACATTATGTCAAGTACGTATTTTTTAGTGTATTAAGTATATGTTTATATATAATTGTATATGAGTCCACATATACCCTAAAATAAATTGTGATGATACGTAATAATAATCAGATAGCGATTATTCTTGTGATTATTTTTTGTAGTAAACATTTTCTAAACGTTGTATTGTTTCGTACTCAGGACCGTGTCCTTTTGGGTTTCAAAGCATTATTCGTTTATCTACATAAAAATAATAATAATAAATTTAATTGTATGAATTATAACATTCTTATAACTATATAATTAGTTTTCTCAAATTTACTTAAGTAAAACAGTTGTTTCAAAGTGGGACATCCTGATGGTTAATGATTATGCGATGCATTTGGAGTCACACAATCAAAAAATTAGGGTTTAAATCTCACCAAGTAAGTTGTAGTTGTAGTGTATTTATGTTTAAAAATCTAGAAATTGTTAAGTAACACTTCTTATTAATATAATTAAAAGTAATATCATTTATAGTTTTTATTTACAGTATTTTCAACAAGAGTTTAATATATTTTTATTTTTAGAATATAAAGTAAAGAATTAATAGAAAAAAGACAATAATTAGAGAATTATTATGTGAAGAATAAATGAAAAGGACAGTTTAGAAATGCATTGCAGACTAGTGATATGACAAAAGAATATGCTACGACCGCTGGAGGTCTGTACGTGAGATTTGGAAAGAAGACATAAGATCCTTCCTAGCTGACCTACCCCACATCTCCTCTTTGGTCAAACTCTATCTCAAGGGTAATTTCGTAATTTATTATTATTACTTTTTAATGTTTTTTAATTAATTGTGTATTTTGTAATTTTCTTTTAAATATTTAACTTTTTCTTTAACATTTGGAGAATTGTATAAATTAGAAAGAGGAAAAAAAACTAGCAGGAAGCTAGGCGAAGAAGTAACAAATTAAAACAGACAGAAGATACAAAAGAAACAAGTCACTTTACCCTGTCCAAGTTCACCAGATTGGTGACCGTATTGGCGGCTTAACACATTACTTTACCCAGTCCAAATTCACCAGATTGATTCAACTTTTTATTCACATGAATACACAGGTTTTTAACCTTTTCAACAATTTGTCTTTGATGAGGACTTTTAAGTTTTTAAACACCTATAAGTTCAAAAATTTGCAAACAAATTAACCTTAAGACCTTGTATGCAAGGGCCGGTGTAAATTAAATTTTAGACTAACTTGAACTTTATCTCTTGATCCTCATCTTTTAATCCATATTCAAGCCCGCCTTAGGGCCCGCCACTGTAAGGCCCCATTTGGTAGTTGATCTTTGGGGGGAAAGTTAATATATAAAGGTCCGTTTTTTAGTACTTGTTTGGGATATCCGAAACTTTCTCGTCTTTGATTATATCTAATCAATGCGAAAAGAGTGAGTTGTTTTATGATTACAAGAAGATGATAGAGTGAAAAGACATCTTCTCATGTAAACAAACACCAACAATGGAAAATGACAGACAAAATGATTATATATTTTCCATGCTTTCTCGTCTTTGATTATATCTAATCATCATCATTAGTATCATTTGCAGCCATGATAATCATCATTAGCATCATCGTGCATTCTTCAATTCAATTCAATCATTCTATCTTGTTTAATATTTTTTTGAACGGCCATTCTAATTTCTATATAACTTTCTTCCTCCTGGGATGCTGTATCATGTTGGACAAGGGTGGGACATGCCTCACACAAAAATCTGATCATGCCATGATGTTTTTGACATGGATAGATGGTCTACCATTATTCTACTCATATAGTCTTGTTATTATCAACACTATGTCCCCTCATATATACTAATGAGAGTATAAATCCATCATAACTTGACATGATGTGTGTTCAAGATTGGTGTTATAAGTTGCCCTAATCAATAATATTCACTCATTAAGGCTGAGGGGTGTGGGGGGCGCGAGAGGGGGCGCGAGTGGGGGCGCCAGCCAATAATATTGTGACGTGTGGCAGAGAGAGAAACTTGATAAGATGGGTGTTGGTAGTGGTGCTCGCGCCCCGGGACATGGTGTGGAGGGGCGCGAGAGGGGGCGCGAGCGGTTTTTTTTTTTATTTTTTTATAAATGTATTAAAAAAACGAATTATTATAAAAACTCGTAAATCATCAATGTGTCTTCTTTCTTCTCAAATCAATTCAACCCAATGGCTCTCACATCTAAACTCCACCCATCTCCATATCCAGTTACCCATTTCAAAAACCCCAAATTCCATCAATTTCACATCATCTTCACACTCTCCCTTCACCGAGAAACACTCAATCGAACGCTACCAACGCGACAACTGGGTCTTCAAAATCGAATCCGGTCAAAACCCATTACCCAATGAATCCAATTTCTTTTTTTTTTTAATAAACAAAAAAATTCGGCTGCCGGAATTTTTTTTTTTTAATAAACAAAGAGCCCAACGGCTCTATTTACGCATTCCCATGCCGTTCACGAGCGGCTGTCCTCTTGCGCCCTTTCTCACGCTCCACACCCCTCAGCCTAAGCATATATTGATCATGAGATTTAGTAGTTAAATAATACAACTTTCATTGCATGTTAATCTTGCAACATTTTTTTTTCTTTTTTCTTTTTTCTTTAACCATATAACCATATAATGATTCATTTCATTAATTCTAGATGTCCTAATCTTCAATTTATTTATGGTTAGTTTCAATCACTCAAGACTGAGATGACCAAACCAAAAACATTAGCGTTTAGTATTTAAGGTTTAAGGTTTAAAATTTATGGAAAAAGGTTAGGGTAATAGTAAATATAAAATAAGTAAAAATTTGAGCATTTGACCTAATGATATCTGGTAGCGTAATAGTTGCTTTATTCCTTGGAGGATGAGGGTTCAAACCTTGCGTTCGATGGATTCATAATCAGCATATTTATTTTTGATAAGGTAGATAATCCTTATATATAACAACAACAACCATACTCAGTAAAAATCACACTAATAGTAAAGTTATTATCAAGGTCTAAAGAGGTAAGATGTAGTAAAACCATACCTCTGTTCTAAAGAATAATCCTCCTTTTAAAGATATTCACAAATATGACGGAAGATCTATATAAAAGAACTAAAATGTGTAGCTTTTATGATGGCATCATTAGTGGCGATAAACATGAAATGATTAAAGGCTATTAATTGTGTGTTTAAAATTGAAACAAGTTAAAAAGAATAATGGCATGCTTATCAACTCCTAAGACCATCCGTAGCGCCACGTTTTGCATTATAACGCCGGGGGCACACCGCCCCCTCTCCGGCGTTTTGTTTTTTTTTAACGTTGTATATATAACGCGGAAAAGACACACATATCAAAAAAAAAAGTAATCGTTGGGGCCATGTATCCGTTGGGTTTTAAAAAAAATTATTAATTAAATTTATACTATAAAAACAAACCAAACTCATTTTTCAACACATTACTCCCACTTCTATACCAATTATATTTTTTACACAAATATTTCTACCAAAATGTTTCCGAATAACAACCAAAATGTTCTCGGTTTCGGTCAATATGCCCGTCAAGGCAACCAAAATCCACAACCGAACTCATCTACCGCCCCGTTGCCAACCGTACCGACCCCGAATCCGTTCGACCCGCAAATGGCCGCGTACATTGCATTTTTACAAAACTCTATGTCAAATGCGGTGTCCGGTTTCCAAAACCCAACGGCAAACATTTTTACCGGTTCGGGTTCCCAACCCGTCCCGGACACCCAACCCGACGTCGAGTCCGTGCCGGAGACACAACCCGTTCCCGAGACCGTAGGCGGTTCGAGCCAACGCGGACGTCCTAGAAAACACGCAAAAAAGCCCACCGGTTAACCTCAGGTTAAAAACACGGTGATACCGTGGAAGAACGACGAGTGCGTACTATGTGCTCGTGCATGGTGCGCGATATCAGAATATGCCAAGTGTAGTAGGTTTTTAAAATACATATATATTTTTTAATTTTCTTAGAACAAATATTAAACTTGTAATGTTTTTATTTTTTTAGCGAACTATCAAAAAACGGGGATATTTTGGCACAAAATTAAAGAGTTGTTCCACAAACTTGGCGGGGACTCGCGTCGAGAAAAAGATTCCCTACTGTCGAAATGGGGCGACATAAACACCAAATGCTAGGGTTTTGTCACACCCTCATCTTAGGCCTAGGAGTGTGATCATTAGTTGGTACCATATTTGTAAATAAATCAGAGTTGCGGGTTAATGCGGAAGACTTTAATAAACATGTGGATTTAAAGTTAAAATATTTACATTACAAAAGACGAGACGAAAGTCTCGTTTAATTTTACTTGTTTATATGTTTTACAAAACCACCATATTTTAATATTTACACAAAGTTATCTGAGCCATCGGATTCTTGATTCAAATACTTGTTAGCCCTTATCATAGAGATTAGACTAACTTGGCCAGCGTCTTTTTCCCCTTCGATTCGTAGGGTACGTTTGTCAGGGGCTCGAAGTTCAACGGTTTTGCTATTGCAAAGTATATGAGCATGGTTGTCGGATAACCAATCCATTCCCAATACAGTATCAAAACCAGCAAGAGTCATAGGTAACAATTGAATAGGCAAAACGTAACCGGCTAATAAGATTTTTCCGTTTTCTAGAGCTTCGGAGATTTTAACGATTTCGCCATTAGCGGTCTCGACGCTTAGAGTTTTATTAAGTTTGATTAAAGGTTCATTTAATAGACTAAAAAAGTTATAATCTATAAAACTTAAATTGGCTCCTGAATCAAACAAAATTGTAGCATACGCATTGTTAACTAAAAACGTACATGTGATGGTTTCCGGCATGTCGGCCGCTTTCTTGGTGTCCAAGACGAAGACTCTTGCATTGCCCTTCTTGGGCTCGTTCTTTTGACCGCTACCACCCGCACCACCAGTCGCAGGCTTATTCTTAGGGCATTCGAAGCTAAGATGCCCCATCTCCTTGTAGTTGTAGCAGGTCATCTTTTTCTTCCAACAGTCGGCAATAGCATGGTCGGGTCGATTACACGATTCACAAACTCGGGGAGTGAAGTTGCATTTATCCTTATGATGTTTCTTACAAACTTTGCATTGAGGAACGTTGGGGTTAAAGCCGGCCCTTCGTTGATCAACTCCTTTACCCTTGAAGCGGGTATCTCCTCCCCTCATTGAGTCATGTGTTGTTACGACTTTCTTATCTTCTTCTTTATTGCGGATCATTCCGCCCATCAGGTAACCTGCCAACTCCATCGCAGAGTCAGCGGTTTATGGAAAGTGTGACCTCACCATGTCACGAATCTCTCGTGGCAGTCCCCTAATGTAACGTGTCACTTTGCTGGATTCAGGGGTAACCAGCTGGGGAACTAAACGACAGTATTCGTGAAATTTCGTGTTGTACTCACGAAGGTTCGTTCCAGCAACCTTGTGAGCCAAGAATTTGGTTTGAATTTGGTCCGTTTCTTGCATCAGACAGAATTTCGACATTAGCAACTCTTTAAACTCGTTCCAGGTCAAACCATACATCACCTCCCTTCCCCTACTCATGATTAGTGTGTTCCACCATTCTAGTACTTCGCCTTTGAACATCAGGGCGGAGTATTGGATCTTTTCTTCGTTCGAACACTTGCTTGTAATTACAATTGTCTCCATTTCTTCGAGCCACCTCAAAGTTGAAATGGCTCCCTTGTCACCAAGGAAATCCTTTGGTCCATAGCATTTAAAGTCTTTGAACGAACATCCACCAATTTTAAGTTTCTTGAACTCTTGACGGACCCCACCATCAACGTTTGATTCATGAACGCTTTCATCCATACGGGAGGGTATAGATCGAGGTTTAGAGACAGACTTTCGGGAAGGATTTTCAGATTGCGAATGCTTTGTTTGTCTAGATTGGGATTTAAACTCAGATTCGGCCCTTACGGCGTCTTTTACTAATTTTTGAATTTGTTTCATGTATTTGTCGGGAATCGGTTCCTCTTCATTATTTTCGGGACCTTTCCCTTTTTCTTGTCGTCTTTCGGCTTCCTTTCGGGAAACCTCTCGGTTATCACTTTGTCTAGACATTCTTTTTATTTTATTCTTTTATCTGAAATTTAACATATTTCTTTTATTAATATACAAGTTTATTTATTTCACATATTTATACATATCATAAAATGATATGTATATTATGTTACAACATTCTTATATATCGTTTATGCGATATACAAGTTCTTATCCTTATTACATCATATAACACATAAACTATTTTACACACATAAACTTCTTATGCTATTGCCATCATCTCCTTAGTCTTTCATGAACTTCTTAACAACCCTTGTCAGTTTGTTGCATTTGCGAAGAATTGTCTCCCCTATCTTTTTCTTTCTCTTTCCATCAGTATCAATCTTCTTCCTCAACTTATCAGTTTCCTGTAGGGCTCGATCCAAATGCTCCTCCTGGGACTTAGGTATGTCGGTAGGATACCCATACCTTGGTGGTGGGTCGCGGTAACCCATCATCACAATATCGTAGTGATTCTTCGGGTTTGGATACGGAGACATTGTCATATCCGAGGGATAGTTAAAGAATGCATTGGCTGCTTCATTTTGCTCACGTATCACATTTGCTTGTTCTTCAATTGATGGGATCTCGCCTGTGTACGGTGGGAAGCTTGACGATGCCTTACCCTTAAGCTCTTGAAGGAATTGCATATATGGGTCAACAGAGCCATAATTTGGGGTTTGTTGAAAGTATGGCTCTTCCACCGGTGTCATCTCTTCATTTGGGTTGTCGGGAAATTCTTCTTCCTCGGGATATGTTTCCTCTTCCGGATCCTCCTCTAGTTCCTCTTCCAGTTCTTCTTTAGTCATTGCAGGTACATGGATCTTCTCGTATGGCATTGTCACTCTCATCTTGGGTTTGTGAGACGGCCCTCCTTTTTTGATGTGAGAATTGGCGGAATCCATAGTTGAAATGCCGGTATGCCACCTCTGTTGATCTAAGTGGCATTGCATCCAATCGGATGAAGGAGAATTGGGTTCTTCCTTTACTTGCTTGTTGGAGAGAAAATAATATGACGGGTGTGGATTTGGCGGCACATATGTTGGATCTGAGTAATGTAGTGGAATCTCCATTGGTTGATATGTTGGCACTTCTGATGAGTGATACATTGGTGGGTTGGATGGATGATAACTCGAGTGCCTTGGTGCTTGGTATATTTGATGTGGAGTGTTATCTAGATGGTAGATTGGACTTTGCTCGATGCCGGGATTTGGTTTGCTTTGATTATGATCCATATCGGAATTGAAAAATGTTTCGAAGTAATCCTTACTCATGATGTCCTTTGGGAACTTGTAGTATTTCTTTGCTCTTCTTGCTTCATTATCATAATACTTCATTAATTCTTCATATGACATCTTTGATGGGTGGTTTAGAATGTAGAGAGGGAAAGAAAGGGTTACCAACCAATCTTATCCCTATTCAAATAAACAAGTATATATTTCCTATGCTTAGATCGAAGCTTGGGTATTGTTTTATGATACCCAATTCGTTAAGATCGATGGCTCTGATACCAACCTGTCACACCCCCATCTTAGGCCTAGGAGTGTGATCATTAGTTGGTACCATATTTATAAATAAATCAGAGTTGCGGGTTAATGCGGAAGACTTTAATAAACATGTGGATTTAAAGTTAAAATATTTACATTACAAAAGACGAGACGAAAGTCTCGTTTAGTTTTACTTGTTTATATGTTTTAAAAAACCACCATATTTTAATATTTACACAAAGTTATCCGAGCCATCGAATTCTTGAGCTCTTCGTCTTTCAAGCTCTAATCTTGATTACCTGCAAAATGTTATAAAATACGACAGCAACGAATGCTGGTGAATATGCTGACGCGAAAATATTTTATTTACTTAATTACCCATCGAGACCACGTAAGCCTCGGCCCATCTTGGCTTAGGAATAATCAAGTTAAAACAATCATTATAAACTTGAGTCTCTACACTAGGTCACCTCAGCAAAACACCGCAGCGTTTCGACATAACTTAGGTACCATAAATATACACATGGTTAGTCTCACTCGGACGTAACTTAGGTCCGGCCCATCGTGGCTGGAGGTCGTGACCAAGCGTGGTGCGATGTGCCCACCGCATTCCACATATGTAAGGATCCAGACAAACGTATACCACAGCCTGAGGGCTAGGCTTATACTCTTATTTACAATGTTTTAAGAGACACGTAGCCTCATGTAATGTTTTACACGTAACACGTTTGATTGTTTAAACAAGTTTATAAAAGTGGGGCGTATTCACCTTTTCAATAGGATCGGCTTCCAACACCGTCCGTGTGTCTTTCTCTTGCTATCTCGCACCTATAGTACGAGTACAACTTTTGTTAGTCGGATACACGATCCGACTTAAGACCTTTACTCTTATTTATCTCGATGAACCTTTAGTTCATTTTCTCTTTTTACTTTAAAACCTTTAGTTTTAATAGTAATTTATAAACCTTTAGTTTATTCTTAAAACCCGACGTTTCTTCTTCTTTAAGAAACATATTCTTTTCTTTATTATTTATGAATACTCATTATTCTTAAATAATATATTTTATAACAAAGATTAATCATATTCATATATATACTCACATATATGTTTTCATTTTTCTTTTCTTTATTTTCTTTGTTATATGTTTCTTCGTTTATCGAGAATAACTTCGACTTGGGTATTAAGACTTTATAACATTTTAATATATTTTAATCGGGCATCATGCCTACCTTTGTTGGCTTAGAAATTGTAACACCCCGACCAAAGGCGGATTATACATCGGGGCGCCACATATTGTTTCATTACTCGTGACACTATTGGTGTCAATATTTATTAATACACATTTTATCGCGCACGCGCAGCGGGGAAAATAAA
The DNA here is from genome assembly GCF_021521415.1 of Bidens hawaiensis. Classification (NCBI taxonomy): domain Eukaryota; kingdom Viridiplantae; phylum Streptophyta; class Magnoliopsida; order Asterales; family Asteraceae; genus Bidens; species Bidens hawaiensis. The sequence continues at coordinate 224,022 of NW_027493076.1, read as the reverse complement.
GAACATAAATCAAACATAAATCAATATATTATAAATTATAACATTCAAACATCATTAACTTGTCTTGATACATTTTAATTCTAGGTCCAAAAGTAAAAACGTCCTACGTGTCCACAAGCTCCAAAACAGCTACTGCAAACCTGAACATGTGTTAAAATAAACGTCAAACACTTGCGTGTTGGTGAGAAATCAAGTTTAATACAATACATAGATAACAATAAATCTGCGCGCAACATGTGTATGTCTGGTTTTCAACAAGGGTGTAATCTGATCGGGACCAACTCTAAGAGACAAGACTGCCAGTGCTCACAATTGAGCTCACAAACAAGACTAACTGTGCAAGTGTAACAAAAGAGAAAATCATAAACGATAGTTCTCCCGTGTTCATCTAATGGTACCATGAAAACTGCGGAATAGACCGTCCATACGGTTAATGATCCACACATACAAATAAACAGCCAAGTCTACGTCCTCAACACATGGGATACTGCGCGACTAAAGTTCATAAACAGTTTAAGACTCAAGTTTTGTATGAACACATGAACATCCCAAAGCATTTAAAATAAAAAGGGATTAGATACGAGATAACTCACTTGATAAACGATGCGGTGAAAGATATGCAAGAATCAACTCTTAAACAAGCAAAGTTAACCTATAATTAAGATTATTGTTTTAATGATTTGTTTTAAGTCTTGATTATAAGTTAGCATAATTAATAAGTAAATTATTATATATAATATATATATATTACCGGAAAAGCAGGGAAGAACAGGGAGGAAGACGGAGGCAGGAGAGGAAGACGGCAGAGAGAGCAAGGAGCAAGAGAACAGGAGAGATTAAGTGTTTGTGTGTGATGTGTTATGAAAATATTATTATTATATATAGGAAAACCCTAGGAGACACAAACCCTAGAAAAAGGGGAAAAGATCTCAAAAAGTAAAAGAAAAGATATCAACGGTAAAAAGTTCTGAAAAGTAAAGATATCAAAAGATATGGCAGCTGCAGGGGGCAAGATAAAGCTGTCAGGAAAACAGTAACAGGCATGGGCGGGTCAGATAAAGGTACTGGTCAAGCATGGCAAAAGCAGATCTCAAAAGATAATGTCAGTCACTTTTTCTACCAACCAATGGGGGTTGGTACGCATGCTGCGCCGAAAGTAACTATTCAGACATTAGATAGGTTAGGTCAACAGCACAACAGATAAGACAACACAAAAGCAAACGGCTAGATTTAAACAGAAGATACAAGGGTTAAGCGCGGGAAGGCTGAGTGCGCGAGCGCGAAGGCTGGCACAACAATCCTTAGCGCACTGCGGGAAGAATCACAAATCCTTAGCGTGCTGCGTGAAGAGCAAGAATTCTAAGCGCATCGCGGGAAGAACATACATTCTTAGCGCATTGCGGGAAGAACATGCATTCTTAGCGCGCTGCGAGAAGAGTTCTCTTCACGCATCGCAGGAACAAGATGTCTTCACGCAGGCTTCCATGTAAGGAGTCTGGCGCGTGGAGCTGCAGACAACCTTAGGCGGGAAGAACCAAAGGACAAGCAAAGAGTTGAGGGAAACAAGGTTTAAGGGCGGGACGGCGACAAGAGGGAAAAGAAGGCGGAATGAGAGAAGGAAGAGGGAGGGGACGGCGGAAAGAAAGAGAGAGAGAAAAAGGCGGGAAGGAAATATATATTATTATTAAAAGTAAAATATAAGTATAAATAAATATTAAATCATAAAAGAAAGAGATCGGGTCAGAGAAACGGGTACCTGGGTCGGGTCGGATCAGGGCAGATGTCACAGTCTCCCCTACTTTAAGAAATTTCGTCCCGAAATTTATCTCGAAGTAGGTTGCGCAGAGAACAGGTGCGGGTACATGATCTTCATCTGATCTTCCCTTTCCCATGTAAACTCGGCTCCGCGCTTGGACTCCCAACGAACTTTCACGATAGGGATACGACTGCGCTTGGTTTGCTTAACCTCGCGATCCATAATCTCAACAGGCTTCTCAACGAAATGCATAGTTTCATCAACTTGAACTTCATCAAGTGGAATGTGAAGGTTCTCGTCAGCTAAACACTTCTTGAGATTGGATACATGGAACGTTGGATGCACATTACTGAGCGCGGGCGGCAGGTCAAGTCTGTAGGCAACTTTTCCCACACGCGCGAGAATCTTGAATGGACCAACATAACGAGGAGCAAGCTTACCCTTCTTCCCAAAGCGGACAACACCTTTCCAGGGCGACACTTTGAGGAGAACAAGATCACCAACTTGAAATTCGAGAGGCTTTCGCCTACGATCTGCGTAACTCTTCTGTCGGCTCCTGGCAGTCAGCAGATGATCACGGATCTTGGCGATTTTATCGGTTGTCTCTTGAACAAGTTCGGGTCCTGTGATTTGAGTTTCACCCACTTCGCTCCAACAAATCGGGGAGCGGCACTTACGACCGTAAAGTGCTTCAAATGGGGCCATACCGATACTGGAATGATAGCTGTTATTATAAGAGAACTCGATCAAAGGTAGGTGTGAATCCCAATTACCTCCAAAATCAAGAACACAAGATCGGAGCATATCCTCAAGAGTTTGAATAGTTCGCTCAGACTGACCGTCAGTCTGAGGATGATATGCCGTACTCATGTCCAAGCGAGTTCCTAGCGCAGATTGGAGAGATTTCCAAAAGCGAGATATAAAACGGCCATCACGATCGGATATGATGCTCAAAGGAGTACCATGGCGGCAGACAATTTCCTTGACATAAAGCTGCGCGAGATGCTCAACACGGTAGTTTTCACGAATGGGCAGAAAGTGAGCAGACTTAGTCAATCGATCCACTATTACCCAAATGCTATCATGCTTGCTTGCTGTCAAAGGTAACTTGGTAATAAAGTCCATCGCTACACATTCCCATTTCCATGTAGGAATTTCTGGTTGTTCGAGCAAACCAGATGGGCGTTGGTGTTCAGCTTTTACTTTAGAACAAGTCAGACATCTAGCTACGAACACAGCAATATCCTTTTTCATACCGGGCCACCAATAAGTAATGCGCAAATCCTTGTACATCTTATCAGCGCCAGGATGAATAGAATACCGAGATTTGTGCGCTTCACTCAGGATATCTGCGCGAAGATTCTCATCAAAGGGAATCCAGATGCGATTAAGATAGCAGAGAATTCCACTCAGATTAGGGACAAAGAGTGCTTCCGCGCCACACGCTAACTCGGCGCGAAGGTTACCATTACTGATGGATGCGCGCTGCGCGTCACGAATACGCGATTCAAGGTTGCTTTGAATCGGCGCGAAGTGAAGCTGGGTGCGCGGCAAGATACAGTTAAGCTGGCAGGGTTTTCGGCTGAGCGCATCGGCTACCACATTAGCCTTACCAGGATGATACCGGATCTCACAATCGTAATCGCTGATGAGTTCGTTCCATCGGCGTTGCCTCATGTTAAGTTCCTTCTGATCAAAGATGTGCTGAAGGCTTTTATGGTCAGTGTAGAGGATACACTTAGTACCATAAAGGTAGTGTCTCCAGATCTTCAAGGCAAAAACAACTGCACCAAGTTCGAGATCGTGAGTTGTATAATTCTTTTCATGAACCTTGAGTTGCCTTGATGCGTAAGCGATAACCTTGCCTCGTTGCATAAGAACACAACCGAGACCTTGGTTGGATGCATCGCAATACACGACAAAATCATCATTACCCTCAGGTAGCGCAAGAACAGGAGCTTCACACAACAAACGCTTGAGCGTTAGAAAGGCTTCTTCTTGCTTCGAGCCCCAAATATACGGTTTACCTTTGTGCGTCAGAGCTGTTAAAGGCAAAGCGATCTTCGAGAAGTTCGAAATGAAGCGCCGGTAATAACCAGCTAAGCCTAGAAAGGAACGGATCTCAGAAGGAGAGGATGGCGTAATCCAGTTCTTGATTGCTTCAATCTTGGATGGGTCGACATGAATACCCATCTTGTTTACAACATGACCAAGAAACTGTACTTCATCAGACCAGAATTCACACTTGGAAAGCTTAGCATAGAGCTGCTCGGTTCGAAGCTTCTGCAACACTAACCGAAGATGTTGCTCATGCTCGGCCTTGGTCTTAGAATACACCAGAACATCATCGATAAACACGATCACGAATTTATCCAAGAAAGGCCTACACACCCGATTAATAAGATCCACGAAAACGGCGGGTGCGTTGGTTAGACCGAAGGACATGACCAAGAATTCAAAATGGCCATAACGAGTTCGAAAAGCAGTTTTCGGAACATCTTCATCGCGGATGCGCAACTGGTGATAGCCAGAGCGGAGATCAATCTTCGAGAAACAAGAGGCACCTTGGAGTTGATCAAAGAGGTCGTCAATACGCGGTAAGGGATACCGGTTTTTAATGGTGAGTTTGTTCAACTCGCGGTAATCAATACACATGCGAAACGATCCATCTTTCTTTTTAACGAACAACACCGGAGCACCCCAGGGCGAAGAGCTAGGGCGAATGAATCCTTTAGCAGTCAACTCTTGAAGTTGGCTGGCCAGTTCTTGCATCTCAGCGGGTGCAAGACGATAAGGAGATTTAGCCACGGGGGAAGCACCAGGGACAAGATCAATACGGAACTCGACTTCACGAGCGGGAGGGATACCAGGAAGATCATCAGGAAAAACTTCAGGGAAATCACGCACAACAGGGATATCGCGAAGCTTCTTCTCTTCAGCAGGCTTAACCACATGGGCTAGGAATGCAATATACTTCTTCCGCATGAGCCTTTGGGCTTCGGCGCAGGACATAAGTTTAAGACCGCGGGAGGGTTTTTCGCCGTAGATGTAAAGATCACCATTTTCTCGAGGTATGCGTATCAACTTCTTGGCGCAAATAACTTCGGCGCGATTATGCGAGAGCCAGTCCATACCAATAATAACATCAAAGCTTCCAAGAGGCATAGGGATGAGGTCGATCAGAAAATCGTTTTCGTTAAGATTAAGCGTACAATCTTTAATCACTGAGTTTATTAAAACAGTTTCACCGTTAGCCAATTCAACTGAAAAATCTTCTTTTAAATCGCTGCGCGGTCGCGCAAGCTTCTGCTCGAAGGCGCGAGAGATAAAACTTCGATCGGCGCCAGTATCAAAAAGTACAGAAGCATAAAATCCGTTAAGTAAAAATGTACCATTAACTACGTCATTATTCGCTTGCGCTTGGTGCGCGGTTATGTTAAAAGCTCGTCCACAGCGTCACTTGGTTTGAAATCTGGTTCACCGGATTCGCTTGCGTAATCTGAACTTGTAGTCTTGGACATGCGTTCCGGAAATGACTGGGATCACCGCAGTTAAAGCACGATCTGGGTCGTGGGTTTTGGTAGATTGATTGTGGGTTCTGCGGGTAGACTGGTGGTGTTGGCGCAATTGGATTTGCGGGAAGGACTCTACAGTTCTCAGCAGTGTGACCAGTACGGCCACATCGGGTACAAAGTCGACACGGGGTTTGGGTTGGGTGGTGAAATCTACAGGTTGGGCAAAAGGGATGGTTTCCTGTGTAAGGTTTCTTAGTTGGCGGGGCAGGGAGTGCTGGATTGGTTAAGGCATTGTTATGGACTGCAGGAGGTGCTGGGTAGGTTGACAGTGGGTTAGGCGCGTAAACTAGGGGTTGGTAAACGGGTTGCTGGACAATGGGCGGGTTGGTAAGCGCATAGGCCTTGCGCCTGCGCTTGAGGTTGTTACGGTTTGAGGGTTCTGGTTTGGTTTCTGCGGGTTCAGGGACAGTTTTGGTGGTTTTGGTCTTCTCAGTTCCCCGCAGGAACAGGGTTCCTGCTCTGACATGGTTGTCGCTGAGCACAGCGGCCAACTCAATGGCGTCAGAGAGGGTAACTGGGTTTCTGGCCCATACAGAATCTTGAATTTCCATGGGGAGACCCCCAAGGAATTTCTCGATTGCTCGGCGGGAAGGGGTAACAAGGTGAGGGACAAGCAGGCTTAGCTCGTGGAAGCGCGTCGCGTACTCGCGCGCTTCACCGCTGTATTGCTTAAGATTCCAAAATTCCTCCTCTAGGCGCTTAATTTCGTTGGGAGGGCAGAATTCTCGCGTCAGAATTTCCTTGAATTCCTCCCATGTCATGCTAGAAGCAGCCTCTGCGCCACGCGCATGAGCTACTCCATTCCACCATGTAAGCGCTCTAGATTCCAGGACACTGGAAGCATACAGGGTTCGTCTGTCTGAGGGGCATTGGGTATGGAGGAAAGTGTTTTCTATCTTCTCGAGCCACTGGAGCATCACGGTGGCTCCTTCGAGACCTGTGAACTTTGGAGGGTTACCCGCATTAAATGTCTTAATGTTATAACTCGAGGTGTTGGTATTGTTTTGGCTCAAAGCTTGGGCTATTGCGGCGGCCATTTCCTGGGAACGTTGCTGTCTACGCATGCGCGAGGCTTCTCTTCTCTGAAATCGGCGAGATAGCGGAGGCATTCTATAAAAATTTTAATTTTAGTTAATATCTTAGTTTTATCGCAAAGTATAACTTTATAGAGCTTGGTTTCGCAGAGTTAGATACTATCAAAAGTTAAAGTAGATTAAATGACCCTAAATGCAGACTTAATAAAGGTAACAAATTCGAATCAAGAATCGACAATTCATGTATCACCATGACTTTCCGAATTCCCAATTTAAAATATACGAGCAAACGAGTATTGGAGATTGACGATTCATGTATCACCATGACTTTTCAATCTTCAATATAAAACATACAAGAAAATGAGTATTGGTGGTTGACAATTCATGTATCACCATGACTTTTCAAGTCTCCAACCTCAGAACATAATCGTAAATGGAAATTGAAAATCAACTATTCATGTATCACCATGACTTTTCGGATTTTCAAACCCAACAAACGAATATGTAAGAAAAATCAATAAAAATCGAAATTCGACAAAAATCGAAATATCGCGAAATAAAACATAAAATCATATACCGCGCAAGCGCGAGCATATTCATAAATAACGAGTAATTAACAATAAGCGCGCAAACATGAGATTTCTCTCATGCGCGAGAAGGGACTCTTAGGTATTCTAGGCCGTTACGTCTAACCACCTATCCTAAAGTCAACGAGCTCTGATACCAATCTGTAACACCCCGACCAAAGGCGGATTATACATCGGGGCGCCACATATTGTTTCATTACTCGTGACACTATTGGTGTCAATATTTATTAATACACATTTTATCGCGCACGCGCAGCGGGGAAAATAAAGAACATAAATCAAACATAAATCAATATATTATAAATTATAACATTCAAACATCATTAACTTGTCTTGATACATTTTAATTCTAGGTCCAAAAGTAAAAACGTCCTACGTGTCCACAAGCTCCAAAACAGCTACTGCAAACCTGAACATGTGTTAAAATAAACGTCAAACACTTGCGTGTTGGTGAGAAATCAAGTTTAATACAATACATAGATAACAATAAATCTGCGCGCAACATGTGTATGTCTGGTTTTCAACAAGGGTGTAATCTGATCGGGACCAACTCTAAGAGACAAGACTGCCAGTGCTCACAATTGAGCTCACAAACAAGACTAACTGTGCAAGTGTAACAAAAGAGAAAATCATAAACGATAGTTCTCCCGTGTTCATCTAATGGTACCATGAAAACTGCGGAATAGACCGTCCATACGGTTAATGATCCACACATACAAATAAACAGCCAAGTCTACGTCCTCAACACATGGGATACTGCGCGACTAAAGTTCATAAACAGTTTAAGACTCAAGTTTTGTATGAACACATGAACATCCCAAAGCATTTAAAATAAAAAGGGATTAGATACGAGATAACTCACTTGATAAACGATGCGGTGAAAGATATGCAAGAATCAACTCTTAAACAAGCAAAGTTAACCTATAATTAAGATTATTGTTTTAATGATTTGTTTTAAGTCTTGATTATAAGTTAGCATAATTAATAAGTAAATTATTATATATAATATATATATATTACCGGAAAAGCAGGGAAGAACAGGGAGGAAGACGGAGGCAGGAGAGGAAGACGGCAGAGAGAGCAAGGAGCAAGAGAACAGGAGAGATTAAGTGTTTGTGTGTGATGTGTTATGAAAATATTATTATTATATATAGGAAAACCCTAGGAGACACAAACCCTAGAAAAAGGGGAAAAGATCTCAAAAAGTAAAAGAAAAGATATCAACGGTAAAAAGTTCTGAAAAGTAAAGATATCAAAAGATATGGCAGCTGCAGGGGCAAGATAAAGCTGTCAGGAAAACAGTAACAGGCATGGGCGGGTCAGATAAAGGTACTGGTCAAGCATGGCAAAAGCAGATCTCAAAAGATAATGTCAGTCACTTTTTCTACCAACCAATGGGGGTTGGTACGCATGCTGCGCCGAAAGTAACTATTCAGACATTAGATAGGTTAGGTCAACAGCACAACAGATAAGACAACACAAAAGCAAACGGCTAGATTTAAACAGAAGATACAAGGGTTAAGCGCGGGAAGGCTGAGTGCGCGAGCGCGAAGGCTGGCACAACAATCCTTAGCGCACTGCGGGAAGAATCACAAATCCTTAGCGTGCTGCGTGAAGAGCAAGAATTCTAAGCGCATCGCGGGAAGAACATACATTCTTAGCGCATTGCGGGAAGAACATGCATTCTTAGCGCGCTGCGAGAAGAGTTCTCTTCACGCATCGCAGGAACAAGATGTCTTCACGCAGGCTTCCATGTAAGGAGTCTGGCGCGTGGAGCTGCAGACAACCTTAGGCGGGAAGAACCAAAGGACAAGCAAAGAGTTGAGGGAAACAAGGTTTAAGGGCGGGACGGCGACAAGAGGGAAAAGAAGGCGGAATGAGAGAAGGAAGAGGGAGGGGACGGCGGAAAGAAAGAGAGAGAGAAAAAGGCGGGAAGGAAATATATATTATTATTAAAAGTAAAATATAAGTATAAATAAATATTAAATCATAAAAGAAAGAGATCGGGTCAGAGAAACGGGTACCTGGGTCGGGTCGGATCAGGGCAGATGTCACAGAAATACCCTAGACACTTAGGTAGCACTTCGACGCCGCTCTATCAACACTCCTTCCTTGCAAACTCTTTCTCCTCACTTGGCACGCTTTTCGAGACACCAACACTCTTCGGCACGCACTTCGAGGTAATCGTCGGGACGTCACCTCCTTCTTGATTATAACGTTGTCGGAAAGTGGTATGTATACGGGCACGCAAAACAAGGAATCGGGCACGCAAAACAAGGTGGATCAATAGCACGTATTTCGAGGTTTAAAGAGAGAGTAGTGAGAGAGTATGTATGGGTTTTTGGTGTGAGTTGGGATTGAATTCGTAGCTGCCTATTTATAGGCTGAAAATGGATCCCATCACGTACCGCGACAGGTCCCTCAGCAAGCCCGTCGCGTACCGCGACGTAGGCTTACTGAAGCAATGCCTAGACCTGCCACGTGGCGACACGTGGCGGACGTGTTGCCACGTGGCGGCAGGTAATGCCATCGTGTGCCACGTGGCACAAGTGTCACAACCTGTCAGATACCCTATCATGTACCGTGATGGGGCGTTCTTCTGATCCATTGCGTACCGCGATGGGTCAGGAAACCAGAATTTACAATTTAGTCCCTAGAGTTTGGAATTTGACAGAATTGGTCCCTTGACTTTTGAAACTTGACATTTTTGGCCCGAAATTTACATGATGTTACAGGTTTCTATACGGTTTTCTCTCGGATGAATCGAACGAGGAGTAGCGGTGTCTCGGACGCGGAAGTCGTGGAAAACGCGTTGACAGAGTATCAACATAAGGTCTCGGGGTCCTTCAGTTACATTGGCATTTGGAAAGACTACTTGAGGTTTCACCCAAAATGGGGCTTGGTTTTGGATGCCAAAGCCGAAGGTGGTCCGCGTAATAAAAAGTCTAAAACATCGTCTTCGGTTGATCTAGACATGCCCCGTTCCGACGCTCGAAACTTCAACCTAAGCGATAATGAAGCCTTGAATACTACCGAGATGCCTCGGCCGGGGGGTAGAAGAAGCAAGGGAAAGGGAAGGGGGAAAGGGGTCACTTCTTCGTCGAATGCCTAAATGGAAACTCAATTCAAAGAAATGAACTTTTGACTCCAAGATTTACACGAACTTGGAACCCAACGACTTAAAGTAAATTTGAACGTCGCCGAACTACTTAGAAGGAATGAAATGGACAAAGACATCGAGATTTTAGCAAGCGAGCTAACCGAAAAAGACCCGAGAGTCCGATCTCTAAAAGCCGCTCGACAAGCGAAAATTTTAGAAAAATATCACATGTAGTTTTATTAGTATCATTCATGTATTTTTTTTATTTTAATTTAGTTTTTATTTGGAAGTTTAATGTATTTTTTAAATTTTAATGTTGTTTTTTAATTTTATGTTTAATTATTTAACTGAATTATTATTTAAAAAAACAAATAAAATTAATAGTGACTGGGCGCCACGTGGTACATAACGTCTGGGGGTGGAGAGTTATGACTACACCATTTTTTTTTGTAAAAAACCATAACTCTGACTGGGCGTCACGTGATATAATGCCTGGAGGTGTAGAGTTATGAGTACTCATGGTCTAATGAATTGATTGACCCCTCTCCATTACTACAAATATACAAGCAAAGAATAACCATGGTGTGGGCTACTCGGGTCTGATTTACGGGTCTGATCCGTACATGCCCCGTTCTGACGCTCGAAAACTTCAACCTAAGCGATAATGAAGCCTTGAATACTACTGAGATGCCTCGGCCGGGGGTAGAAGAAGCAAGGGCAAGGGAAGGGAGAAAGGGGTCGCTTCGTTGTCGAATGCCTAAATGGAAACTCAATTCAAAGAAATGAACTCTTGACTCTAAGATTTACACGAACTTGGAACCCAACGACTTAAAGTAAATTTGAACGCCGTCGAACTACTTAGAAGGAATGAAATGGACAAAGACATCGAGATTTTAGCAAGCAAGCTAACCGAAGAAGACCCGAGAGTCCGATCTCTAAAAGCCGCTCGACAAGCGAAAATTTTAGAAAAATATCACATGTAGTTTTATTAGTATCATTCATGTATTTTTTTTATTTTAATTTAGTTTTTATTTGGAAGTTTAATGTATTTTTTAAATTTTAATGTTGTTTTTTAATTTTATGTTTAATTATTTAAATGAATTATTATTTAAAAAACAAATAAAATTAATAGTGACTGGGCGCCACGTGGCACATAACGCCTGTGGGTGGAGAGTTATGACTACACCATTTTTTTTGTAAAAAGCCATAACTCTGACTGGGCGCCACGTGACGCATAATGTCTGGAGGTGTAGAGTTATGAGTACTCATGGTCTAATGAATTGATTGACCCCTCTCCATCACTACAAATATACAAGCAAAGAATAACCATGGTGTGGGCTACTCGGGTCTGATTTACGGGTCTGATCCATACATGCCCCATTCCGACGCTCGAAACTTCAACCTAAGCGATAATGAAGCCTTGAATACTACCGAGATGCCTCGGCCGGGGGGTAGAAGAAGCAAGGGAAAGGGAAGGGGGAAAGGGGTCGCTTCTTCGTCGAATGCCTAAATGGAAACTCAATTCAAAGAAATGAACTCTTGACTCCAAGATTTACACGAACTTAGAACCCAACGACTTAAAGTAAATTTGAACGCCGTCGAACTACTTAGAAGGAATGAAATGGACAAAGACATCGAGATTTTAGCAAGCGAGCTAACCGAAGAAGACCCGAGAGTCCGATCTCTAAAAGCCGCTTGACAAGCGAAAATTTTAGAAAAATATCACATGTAGTTTTATTAGTATCATTCATTTTTTTTATTATTTTAATTTAGTTTTTATTTGGAAGTTTAATGTATTTTTTAAATTTTAATGTTGTTTTTTAATTTTATGTTTAATTATTTAAATGAATTATTATTTAAAAAAACAAATAAAATTAATAGTGACTGGGCGCCACATGGCACGTAACGTCTGGGGGTGGAGAGTTATGACTACACCATTTTTTTGTAAAAAACCATAACTCTGATTGGGCGCCACGTGACGCATAATACCTGGAGGTGTAGAGTTATGAGTACTCATGGTCTAATGAATTGATTAACCCCTCTCCATCACTACAAATATACAAGCAAAGAATAACCATGGTGTGGGCTACTCGGGTCTGATTTACGTGTCGTGCACAGTAACTTATCAACGCCAAAGAGTTATAACTTTGTTTCAATAGGATCGAGTTTATAATTCGAAATGGGGTGACGGCGTAGCTTGTTGTCCGCTTTGAATCCTTTTATTTAATATATGAAGTATTTCCAAATTTAAAAAATTAGAAAAAATTACGTATCATTACCATATATTTTTGGAAGATACACTTTCTACAACCCGAATCCATAACTTTGTATTACATGATAATGGCATGCTTACCAACTCCTCATGAATTGTTTTAACCAACAGCAATAATTGTATTTATAACATGAAGGAATCTTTCTAACAAAGAGCTAGAAAAGAACAAACATTACAAAGTTTTTTATTTGTACAAAAAGATAGCAAGATTAGAGTATTCTTATCCCATTCTCCATCCTCATATTTATAATTATACTAAAAAACACTATATTTCTCTCTCATGTTTAATTAAATAATATTTTTTTATACCTTTATCATTACAGTTTTCTCTCTCCTCTACTCACAACCAATCCAACAAATATTAAAAAATAAATAGGGGTAAACAATGTTTTCCAAATGTTTCCCCAAATTTACAAAAAATCACTACATTTCTCTCTCCACCCTATAATTTACACTCACAATCACTCACAACCTCACCCCATAATTTACAAACTCCCCACACATAATTATAGGGGATGGGATGTGAATGCTCTTACTCAGTCACTCAAATCTAATGCTTGGAGATTAGACCTATACTAAATCCTTAAGAAACTAGTTGCCTTGAATATTTCATAATAATTACGTGTAACTGCTTCTTTAACCTTTATCGCCTGTAGTCTGCACCACTAACGAGAGATCTCCTTAATCGATCTATTTTGGCAAGCATCAAAGTTACACCATGACCTTATCTTGTTCATTATTTCAATGCAAAGTGCGTAGGGCCCCAAACTCGGGTACCTCACAATGGTTGGATTTATTCATAAGATACAATTCTTAAATAGAAAGTTTCACACAACGGTTTGATTCATTTAGCAGTTGGATTCATGTTAAGATTAATGGTGGGATTTATGAACCTATTGAAATCTATGTTAAGATCAATTAGTTATTTTCCCACCATGTTGATATTATTCCACACATATGTAATTGCGTCATTTTACATGACACTAATGCAAGTTCTTCTACTCGAATGTGTCTCTTTGATTATATTGACCCGTAAGGCATTTGGTTCCGTCTTATATTTCCAATTCATATAGCTAATAGAAATGATTAATTACCTGTAGGCTGACTGGTACACAATTCATTTATTAACCATCATGAAATCTTCAATTCCTAAATTCGGCTAAAGCCAAAAAAATGATGGAACTTAATGAAGTTGTTTGGTTTAATCAAAGAAGGGTCCCATATATAAGTTAACTCAAAAATTTAAAATCATGACTCAGTTAATTTTTTTAGAATGTCCAGCTTTTTCGTTCATGTATTTCTTTAAAAAAACGTGTGTCGGTTTGTGTGTGTATTAATATTTACAACAATACAATAATATAAAGAATAGAAACTTCTTCGTGCATTTTATAAGACCACGTGTAGTAGGGGTGATGCAACAAGCCACTTATTGTCACCTCATCAATATGTGTTTAGCCAAACAATTACACACGGAAGAAGAGGGGCGCCAAAGAAATGAGCCTTGTTTGTCGTTATTGCATTCTCAGGCAAAGGGGCTCAAGATGGTGGGGCCAATCTATGTTATAACCAATCAAATTCACCCTTTCATAATTATAAAGAAATAATAAAATAATAATTATGGTTTCAGTTATATCATTACGAGTTTTAAGTGAAAGGTTAGTGTCCCTTGCGTACATGGGTGGTCGTTTTTATTTTTTCGGTTAAACCCCACCTGGTATAGTTATAAAAACAAAATTTTCATTTCACACTATTATATCAATATATTCGAAGATAGTTATCATCATAATTTACAAAGAAAACAAAAACAAGGAATTTCAAAAGTGATAATGATGAGAAGTAGAGTTGACTGAAATCCAAATGAAGATTTTTGCTTGGAACAGACTCAATTCAGAATTAGACAACTTTTCCTTCTTCTCAGAATTTGTTCTTTTAACCAATCATCAAACCCACTTTAAGTAAATCACCATAATCATGTTACACATTCATTTCCATATAATCAAACCAACCTAAATCATGAGAACATATATAGCTATAATTGGCATTAAAAAAAATAAAATATATAGCTATATATATAAATGGGGTTAACTTTTAAACAAATATTAAGGGTATTATAGGTCCTTATTCTATTTACCTTTTTACCTTAAATACCCTAAAACTTCATCAATCATGTATTGATTGCCATCACATTTTTATCCTGAACTACCTTAACTAGCGGCTCCACCCATTTCAAGTTTCATGTACCCTAAATCAGTGGCGAAGCTTAGACGAAGATAGGGGGGGCTAAAATTTTCGATCTAAAACGGCTAAGTTTATACTATGTATAAAAAATTTAGGGCGAAAACGAGTAAATTTACACTAATGCGCAAAAAAACAGGGGGGCCACCCTGGGCCCTAAGTATGCTTCGCTTCTGCCCTAAATCATTTACTCTCTCTCTCTCTCTCTCTCTCTCTTTCTCTCTCTGAGTCAGTGTTTGTCCCCTCCCCCTTCACCATCTTTCACTCACTGGCGACGATGTACCCACGAATGGTATAGTACCCCTCAACAGGCACCCACCTTACACCTCAGCCACCCTTACATATATTTTCTACTTTCATCATCTTTACACCCCCCCCCCCACAATCTCGTTGATATGATAACAGTGCAAGAGAATGACCTCCCCGGTTAAGGTCCGCCTCTCGATTGATGTGATATGTTTTCTCTCTTCATTGGGTAAAAATGCAAGCTACAACCAAAAGACACCCATTAGATAGTCCATGGACTTGAAGCTCGTGAACATGGCTGGCTCAAGCCTCAAGCCTTTTGGGGAGCCTAAATGGATAATAAAGTTGGTGCCATATATTTTTGTAAAAGAAAAAGAAAAGTGTTCAATCATATGATTTTTATATCATCTATATGTATGCATAGTTTCATATGACAAATATGACCACCAACAATTTCAAAACCTAAAATAATCTTATGTTTTTAAGAAATTGAGTGTCCTAAGGAAGTGAGGGTCTATTACCCTTGCTTTATTTCACACGCCCATATATTCTTTAGACTGTTGACACTCCAATCAAGACAACTGGTGAAGAAGTGGAGAAAATTAAGGGTCTCACTAGAGACACCCCATATACACCTCGTATAGGGTTATATAAGGGGTTATACGGAGGCCTATACGCTTCGTATAAGATTATATGGGGCCTATATGCCCGGTATAACCCTATGCGAGACATATTAATGGTTTCATAGCAAAAATGGGCGGTGTCTCTAGAAATCCCCAAAATTAACCTTTGGCTTGGGCTTATGAAAATTGGATCAACTTTTGTTGGACCTATCTTCTTGAGTTGGGTCTATAAAGGATCACCTCATCAAAATAAAAATAATTTAAAAATATTGTAAATGTTTAAAAAAAACTACTTTGACCAAGTCAATTCAACCTTTATCACTTTCTCAATAAGTTCTATTACCTAGATGACCAGTTTTATTATTTTCATCTACATGCCCTAAACACTATCTTGTAATTAATAAACAAACTATAACTAGTGGATTGATTAATCTAAATCAAGGAAAATCATAATCTGGAGCAAATAAAAGTTTAAGCAGGAAGCTAAGATTCATAAGTAGTTTATAGTTCAAAATTAAATAACTTAGTTTATAGTTCAAAATTAAATAACTTACAAGTAGAGAAAATAATTGTATTAGAGTCTTAAAAGCCCAATTGTTTCCCAGGCTTCCCAAGAGTAACATGTTTTAATAAATTATTTTATTAGCCCAATTGATGAGTGCTTACCTAAACTTCCCAAGATATAAGAAGTAAGTAGTCTTAACACTATATCAAATCCCAATCAAGAATTCCAACAATTTAGAGGCAATTATTGATGCTAGAACTTATAAGATAAAGTATTTATTTGTTTCTTTCTTTTTATGGTTTAACGTGATTGTTTGAGACGTTTTGACTTATTTGTATAAGAACTAAGTAGTCTTAACACTATATCAAATCCCAATCAAGAATTCCAACAATTTAGAGGCAATTATTGATGCTAGAACTTATAAGATAAAGTATTTATTTGTTTCTTTCTTTTTATGGTTTAACGTGATTGTTTGAGACGTTTTGACTTATTTGTTTCTCGTCTTTAGTGATGAAAAAAATACTGTATCCGTCACTAACACCCTTGATAAATCCGTTATTTATTGGTGTTTCCAAGAAAATATCCAGCATATCTTGTTCTCCATTTTTGTGAAAACCAATAAAAAAAACATCCATATCATCCATATCATAACATTAATTTTCATTACACAAGACCACATATTTATTTTCACAAATACAAGCCTGAAGTTGAATGTAACAAAGTACTTTTAACCTTTATAAAAACATAATTCATAATCCAAACAAAACTACTAATTAGTTATTAACTTTTCACAACTAAACTAAACTTATGAAATCAAACCTTCAAAAACAGATTGTAGTATTTCTTGTGCCACTGCACCGGTAACACCTTGAACCGCACTTCCCGCCATTGAAGTCGCGAAACTCGTCTGTCTTGGATATTGTGCATACCCGGGAACACCTATAGCCGGTGTTACCTGCGAGTAATACGGTTGGGCGACTGGCGCTGGTGGTCGCAGTGATTGCGGCATAAAATGGTAAGTTTCATAGCTAGGAAGACTAGTAGACTTTGATAGTACTTGAGGACTTTGCACGGGTTCCGAGTAATATATCTTTATCGATGGTTGTGCTGGCAGTGGAGTAGTGGCTAGCGATGGTTGAGTTTTATAATGAGGAAGACTAGTGGATTTTGATATTGTTTTGGAACGTGTCCTAGACGTGACACACTCCATATGAGCATCAAAGTCACATAAACGGCACCGGTATAGCCATTGGTTCGAGCCAGGTCGCGCACATATATCGCAACTAAACCCTTGGTAATTCTCGTACGGTGGTCTAAAACAAAGACCGAGTTTATGACCATGGGCCCCATGGTCTATTAACAACGGCATCGAAGCACAAACCACATGTAAGTCAAGTTGACAATCGGGACAGTGGTACGAAAACCCTGTCCCGTTAGTGTCACACGCGTTACAATTAAAAACGCCTTCCGGGTAGGCAGGAGAAGATAAAAGAACAAGATCATGTGATTTATCACTTTTGTGTTTTAAGATACAAGGAAGATTGGAACATGTTTTGTGAAGGTAGAAGTTACATGAAACACAAGTATAAAAAAGCGTGTTGGATACACTCATGTCACATGCTAAACATGTGGCTTGAGTGTTTGAGTTTTGAAGGTTTAAAGGATATTCATGACAAAAATGGTTTATGGGTGTATTATCCTCAAGTCTTCCCATTGTTGTTGAAGGTTTATTGTGATTTGTGAACTAAGAACAGGTAATTTAGAGAAAGTAAATGTGTGTATATATAGAAAAATGAGGATTCTTTTATTGACGTTGATTCCTAATTAATAAGATTCGTACCTTTTATTACTTTTTTAATAATTAATCAGAAAATCACATTTTAATATTTTAATAATTTTATGTATGACTCTTAAATACTCGATAGTAATCCATGCTATCAATATGACCAACGACACAGTTAACTTTCGTTTTCATTATTAAGGGCGATCCCTATTTAATGAAAAATTTAGCACGTCTGCTCATAATGAATAATTAATTGATTTTTATCTCGATCAATATTAGTTTGAGTTTTCTTGTCAGTGAAATTAAAAGTTAAGAGAGTCACGGGTCACATTACAACTACCAAATATTGGCCAATGTGTTATTGCTTGGACTATACATATCAAAATTTACCTATTGATTCAATAGTTAAAATGATGTAACGTATATGCTATTTTACCTTTTATCGTCAACGCATTCACATAGCCGATAGATAAGTTTATATTATCAACTAAAGCGAGACTGCAACGTTTACCGGTTGTCGTATTTTCATTGCTCTACTTATTGAAGGATATTCGAAAATGGAGATTAAAATGGAAATACTTTCATCAATCGTCAACTTGTATTTGTTCTTTAAATGGCGTCGTTATGTATAAATAATGAGAAAACAAACACAAACAAACAAAAATATGACTATATTAAGATAGGCCAATGCGGAATATAAATCTTTCATAAAACATCACATATCAATCATAAACATGTCTTAAAACATTCCTCTTGTCTTTCAAAATCAAAACATAACTGGTAAAACATAACATGTCTTCAGATGCCAGACTCTTATTCTTCTACCATGTGCCCCCACTCAAGCCAATTGTCTCATTCTATTCACCTGCGTGCATACTAAAAGTCAGCTACGCTGAGTGAGTTCTAGTTAATCATACATCATACAATGTCTTTACTTACCTTCAATTACGCATCCAAAGGTACATAAGAATTACTTTACTCATTTACTTTCATTACATAATTCCATACATACGTTCATACTTTATTATTTTCATACTATATAATTACTGTTTATTCTATCTCAGATATTATTAGGGTCTGATCCCTCTTTCTTTTGTCTATCTCAGATATTATAAGGGTCTGATCCCTTTCTTGTCTATCTCAGATATTATTAGGGTCTGATCCTTTTTTCCTTTGTCTATCTCAGATATTATTACGGTCTGATCCCTTTCTTGTCTATCTCAAATATTATTAGGGTCTGATCCCTTTTTACTTCTCTATCTCAGATATTATTAGGGTCTGATCCCTTTTTACTTCTCTATATCAAATATTATTAGGGTCTGATCCCTTTCTTCTCTATCTCAGATATTATTAGGGTCTGATCCATTACTTCTTCATCTTCGTACATACCGTTTATACATACCCGTACCATACATATTCTTTCTTTAGTCATTTATACATATTCGATATTCGTATGTTGTACATATATATATATACATACTAGTAGAAACCCGCGCAATGCAGCGGGAGCGACAGTTTATAACGTTGTACCCGTCTTTTTGTTAGTTCATCAATTCTATCGTGATGTATTTGTATAGTACATTTTGTTTTCTTTTCATAGCATTAATGTTTTCAGAATTGATGAGATATAGAAGCGAACGTCTTACTTGTCGGTCCATCAGTCGAATTGGATTACGTTATAAATAAAATAGAAATATACACATTGTAATTATAAGATTCAAACGCATAAATTAATTTTAAGATAAGTATACATTTTTGTTAGTCTAGACAGATACATGTGCAAATATATATACACAACAAGCTTCCATTGTTTAACTAACTTAAACATAAAATTCAAATAAATAGCTATAAAAAATATAATATAAAATAAAAAGATACTATTAGATCATATGGCCCAGTCCATTTTTATACAGCCGGTATTTATACAAATCACAAGATAAACTGTTCACCACGATTAGAAGTTTTTGAGACTAACCAACCGAAATGTGAGAAAAAAAACTAACGAAATCATACTATCGACCCGGACCAGATTAATACATTTTAAAAACAACCAGTTCAGCCCAAACCTGTTTTGTTCTGAGCCTAATTGATATTTTTTTTAAAAAGATAACCCATTTTGACCCAAACCAAATTTGATACATTTTTCAACGACCCGTATTGATTCAAAGTGATTTTGCTTAAAACCCGTATAACCGTTAACCAGAACCCGTTTTGCCCGAACAAAATTTCTACATATTTTAAAAATAACTAATTTTTACATGAGCCAAAAATAGTTACATTTTTAAAACGATATGTTTTGACCCAAATCAAATAAACATATTTTTAAAACTATCCGTTTCAACCCGAACTTAATTTGCTTAAAAAATCCGTAATAACCCGAACTCATTTTCACTCGAACAAGACTGATACATTTTTTTAAAACGACCCGTTTTAATCACACTAATGCACTAATGTGAAAGACAAACTATTAATGGAATATAGATGCATCCCAGTGTATATGAAGTATAAACTCAATCATGTAAACAATAAATAATCACCTAATCACATGTTAGCAATATATATAACACACCTGCATCTCTTTCAAAAATAAATTCTTGTAACTCAGATTGGGATCCAAAGGTTCCTCATCTATCTTGAATGCACGCTCTGCACTTTTACGTTACGTTTTGTATCCTGAAACAAAACATAAGTGTCTAATGATGGCCCGTCTATTACTTTAGTAAATATTATCTAATTATATGATAATAATTCTCATTCCAAAGCTTATTTACAACATTAATCTTACCTTCTCCATATTTGGAACAAGATCTTGTAGCTTCTTCACTTATTCAGGTTTGTATTGCCTGGAAAAATATTCAAAAAGTCAACTGGTCAACTAAAATGTAAATTAATATTTGCAAGTCGGCCGGGGCCATTTTCACTCTAACTAAAATTACTCGTTTTGACACAAATCCATTTTGACCCGCAATAAAAATTACTTGCTTTGACACAAACCAATTTTTGACAAAAATTTAAAAATTACTCATTTTAAAATGAAGTAAAAACATCGTAAAATACAAGTGTGCTAGCAACGTAAAATCTGCTATGGTATTGTTACTGTCAAAGTAGAATTATTTGTGAAACTCATAATGGTTTATGTTGGGATGTGTTTTCTTAAATTACTAAATCCATAGTGAACATGACTTAAAGCTACAAACGGGTTTGAAAATACATGGCTTAAATTCTGTTTGAAAGGACATTTTTATAATTTCCGGTAGCAAGCGAATTCTTTCAGACTACAGGTTGCAATTAAGGGAAAAAATTTAATGTTATAAAGTTGTTTGCAAATTGGTCAAGACCTGAATCCGGTTAGTTGGTCTATGGGTTGAAATTTGAAGTAAGTTCGAGTGTGATATGTGGGATTTAATTAAAACGACATTTTAGTAACGAATGAACGAACTCAAAAAACCTTTTGAGCGTTTTAGTTCATTAAAAGAACTGTAACAATTTTTTTTGTCCATTCACTTAAACGAACGAACATGAACACATGTCTCATATGTCAGTTCATCAACACTCATATGTGTTTCATCAAACAAAAATAAGAAAACCATATTCATTAGATTCTTTGTGTTTGATCGTTTATCTGACTAATGTTAAACGAATGAGCACGAAATTGTCCAATTTGTGTTCGTTTACAAGCCTAATATAAATTGACTTGCAAAAAGTATTCCACGCGCATTAACCAGGATTTTCATTTATTCTTCTCCGATTATTAAAAGTAACTAATAAGAAATGAGAGAATCATTACCTTTGATTTGATTTCTTCTATTAGGCATCCAAAAATATTTGTAACAGAATTTTGCAATCTTGTAGATACTGATATAATTGACGTTTTGATACATCTTTAACAAAATTTGGGAGAAAACCGGAGATATATAAGAACAAATGCCTGCATATAAAAAACAATTATACATTATGAAATTTCAAAATTATTAGGGGTGTTCATTATTCGAACTGCACTCGAAAAAGTCAAAATTCACCCACTCACATCTTGAACAGTAACATGCTCGTTTGCGGTTGCTACAAACTTTATCGGCTTTCCAGGTACCACACCAAGCAGCCAGCTTTGATTGATGTTCGCTCATGGTATCTATACAAACCTGAAGCAACAAGTTGCTTTGTTAAAGATGCATCTTATTTAGTTTTATAATTTTGTAGTTGTGTTCACTCAAGAGACAAAAATAATTATAAAACAATGGCAGTTGACTCAATGTACAGTTGCATTATACCTTCTCTGTATGAGTCCCAATCAAAAGCTTTTATCAACAGTCAACATAAACACTGCCTTTTTCTTCCAATTTCTTAGATTCAAACATAATTTTGAACTGTCAATCCCATTGAAACATGAAATGCGTTTTTAACTTGCGTCAAATTTCTGTTTCAAAAGTAAATAATTTTCATTTACCTTGACTATGAAATCATTTGGGCTTGAGCCATTTTTGGAGAAAGGGAAGAAGACGTTGCGTCTGTAAAACAAAAGGAACGAACAAAACATGATTAGATTACGATGGTGGATCTAGAATTATAGATGGTGGATATCAAATCAAATCAAAATTTAGATATCAAGCAGAAAATCATATCAAACCTGGAATTTT
Organism: Bidens hawaiensis; assembly: GCF_021521415.1. Taxonomy (NCBI): domain Eukaryota; kingdom Viridiplantae; phylum Streptophyta; class Magnoliopsida; order Asterales; family Asteraceae; genus Bidens; species Bidens hawaiensis. The sequence continues at coordinate 201,672 of NW_027493076.1, read as the reverse complement.
TGAAACCTTACCTTAAACATCAGGTGGTATAGGCGGGATATGTGGGTTTCTAGGGGCTTGTGCATTGTAAACTAGTATGTTAGGCATTAAGAGTTTTTGATTAAATTACCTTATTATCCTTCCTATATATATTATAAGATAGTATATATATATATATATATATATCTATAATATATATAAATGAAGACATAAAAATCCTACGTGTCGCGATGTGGTCGCTCTCCCTTTTTTTAGAGTCACCAGATTTGCTTAATTTTTAAATAGAGATTTCTCATGCATTTGACCCTAATTCATGGGTATGAGTCTTACCAAACATGAGATATTCCTTAAACGGGTTATAACATCTCATTAAATTAAAAAGTATTCTCATCAAATTATTTATGTAAAAATCCTATAAAATAGAATATAATAAAAAATAATGTCTTATTTATTTTAAAAAAGATATATATATTATTTAAATTAAAAAAAACAATTTGATATTAAAAAAAAATAAACGGGTCTTGGGTCTCATATATCAAAACCATACGTAGGATAAAAACTAGTATATATATAAGGGATGGATCTTGCGAGAAGTGATATTACAGCGAGAAGTGCGAGAAGTGAAGGTATAACTCTATTAATCCTTAATTTTACTCCATTTCATATAATGTTACATATATATATATATATGTAGGTTGATTGTATTTATTTCTTAATTATGCATTAAAACCTACCTACAATCATATAAATGTACCGAGCCATATTCAAACCTATGTACCTACACACATACAAACATACATACACATATGCAAACACACGTACACATATACAAACATATGTACACATAGACAAACATACGTACCTACACACATACATATGCACCTACACAACGCACCTACACATAAGAAAGGGAGTGAAATTAGGGATTAATGGAGTTACACATTCACTTCTCGCACTTCTCGCTGTAAAAAAAAACTTCTGAAATTATCCACTACCTATATATGTATATCATGCACATTCATCTTTCATATACATACCTCCCTTGTCAATACGTTCAATATCCGAAGATCGTTCACGTACCAACAAGCTTTCATTTACAATCGTAACATAATGACTATCACAAAAATCATACAAGGCATACACTTACCATTTAAGGTAAGTGTATTAACTATCACATCGAGTATGCACACAGCCCCGAAAACATAACAAGGAAATGGGGCTAGAAACTCACCTGGATCTTATTGTGCTTGCTGTTTATTGTAATTCCTTTCTTTAATTGAGCACGGGTAACTGTTATTTATACATATGAGTTAATCATCTGCACACTTAATTAAGTGGGTTATTTAGTTAACTTATGCATCTTCTAAGTTGGGCTTGCTGTTAGACTTAGGATAATGGGCTAGCGTGTTAATTTAGGTATGGGTTTAGCATGGTGTGGACCTAGTTAATTCGGCTCAATAGTCTGTTAGGGTGTCTGGGCCCAACTGGACTTAGGCCCAACACTCAACAGGGAACCCTTATGCTTGGCCGAAATCCTTCCTTAACCGAGAACCCATGTTTCCAGCCGAGAACCCTGACCGAGAACGCAAGGTTGCCGAGAACATGTGTTCTTGACCGAGAACACATGATCACCGAGAACCTTCTTGGCCGAGAACTCCTGTTGGCCGCCTGTTTGACCGAGAACCATGAGGTTTGACCAAGGATTCTCAAACTTGGCCGAGAACCCCCAGCTCAACTCATTTTTCAAATTTCTATCTTTTATTCCATTTTAGGCTTAATAACGATTAACGGTCCAAGATTGCTCCTTTAGCTACATTACACCACCATTTATAACTGTTTTAACATCTCCTAACCCCCATGGCTCAAAGTCTAGTTCGTTATTGCCATAAAGCTTGAGCCTTTAAGCCTAAAACGTTCTTTAAGCTAGTTATAGGGTTTTATTCATGAACCGTATCTAACCATGATCCTTTTCGTCCATATTAATCATCAAGTTTGCTACTTTATGAACTAACTAGACCCGATATACTATAGGTTTGAATTTCATGATTATTCGTTCATAAAAACGTAAACTTTAAGATCAAGAACATACCTTTATGATGTTCCTAGGTTACGGCTTGGCTTGTTTGTCAATCTTTATTCTTGTATATCATGGATCTACCCGGATTTGGCTTGGTTTGATCTTGGATCTCGCCCTATCTCTCTCTTGCGGCCGAAATGGAAAGGTTGTGTGTGTGTTATGGAGGTGTAGGGAGAATAAGATGGATAAGATGGATGGAAATGAAAAGATTTAGGGTTTAAGGGGTATTTATACTCCCTTAAGCCTATGGACCTAAGGCCCATCTTTCCTTTTTAGTCCATGATTAACCCATCTAATTAGTTTACTTATCTTGCCCTCTTTATTATTATTATTATTATTTATGTATTTACTAACTCGAGTAAACTTTTCCGTTATAAGAAATAATATATAAAATATTATTATTCGAAATTTTGGGATGTTACATAGCCCGAAATTATTTAGTGAAGTGGGGACTAGCGATTAATCAGGGATTAATCAGTGAATAGTTGGGATTTTTGCAATACTACTTACTGGTGTACATTCAGGTTTATCAACTTCGAAGATATTGTTTATCAACATTAAGTAAAAGTATTGGATTACCTGTAGTGTAGCGTTAAGCAAATGCCGCGTGCTACAACATTTGTTGCCTATCCCGACAATGATTTTTGATTTTTTCCCGACGACATGTTGTCGGTATAAACGTTAAAAATCTTGTTCCGGCGACAAGTTCGTTGTAGGGATAGTGTTGTCGGCATTGCTTCGCCGACCCTGATAGAAAAAAGAAAAATCTTTCCGGACGACACGTTGTCGGGACAGATATTACAATTTTTTAAAAAAAAATCATTTATTCAATTATAAAAAGAAAAAGATTTAATAAAAAAAATTAAAATCCTATCCCGCATGTCGTTGGTAAAGAAATTACCAAAAAAATTAGTAAAAAAAATCATTTATTTGTTATTAAAAGAAAAAAAGATTTAATAAACAAAAAATTAAAAATCTATCCCGACAACACGTAAACGGTAACGGTAGACACATGAATGTGCGATCAACGTTTTTTTGAGTTTACCTTCTAACGACATATCGTCAGTATAGGGTTAGCTATACCGACGACACGATGTTGTCGGGATAGGTGTCATAGGGATATATGAGCTCCTATTCTTGTAGCTAGGTTAATTATAGTTTATTCTTAAACTGTCATAAGAGGATACATGATATTGAAAAAAAGTTTAATATGATAACTTATTGGATATTGTTTTGTATATGGATATAAACAATCACTCAAGCTATATGTTCGTATAAGTGATAGTAAATATATTCGTGTTGTCGGCAAATCAGCAAATTGATGAGACTCACATTAGTATATGCATGTAAAGTTGTGATACAATGAATACATGAAGTTAAAAACCAGGTCTATAAACGTGTAGCTGGATAGAATGTAATATATGAAATGCAAAAGAAGTTCATACATGATACATGATCAAGATATGTTTAATGATGTTTTGCTACAATGAATACATCGCATGTGTTTGTTACTAAACTCATCAACAAAGTATGTTTGACAAAACTAGCTGATAGTTATAGCTGGAAGCTGCTAGCTGATGGTTGTAAGCTGCTGGCTGGAAGTTGTAGCTGGTAGCTGAAAGTTGTAACTTTTTAGATATAGATATATTTATATGTTTGACAGAGTACCTGAAGCTTTTAATAAAATGTATAAAATTACTAAAATGAGCATAACTAAAAACAATAATAGTAAATATATTTATTTTAGAAGGTTATTTACGTAAATTAAAATACTAAAAGCTTGTAGCTATTTCTAAACGCAACTAGTAGATTCTTTAAGCTTTAAGTTTTTTCTTCTTACCTAAAAACTTCAAGCTCTTTAAACCAATTAAGGCTTTTAATTGAGTAGGAGTTTTTTTCTTAAAAGCTTGAAACTCTTAAAAACTTCCTACCAAACATACCCGACGTATGTATATTTCTAAGCATGTCCCACGTAAACTTACAAACCCACTAGCAAGGGAATTGTTGGCCGTTGGACAAAGACAACGATTGACATAGTTAAATCCTGATTCAGTTAACCTTATAGAAAATTGAAGTATTTATATTATTAAATGTAACATGCATGATTATTTTGAACTTCTGCCGTATATAGTGAACTCTAAATTTAAATAGTGACGTGTAAACTGTATTACGTTGCACCCTGGTTTTAGTGTGTGACATCACTTTCTTTGATGTTAAGTTAACTCTCTTTAAATGACAACTCTAGTCCCTCATATTTAAGAATGATATTATTTTTTTGTCTATACTTGATGTCCACCATTAATAACACCAAATGTTATTAAACAAACTTAGACGTTCTGTCAGTTATCTAAATTAACCGTTAAAAGAAAAAGAAACATTCGACTTGGAGCATGTTTTATTAGAAAAATAATTCATGTAAACAAAACATCTATCACTATATTACGTTTGAACTTTCCTATTCAACTTTTTTTTTTATAATTTTACCATGTTTACTGTAATTGTTTCAAATCCACATGTTTCAACCGGACTCATTTTGCATGCATAGTTTTCAACAGGGTGTAAACGAGTCAAGTCGAGCATGAGCTCGACTCGTGAGTATTTTTTAAGCTCGCTCGTTTCGAGCACTATTTCTAAAGCCTGAGCTTGGCTCATGAGTAGTTTTTCAAGCTCGAATTCGGTTCCAGCTTAACTCGTTAATCATTTATTAATTACACTCATTTATTACTTAGCAATTATTTACTTACCTTTATACTTATTTTTGTATATATCACTTTAACTTTTTTTTCATAAAACATAATATATATTATCTACTAGTTTTTTTTTCTCATAATGTCATATATAATAATTATCAAAAAACTATATCTTTAATATATTAAATAAAAATTATACACATAACAAGCCTGTTTTTGGGGTGATAACTGGTAAAATGTAGTTTGAATGTGAAATAAAAGGTCAAAGGTTCAATCCCTATAATATACAATATTTTTAGCTATTCAAAGAAAAAAACTTGTTTAAGCTTACGAGTTGGCTCGAGCTCAACAAATGAAACTCCGACTCATTTATTAAACAAGCTTGTTATAATCACAAGCCCATCTCAAGTAGATGACGGATAGGTAGGCCCCGTCTTTAAACTCAATAGTCAAGGGATTACTTTTGCCCTTTCTCTAAACCGCCATCCATCCATCCCAAAACGACATCGTATCACCCTCTATCCAAAATCATATACAAACTCCACTCTGCCTTCGTGGCTCAATCATAGCTTAACAAATTAGGGCTAATTTATTTCCTCTGTTCAATCACATCATCAAATTCGATCAATTCCGCAGGTATTATCTCAATTAATCTCCAATTGCGATTCATCTCGTATCGCTCATCGTCTAATTCGATTCAATTGTTACGAATTCGTTCAAAATTCGTTAAGATCTTCAAAACTTATAGTATGCTTGCGAGTAGCTAAAATGAACGTTATATTGTATAATTCTCTGTAATTGAGCTCTGATTCTGTTCACCGGACGTTCTAATTTGATCATGTGACTACGTGATTATGATTTTGTGACTTAGGGTAGATATTTAGGGTTTGCTTATTGAGAATTTGGATTTGAGATACATTTAAACTTACTTACCTGTGGTTTGCTTTGATTACTAATGATTTGAGTATGATAATTCGATCTAGACAAGTAATTAGTTATTTATTGACTTTTGATATGAGCATTTAGTGTTTGACCTGGAGCTGGCTTTTTAGGTGAAATTAATACCTTAGCTTAAGAAATAGATATGTTAGTATGTTAAAATGTTATGATAGTAGTTTTGGAGATGCCTTGGTGTGCAAGGCACGGTAATTTGGCGTGAAATGTCGATTTAGGATGTGAGGTTGTTATTATTATTATTATCATATTGTTTAGCTTTAGAGGCACGCATGTCTAGGTTTGGGTCTATATAAAGCGTGTAGACGTTATCAGTTGTAACTAAGTTTTGAGCATGTTTCTTAATTACAATATATGTTTGGGTGTTAGCCAACATAATCGTGGTCACCGATTCTTTTCTTGATGTTAAGCCCTCAATATGAAAAATAACGCACTTGTTGAGTTGTTGTTTTGAACTCTTTGTGTAGCAGTAGTATTATTTCTGTATGATGAATCATGAATGTTTTACGATTTTAAACATTAACTTAGATGTTGTATTCAACATATATCCTCTGAATATTGTAACAACTTCTGGATTTTAGTATTCTATAAGATATATTCTTGACCAATATCTATTTGATAAAAGGACCAGTTGTATAAGCTCAATAATAACAATTGGAAGTATAAATCACGTTTAGCAGAATCAGTCTTTAGTTTCAGCTCAAAAAGATCTTTGCAGCACTTAATATTACTTAACCTTCAATTATAGTAGTCAATTTACATCATTCTCTTTCTTGTAGTGATGGTAAATTATGTTTCTAATTAAGATACATGTGTGTAAATACTAAAGTCTTATGGAGTGGTATATGCTTGATATGTTCATTGTTTGACTTATAATGAACTTCTTATAATCATTGTACAGAATTTTGACCAAAATGACACCTGTTGGCCCTTTTGTAAAAGCTGCTAGACCTGATGACGGGTCTTCAAAAAAGTCAACTGAAACTCAAAATAAGCAATCAGGATGCCCAATGAGCAAAGATATCCAAAATAAACAATCGGGATGCCCAATGAGTAAGGATAACCAAAATAAGCAGCAGGGTTGCCCAATGAGTAAAGAAAACCAAAATAAGCAGCAGGGATGCCCAATGAGTAAGGTTAAGCAAGATTCCAGGGAGTCAAATGTCATTCCCGCAAAATGCCCTTTTGGATATGATTCTCAAACCTTCAAGCTGGGACCCTTCAGTTGCCTATTATGCCAGGCACTACTTTTTGACAGTAGCCGATGCGTTCCTTGTACCCACGTCTTTTGCAAGTAAATATACATCCAAACACCTCCTTAGTTTATATTATTCTTCATTACAAACAACTGATTGTGTTTGGCTAATACAAATCTTCAATACAGAGCATGCATATCACGCTTCAATGATTGTCCTCTATGTGGTGCGGATATTGAGAAGACAGAAGCTGATACAAATCTTCAAGCTGTAGTTGACCAATTTATTGATGGCCATGCTAGAATCAAGCGCGGCCCAGTTGACACAGACGAAAAACAAGTAGTTGATGAGAAGAAAACAATTATATATGAAGATGTCTCCTTGGAAAGGGGTGCATTCCTTGTGCAACAAGCAATGAGAGTAAGTTAAAGTCATTCTAATAAAACAGCTTATTAAGATGAAAAGTAGTTTTGTAGTCTTAGATGATGTTTTTAGAATATAGGCTAAGAATATATTATTTAAGCGGTTTTTCGATTAGCGTTTTGAAAGTGATTATGTGTTATTTTGTTGCAATTGATATCAAGATCATAATTGACACATTAATGACAAAAATACAAGAATTTGAATTAGTGATAGTCAGATAATCGCTTTCAAAAGTGCAGCCAAACGTCCCCTTGGTTTATATTATTTTATATATTTTTCTTTCACAAACATACTTATTTTTGTGCATTGCATGTAGGCATTTCGGGCAAATAATTTCGAAAGTGCAAAATCAAGACTAAGTATATGTGCACAAGACATCAGGGAACAGTTGGAAGCTACAGGGAACACATCAGAATTATGCTCACAGTTAGGAGCACTATTGGGTATGCTTGGCGACTGCTGGTATGCGTTTATGGCTTTTTTCTAAATATAATAAACTTTCAATTAAGTGGTGTGTATTATATTACGTAAATCTGTATGAATAAATGATCAGTGAGGTGATATTTGATACAACTGAATAAACAAGGGTTGTGTAAATTGCTAATTTAAAATTCTAAATGGCTAAAAGATACAAGCATATATGAATTATCAAAAGACAAAACGAACCATAAACTGCAGGGTCGGTTTTGGGCTCATCTTTGGGTTTTTGAAAACTCATCTGTTTCGGTTTTTTTTCAATAGTTTCGGTTTTGTTTTTTGGTTTTACTATTTGGGCTGGAAGGTTTTGGGCTGATAAAATAAATGGATAAAAATAATGAATTTGGGCCAGACTTAGGTCTAATTTGTTTTTGGTTAATTAATGATTAATCGTTTATTACACATTTGGAACTAAATTTATAAACCACGTAAAATTGTTTTTTTTTGTTGGTTTGGTTCACTTCTGATCGGTTTGGTTGGGTTTTTCTGGCTTTTGCTTGACGGAGAAACAGTCTTAATTAAAAGATGTTTAATTGAACAAGTGGCTGAATCGTTCTTGTGTATTTATATACTTTAAATTTTGTTTTTAATGAGGGTTTTCCTGGAATAATGACATACGTAATGTTTTGTAGCCGTGCAACCGGAGATGCTCGTTCTGCAGTTGCTTACTTTGATGAGAGTGTTAATTTCCTATCAAAAGTACAAACAGAAGATCTAGAGGTACAGATAATATAATATTATTATAATTGTGAAGGTACCAATTTTGACCTGTTCACCTACAGAGTACATACGGGTCAAGAAACGGGTCAACAGTCATCCTAGTTGTATTCAAATGCAAAAAAGTCTCCTAATTTAACTCTCTAGGCTTGTAAACGTATACGAACGGAGCATGTTCATGTTTGTTCGTTTAATTTTAACCGAACAACCAATCGAACACGAACAATTAAGGGAACTGGTTTTCTTGTTTGTGTTCGTTTGTTAACATGTTTGTGTCCGTATATGTCCTAGCGCATTAACAGTACCAACGAATTTGATGAACGAACGGTAACGGACATAAATGAACGAACAAGGCATGTGTTTTGTGTTCTTACGTTTAACTAATGAACAAAATGTGGTGTTATGTTTTGTTCATGCGTGTTCATTTATCAAACAAACGAACTTCTGGCGAGTTTTTTTCCCCGAATCATGTCAAAATCTTCTTCTTAATGATTTTGTTATGAAGTTTAAATTCAGGTCATGATATATTCTTAATTATATTGCAAATGTTTGCAGGTCACACATACACTTTCAGTTTCCTTGAATAAAATTGGGGATTTGAAATATTATGAAGGCGACTTGAAAGCTGCAAGGGATCACTATTTTCGGGCTTTAGATGTTCGTCGCAAAGCTATCAAGGATTCTTCTGAAACTCCGTCTCAGGTCAGTAACATATAAAATGGATTAAAATTAAATAAAGGTTTAAAATTATGAGTCAAATAATAGTGGTAGGTTACACAAATGAGTTTAATTTAGTTTTTTGAACAAAACAAATTATCATTCATATTTAGAAAAACTTTCAGTTTCAGTTTCCTTGAAAGAAGATTAATGGAAAAGTATAGGGAGAAGAAGCGTGATCTACATATGGTGTTTATTGACCTAGAAAAGGCCTACGACAGTGTGCCACGACAGGTGCTCTGGGAGTGCTTGGAGGGTAGAAGAGTGCCCAGGAAATACATAGAGATAATTATGGATATGTATACCAGGAGTGAAACAAGTGTCCGTGCGCCAGTGGGGGATACTGATTTCTTTCCTGTAGAGGTAGGTCTTCACCAGGGGTCAGCGTTGAGCCCGTTTCTTTTTGCAGTAGTCTTGGATGAGTTGTCAAAGTCGATTCAGGGGACTCTCCCGTGGTGCATGATGTTCGCAGACGATATTGTGTTACTTGCTGAGAAAAAACAAGATCTAAACATGAGGCTTGAGGAGTGGCGAACAACCTTAGAGACAAAAGGTTTAAAGATTAGCCGATCTAAGACGGAGTACCTACACTGTGATTTTGGTGGGATAAACGACAGTGAAGACGCACACATCACAATTGAAGGGCAGGTGGTCCCGCAGGTAACGAAGTTCAAGTATTTAGGATCATTTGTACAGAGCGATGGGGAATTAGACAGTGATGTGACCCACCGAGTTCAGGTAGGATGGTGTAGATGGAAAGCAGCCACAGGTATATTGTGCGACAAGAGTTTCCCGACTAATCTAAAGGGAAAATTCTATAGGGTGGCAGTTAGACCTGCAATGCTTTATGGAACAGATTGTTGGGCCATCAAGAAGGCACAAGTGCGGAAGATGGAGGTAGCAGAAATGAGAATGCTACGTTGGATGTGTGGGCACACGAGGCTAGACAGAATAAGAAACGTTGTGCTTCGCGAGAGATTAGGGGTGGCGAACATAGCAGACAAGATAAGAGAGTGGAGATTGAGATGGTTTGGACATGTAAAGAGAAGACAGACGACGAATCCTGTTAGATCCGTAGAAAACATTACGTTAGAGGGGAGGAGGGGTAGAGGACGACCGAAATTGACTTGGGATGAGAGGATTAGGCATGATTTGATAGACCTAAACCTCTCCGAGGACATGGTTGAGGATAGGAATTCGTGGAGAAGTAGAATTAAAGTTAAGGATTTTTAGAGAGAATTGAATACCTTAGGGCTTAGACTTAACTTATTTAGGTCACATACCATAATGGTATTTCCCTTACATATTTTATTATCATTATTATTATTAGCTTTTATATTGCGGTTAAACGGTGACCTTATTATTAATATTATTATAATTAGTAGTAGTTTTTATATAACTGTTAAACTTTGATTTCCTTTTTTTTTTGCTTCATACACATGTTCTTAGAGCCGAGGGTCTCTCTGGAAGCCACCTCTTTATTCCTTTGGATAGAGGTACGGTGTGCCTACATCCCACCCTCCCCAGACCCTACCTATAGCTTTGCTGTCGGTGGGATTTTACTGGGTATGATTGATTGATTGATTGATTTAGAAAAACTTTAGACAACATGAAGCTAACAAAAGTCTTATTTATCAACTTATATAGAAATTGTAGACAAACTAATCTACAGAATTCTTCAAAATTTTTTATTATGTTAAAAATTGATAAACTTTTAGGTTAGCTATTTGACTAGATGCCATAGGATGAACTAATGCAATCATCAAAGAATGTTGACACAAAGCTAATCAAGAGTTAAAAGATTCACCATTATCAGAATAACAACCAGTAAGGTATATACCTGAATGTAATGTAAACAACGAAACTAAATTTAAGAATATATTCACACATAAATATGAAGTGTGATAATCCCACCAATTCTTATCATTAGCCTAATTAAACTAAATGTAAATACCAACAACCTCGGTTTTAAAATACGTGCATCTGTAGCGCGTAGCGTAGTGCGTCCATCACAAGATATAGTACATGATGTGATTCCACAATGTGTGTCTCACATGATGCGATCTGATGTGATCTTATTAGTGATGCGGCGCCTTATGTAGTTGGCCAGTACATGAACAAATTGGACCGCCAATTGCAACAGGTCCGAGTTTTCAAATCTCATTTTAAAAATCTGACCATTGATTGAACAAGTCTTAACGTGAATGATTAAAATATCTTGTATTTTAGTGTTTAAAAGTTGATAAATTATCATTACTGATAATTTTTTAGTATCCTTTTAATAAAGAAGGTCTCATATACTCACATCACACATTGGTGTTTGGGATTATAACGCATCGGAGCGCCACACACATTGTAAACCAAAAGTCCACCACTAGAATGAGAAGATTAGCCGGACATAATGGAAATAAAGAAAAATTGAAGAGGGAATTCATCCTTACAATTATGAAGAACAACGTTCAAAATCCAAATAATAAGAACAATCTCCAGAATTCTAAAAGTAAAGTGTGGTGAACTTCAAAATCCAAAGCTTGAAAAATGAAAAACAAAAAACTCCATGAATGTAACCACCACTTTATTTAAGTCTCTCTTCATAACCCCCACTTTAATTAAAGACTTAATTATCCACCTATTAAGTTTTCGCCCATTACTTCAGTATTTGATGATTTTAGTTCTTCTTCACTTGTTTTCTTCTTTCTTCTCCCTCGACATGCATATACATAATTGAATAAATTATAATTATAGTTTTGGTTCTTCAAATAAAAATATCAGAATTCACCTTTATGTTCATATTTACTTTCTTTCCACCAACATGTGTTAATTTTTTTTTTCTGTCAAGTCCAGTCATTTGTCTCGCATGAGGACATTCTGGTCTTTTTATTCATAGATACCAATCTTGTAAAATACCAAAACAAGAATTTACAATAATTACAATTTAACAGTAAGGCATTTGTTTTGTTTTGACATGTGTCTTCTATATGTTTGTTGTTTCTAGGTTCTAGATATCGCTGTATCTCTTGCAAAAGTTGCTGACGTGGACAGAAATCTTAATGCTGGGGATGCTGCAACTGAAGGGTTTCAAGAAGCCATAAATTTGTTAAAATCTTTAAAAATAAACCCTGAAGAAGATGCTCTCAAACAGCGGGTAAGAGCCTAGGATCAAAGAATTACTTTTATTTGTATCAATAAAGCAATAGTTTTTTAAAATGCTTTAATACATTTATTATTATTATTATTATTATTATTATAAAAAATAAAGAAAATGCTTTATTACATTTTTTATAACTGCAGAGGCTTTCGGTTTTGGATTTCCTCAACAACCAACTTTCCAAGAAGGAATCCAACTGAGGACCGGATTGGATTTAGGCACGTTTTTCACGTCTTATCAATGACCCACTTGGCTTTCGAGCTTTAACAGGTTCATTATATGGGTTGTTAAATTTGATCCGCAATATAAGGATCTAAGTTGATAATAATATCTAGATTTTGTTGTTATGCTTGTTTTTTGGTTTTCTGTATGAGATGAATGATCGTATGTTTTACTGGGACTGTTCATGTATATAAATAAGCATATATATAATAACTTTTTTTTGGGTTGTAAACTAATCAGTTAAAGGGGTATCGCCGCTTTCAGACCTTTTCAGTAGGGCTGTAGACAAACCGAGTGGAGACGAGGCTAGGCTTGTTTATATTAGCCAACTTGTTGACTTCTATAAGAAATTGAAATGTTAAAAATTTTGTATTTTTTACACATTGACATATAACAATTTAATATTTAAAACCGGCCAAAGTGTATTATGAGTCTTTGAGCTACTTGATTCAAAACGGGCGGAGTGGTGCCGCGTAGGAGGTAGAGAGCCTCAAATGACTCAGAGCTCATGTGAACCCTAAATGTTATAGTTCTAGTCTATTGTTGAGTTGAAGTTTTCATTTGCATTTGAGGGGTTTGGATAATTGTTTTGAACAGATTTTTCATAATTTAACAACATATTTTATTAATTTATAGGTTGGGGGTTGGGGGGGGGGGGATCTAAATAAGTAGAGTAGTTGTGTTTGGATTAGCATAAGTATTATTATTACACACTCTCATTTTAAAATTTACAACAAAAGTAGCGTAAATAATGGATACTCTAGTGTTATCTTATGTTAAAAGTTGTTTGTATCTATCCGGACACTTAATTTATATTATAGTAACAGAGAAAAGTTGAATTCCATGAATATTAAAATGGCACCGTAGCGGCTGCAATTTTGCTTCCCGCAGCATTAACAATGGAAGACAATGTGGTTGGGATTACTATACTCTTTGCTAGAAAGGATGTTAATATTGTTTGGTATTTGATCTTCAGTTACGGTTTAGCTTATCTTGTCAACTTGACAAGTTTCTTGGTTACCAAACACACAAGTGGTTAACTCTTCAGGTGTTCATTTATTGTCGCATGTTTTTTAGTTTATGTTCATGGCATTGACTTTTGTCTATTGTTAGTGAGTACTAGGTTTTGGGAAATGCGAAAGGAGCAGTGGAGGTTGTTATCTCGATTTTGTTATTTAAGAATCGGGAGTTGATGACGGGATGCTCGGTTATTTGTTAAATGTGGCCGGGTGATTTTGTACAGTGAAGCCAAGAAAAGTGCAACATAGATAGAAAAATACAGTTCGTAATCATAGTTCCGTTATAATTTATTTGTTATTTAAGAATCATGTGTCTATTTGTTGACGGTAAAAAATGATATTTGGCTGTGCGTTATTTGTTGACTGTAAAAAGTAATATTTGTCTGTCAGACAACCGTGGTTTATTTGTTATTTAAGAATCATGTGTCTATTTGTTGACGGTAAAAAATGATATTTGGCTGTGCGTTATTTGTTGACTGCAAAAAGTAATATTTGTCTGTCAGACAACCGTGTAACCACGCCTAGACCCATAAGATGGAACCGGCAACGATACGAGCCTATAGAACGGATCCTGTTCAAGTAAGGTCGTGTTTGGTCCACAATTCGTGTTCTTTATAAACATCTGGTGTTTTCTACCTTGCACCGATGGGGATGGTGCAAACTAAACCTGTATTAAGGTCCTCTTTTATAATACAAGCAAAAGTGTATTATACTATTACATGGTTCAATTAATAGTAGCTATGATTATTGATTATTGATTATTAATTTATTATGACTGCTATTTTTCAAATACTGGTGAGGGAATCGAGTCAGAACGAGTTTGAAAGTAATGCTTAACTGATCAAGTTTTGAACTTCGAGATTATAATCAAACCGAACTCAAGATTGACACTATATTGACTCGACTCAACTTGATCACATCTCTACATACCATAAGTTTTGTAAATATTGTGATTTTAGGTTCTAGTGTAAACAAACCAACCGGCTAGTTAATGAGCTAGCCAGTTCACAAGCGCGCACCAACTAGCGAGGTAACTTGGCTCGGGGTCAGATTATTTACAAATCGAGCCAAGCCAGCTTCAAGTGAACTTCAAGTCTCGAGTATCGAGCTATTTGAACTGCCATATCTTTCAGCCGCTGTCACCACAACCATCATCCGCCACCACTCACTATCACCGCCTACCGCTACCATTTATAGTCTGTATGCATAATTTTATAATTTTTTTTATAAATAGTTTCTTGAATTTCTTGAAAATAAAGAGAAAATTATAAATTTTCATTCACAAATATAAAAAATATAATCCTAAAGGTAATACAGGATTTTTTTTAGCCTGTGTAAACATTGATCAAAATGCCGCGGTCTAACAAGCTACATGACTAACACAAGTCCTAATAACTTAACCATCCTAAAATACAACTTTACATCAGGGGCAATTTGCGCATTGTCACCGACAGAAACCTAAGTTCACATTTCAAGAAACAAAAGAATTGCGTTTTCTCAACTCCGCAGATGATAGTCAAGAGTATACGCATGAATATCCGAAGGACTTGTTCCAGGCCTGTAAACAACATACATCATTGTCGTAAGAGCAAATCCATCAATTCACTCGAGTTCACGGTGAAGTAGGCATACAAAAGATGCAAAATGTAAAAGTACCTCTTGTTGATTATCCCGTAGTGAAACTTCGGTTTTCCAACCTTAATGTCTTCAACGTACTAATCAAACAAAAGATTTGAACAAAGTAACCACTCAAATTACTAAACGTAAACAAACACGAAAAACAACAAAAGAAATGACAACTGCATTAACATACCAAATTTAAGGTAACGAACATCGATGAAAAGGAAAGAGATTCGAAAGGAATATCATCAAGCCGAAAAAGGCGACATTCCGATGATTCGGACCCGGTGAAAAATGCGGCGTCATCAATTTCGCCAAAAATATTATATAAGTCTGACCACACACGAAAAAAAAAAGAAAAGTCAAAATCATTTACTAATACTTGGGGGTGTTTGGGTACGTGTTTTGCTACATGAGCTTCAAAACGTGTATCCAAACACTCGCTTTGTAAAAATTAAAGATTTTGTTTTGTGACTTTTGTCTCACTTGGCCTATAAGTGTGATGTCTAACTGAGCAAAGGGGGAAACAATTTCCACTTTAGCCCCTGCTTTTTCCCATGTTTCCCTAATGGCCCCTTCGGTAGTTGACTCACCGAGCTCCAAGAAACCTGCAGGAAGTGTCCTGTGAAAAAAAGTTTCATAATTTAAGTATCTCAACTCTTGACCCGTTTGGTCAGACGGGGGCTGTGTTTCATCTGTAACGGGTGAAACTGGTAAATTACTAACAAAGACTTGAAAAGAAAGTGAAACCGCTCAAATGCATAGAATGTCGTAAATCATTTTATTATGAACTTAAACTATTATTAAAGCAGTATAATTGTTATAATCATACTTTACACACTAATTATTTATTAAACATTTAAAAATTGTGGACCGTCACATAAAAATATCACGCTCGCTCATTTTGCACCTCTAATCATATTCTTGCATATGTATTAAGAAATGATCACATGCATTATTATATATTCACTGTATATGTTATCGTGCTCAATTAAGCAACCTACCACCTGAAATCATCATTTTTTGTTTATAAACATAGTATAAATAAAATAATAACAATAATAATAATAAAAACAATAATACTTCATAATAACAATAAAATGATTTTAAAAAAGCATACCATTTTTGGATTTTCATAATGCAATTTTTCCACAAAGAGTGCAAATAGCTCTTTCTTTCTCCTCACCGTCCGGTATTTCATACTTTGTAGGGCCTCCACATGATTGACAGAAATTAAGTTTACGTCTACCGCCCTGCACATTGCTACAAGTCAAGGCAGGTAATGGATTTCGTACGTCTCGAAACGGGCCAGGTTGACCCAAAACACTAGTTGTGGCAGTATGATTACAAAAGTTGTATTATTTCAACAATAGTCCAATTTTATGCATTAAAACTACAATTTGAGAAACCTTAAACTCATTTGACCCAATTTCCTGGTTGACCCATGAAGCATAAAACATAACCCGAATCAACCATTGCATAAGTCTAAGGGTCAAAATGGCCAGTTATATTAAACAATGTAGTGGACTAGTGGTCATCAAGATCTTATAACAGAAATCAAGATTCCAACTTTATGCTTAAACTTAAAATCCTACAAGAATTTAGAGGTGACAAAATGGCGGGTCGTGGGATTAGGTCAAAACGGGTCGGGCAACCCGCAAAACACATTTTTATCTATATTCTGACCTTCATAAACACATAATGCGCTAAATATAATTACAACTATGACGTTCAACCCGTTTGGCCCATATGATTAAGTAGAGATAAACATGACCCGAATCAACTAAATCTTCGGGTTGCACATGTTAGTAAAAAAATAAACATTAACAGCCGATTGGTGGGACTCGAACTCGTTCTGACCCAAACTGTAACAAAAAGGCCAGAAATTTAATTTCTTGCATTTCTTATAAATGACCCGTTTTGACCCGAATCAAAATAACCTTTTATTAAGCTGGCCCGTGCTGACCCGCACCCATTCTGACCTGGTATTCCACCCGACTCGCCCGTTTTGCCAGGTTTAGATATAATTAACAATCATCAAAAACCAATCTAAATTATCCACCAAGAAACAAACTTTAACAACTTATTATTGCCCTAAAAGCTAAAACACAGTCCCATTTCACAAAAACCAATCTAAATTATCCACCAACCGTTTTGCCAGGTTTAGATATAATTAACAATCATCAAAAACCAATCTAAATTATCCACCAAGAAACAAACTTTAACAACTTATTATTGCCCTAAAAGCTAAAACACAGTCCCATTTCACAAACTAACAAGCACCCATCATGTTAATAACATAAACACTTACAGTTGACCTAAAAGTAGTAGCTGAAGATGATGAAACTGCATCTGGGTTTGATTCAGAAGCAATTGAAGAAGCTCTAAATTGGTGAAAACTGCATCTGGGTTTGGTTCTTGAAGGTGTTAAAAGTGGTGTTCTTGAAATAAAAGAAAGACTGTTGTTATGTTTTAATCTGTGAAAGAAGAAGAACCCTGAAGATGAACCCACAAATTGTATGCTTCTAAACATTATTATTATTATTATTATTATTATTTACATGAAATCTTGGAGAAATATAGAAGAAATCAAGAATCTTGATTCTTGATTTTGAAAGAAGGGTTTGATAATTGATAATCCCCAAAATGGATTTTGGTTTTATCTTTTTTTTATTTCCAAAATAACTTAACTTTTAACTTTTACCGAGTTTTATATGGAAAGATCGTTTAAACTCGTTAAAGCTGTATTTTCAAATTTTAACTTTTGGAGCTTCATTTATTAGTTTCGGACTTTCAGGGTTCACTCTAGTCGAGTTTGAATCGAGTTTTGACTTGTTTAAGGTGTTACACACGAGTTGGAGTGCCGGTTTAAGGTTTTTCTCAACATATAAAAAATAATTAAAATTTTATATAGTTTAGTTAATAAACAAAACACAAGTCGAACCCGTGCTGAGCTCAAGCTTGAAAAAACGACTCACATGCCAAGAAAAAGAACTCGATACGAGCGACTCGAGCTCACGTCTCGAGCTTAGTTAGAATTAACTGGATCGAGCAACACGAACAACATCGATAATTAAAAAAACCATGAAATCTTGTGAAGATTTTCCTTTTGCATCCAAAAATATTGCACTTCAAAGTGGTAACAACAAGAATAGTCTTTAGTACTTGTAAACGAGCTGAGTCACTTGCGAGCTACTGTCTACTTAAGATTGGATTGATAAAATGTTCAAAATGGGATGAGGCTTATCGAGCCCAACCAAGCAGTATAACTCCTTTTTAGTTATTGAGCCTCAACTTAAGCCTTGTATGGAAAAATCATTTAGGCTCTTCGAGCTTGAGTATATTTTAGACTGGAATGAAGTTGAGTTTGGATTGCATTGTTAACAATGGTTCAATTTGAAAGTTTGGGATTATCGATAGCAATTATCTACGTAAACTCTTTGCTTTATCACATGTTAACCTATTTTTGAAAAGATATGACCCCGATCCACAAAACGAAATATTTCCCTTTTAGGGACTACATTGACGGTGTAAGTAATTGATGTTGGGTTCGTGTTTTTTCATAGATCCAAACCATATCTTTTCATCTTATTTATACGTTATACCTTTTTTTCTCCACAACTAAAGCTTGTTTTTGAAATTTACTTTGTTGTGTAGTTTTATTTACTCCGACGATGTTATGTAGTATTGTTTTGGTGTATAACCAAACCCGTTTCGACTCTTTACACAATCCAACCCGACCCGCTCATTTTGTCACTCATACACCATAGGACCACTTATTACTTTGTTAGGTAGCGTTTGGTATGCAGGAATGGAGGACGGAATGGAATGACCCATTGTGAGGGAATGGAAAATAGTGTGTTTGGTTGACCAAAGGAATGGAATGACCCATTACCTAGTCCATTTCATTCCCTCTAAAATACCCCAATTTCATTCCATCCATACCCCATGTTTTTTTTTTCCTTCACCCTACATAACCTCCACCACCCTTCCAACAACACCACCACCTAACATTAACACCCACCACCGCCACCAACCACCGCCGCTGCCACCAGCCACCACCATCGCCGTCCACCACTGCCACCAACCATCGCCATCGGTGGCAGCCACTCAGCACCGCTAGCCGCCCGCCGCATATATCAACCATCACCCCACCATCACACATGCCGCCCACCGTCGCCACTGCCACCAATCCCCACCATCGGCGTCCTCCACCACCACAAACCATCGCCATCAGTGTCAGCCACCCACCAACTCCAGCCACCCGCCGCATCCATCAATCATCGCCCCACCATCACACACGCCGCCTACCGTCATCGATGCCCACCACCACCTCCACTGTTACCGCCACCACCATATCCACCGTTACCGCCACCGCTCCCACCACCACCACCACCACCACCACTCACTACCATTTTAATTTTATTTTTTTATTTTTTCTTACCTACCAATAATACAAAGTAATAATTTATTTCATTCCAATGTGGTAACCAAACATTTTATTGGAATGGTAATAACTCATTCCATTCCTTTGTCCATTCTATTCCGTCGTCCATTCCATTACCCCATACCAAACATACCCTTAGTAAAATTAACAAAACATTGTTAGGCAAAGCGTAATGGGCGATTAAAAGGGCGAGAATGGGGCGACAAAGGGGGAGCACATCGCCCCCTGGGCGATATTTGGGCGAAATGGGGCGGGGGCGAGGAGAATTTGTCGCCCAATAAGAAGAAAAAAATATTATTATTATATTAATGTGTGTGTGTGTTATATATACATATATGTATATATTATTATTATATTAATATTGTAACCCCTACATTATTACACCACACAAACAAATTTTCACCCCTTGCTGACTGAGCGTCACACGGCGCAAACGCCCCAATTTGTAGCCCCTGCACTACACATAGCCTTAGAGTGAACTATTTTTTTATTTTTCAAATCAAACATGACATGGGCACATTGCCATTACAACTATCTTTAATCAATCTCAACAACCCAATTATATTTGTCTTCAATCTTCCCAACTTGAATGCCTACTAGCCTTTTGTACAACTTCTGACACACCAACTCATCATCCTTTTTATACTCAACTCTGCAAACAAGTCATAATAATTTATATAAAATAAATCATTATAATGAATTAATCACAACATCCTATGATTGATGTTTTAACACTAGAAGAACAACCTTTGACCATTGTATGTTATGCTACCAACACTAGCAACCGTAACCGCAGTTCCAGTAGTGAAAACTTCGTCGGCTACCATCAATTCGTCCACTTCAACTAAACGTTCCTCGACCTATAACATTCGAAACATTTCTAGAGTAAATGAAAACAAATAATTAGAAAAATAAATTAAACACAAGCCTTGTTAATACCTTGTATCCTAAATCGCGTGCAATATCAATGATGCTCATTCTAGTGATTCCTTCGAGTATAGTACCCGTCGTTGAAGGTGTTGCAATAACATCACCCTACACATGTAACAAAATAAGTTACAAAAATATTATTAGTATACGTAGAAACAACATCACCTATTTTGACCCAACCCCAGTCGACCAACCTGACCTACCCGTTTTGTCAGGCTTAGTTCGACGAACTCCAACGAGTCATATAAACTAAATGAGTCCATACATTTCTCAAGAAAAGTACCTTAACAAGGAAAATATTACAAGAACTAACTTCCTCGATGTACTTTTTATGGACCGAATCAAGGTACACTACATCCGAAAACCCTTGTTCCTTGCCTCTTAATAACGGTTTGAGTACCTACACAACATAAGTCATGTGTTAAATTTATAATGTTTTTTTGTCACATGTATTTCATGCACTAATGATCATATGTAACATATCAATAAAGTCATCTTAATAGTAATACCGGGGCATAGTTTGTAATGCTCTTGACACCTCCCGCTCCACCACGAGTTGTACGATGAAACTCATTGTTAACGTATAAGTTCAACGGTGCCGTACCGTCCTGTATTTTTGTCAAAATGGGACTGTATAAGTCACTAGTATATATGTATTCAAAAAGAGAAAGTAAAATAAAACCTTGAAATAGTTGCCAACAGGGGAAGCATATACTAAGAATGTATACTCATGGGCAGGAGATAAGCCCAATATAGGCCCACTTCCAATTAGCAAAGGCCTAATGTAGAGAGACCCTTTTCCTGGAGGTGGAATCTGAAAACTAATAATAATAAATAATAAATAAATAAAATAAGATAATAATAATAATAATAATAATAATAATAATAATAATAATGATAAGCCTAATAAGTTAAAATAAAACCTAAAATCTAGAGGTGTAAAATTGGCAAGCCACTCATGAACTACGCTAGATCGGCACGTACAAATCTTAAATTAAGCCGAGCTTAAATAAACTCGATCCTAATAATAATCTTGTTTGATATCAAGATCGATGGCTCGGGAGCTAAAACAAGCCTACTATTTATATAACTTTTATTTAATATATTGAATATATATATATTTAAATAATTATTGTTATAAATAAAATTATGACTAAAATACCAAAAAATGGTTGTATAAATAAAACATAAATTAAGTGTTTATGTTATATATAAGACGTAATTAACCAAGCTTGAAACTATTCACGAGCCAAGCTTGAATTCTCGTAAGTTTTATTAACTAGCCAAATATCAATTTAAGCGAGCTTGGGCTACACTTTTAAACTGTTTTAGTTTTTAAAAGTGTATATTCAGGAAGTGACTAAACCATATGGTAAATGAATATTGAATATTATAAATATTATAAATTCAAGAAAAAATGTTGTAGTTGAAAGAAAGAAAATTTCCATTTCATATTGAGTGTTACCCCACTCTCAAAAACCAAAATACACTACTCTTACTAATCGTTTTAAAACCAGTTTGGTAATATGCGGTACGAAAGGGGTACGTTTAGCAACATCCTAAAAAATTTCAGAAAATATAATGCAATTTATTTTTTGATTTTCGAGAAATACCCAACGTTTGTTCGCTATAGCTGTTTGTTTCACTGCATCTACAAATTGTTCAATAGACGGAGATTGCATGCACATCCTCTCAGCTCCAATTTGCATTCGGATCGCGTTTTGATCTAGTCGAAATAGCAAAATCCGACCATCTTCTCCCCTCACGGCTTTTGTACCTTCAAAGATTCCCTACACGAAGACACTCTTTAATTGTCTGTCTCACTAGATATATACAAGAACTAACGGTTGATACCAAAAACCTGGCCATAGTTTAAAACTCCTGCAGCCGGGCTTAGTTCGATGTTGCCGTAATCACTTAATTGGCCTTGCTCAAAACCGTTGTTTGATGTCCATTTAGCCTTGTACACGTAATCAGTTTGTCTTAGACCAAAACCCAAGTTGGTCCAGTCAATATTAGCATATTCATCATGTCTGGAAATCAAACATCTAAAAGATTAATCGAAAATTTTCATCCAACGATAACAAAGTTTCTCAAGCATTTTAAGTGACTCGAACTTTTTTTTTCTTTAAAGTCACTCAACTTTGGTTAAATATTCAAGTAATTTAAAATGTTTTTTTTATAAATGTTTTGACATAAATGGAACATATAAGAGTCTATGTTAGCCTGTTTTTTTTTCCGAACGGTGACTTTTACAGTTAAGCTATCTCATTGCGCGAACACGTCGCGCCCCGCCACCCCACTCAGGCCAACTATGTTGACATGATCGGGATCCACGCTGGCATCCGAGTTTGGCTTGGCGTTCCCGGTAAAACCCAGTTGGCTCACCCCGCCCGAAGGCACGACAGGTTTTAATGCTCTGGTAAAATCCGGTCAGAATCAGGATTCGAACCCGGGACATCCGGGTCATCCATCATGTTCCTGGCCATTGGGGCAAGCTCCGCTGGCTAGGTTTAGAAACATAGTCACTGATATAGTTACTAGGATTTATATATCTTTTATGTAGGTAACATTTATAAAACAAATTCACAAGATTTAACACAGCAAATGAGAGTATAATTATTTTAGAAAACAGTTGCAAACTTGATTATTACTGAATTCCTTCAAAATGTCGATTCAAATCTTCAAACCGAAATATTAGTTGATCCATACAACTCGAGTTGTTTCGTGAAACCAATCCAGTTGAATCGGACGATGAACACCCCTAACCTAAATTACCTGATCATAGGTTCATTTTCCCGAACCGCAGTCGCAGCCTGTGCCGTTAAACATCTTGCATAAACCTTAAACATCACAACAAAAAATCTACTTTAGGATTTAAACCTTCAATACTAGTATTGGATTTTAGTTTTAACAGGCTAGATCAACTAGTAATTTCAAGGGAGAAAAAGAGCAAAAATACGGAAAAATATAATTAAAAAAAATAACTTTTTGAACAGATTTTCAAGGTTTAATCTTTTATGTATTTGGCCATCTGGCCGGGTCTGATGACATGAGGGTGATGATTAAAACTTTGGAGTTATGTTTGTAGCATCAAAATCAGTATGGAAAGTTGAAATCTCGTCTTGGAAAGACTTACTCGAGTATAAAAAAACATCTTTCATGCATTTCGGACATAAGTAGGAATAAAAATAAAAACTAAAAGTTAAAAATTAAAAAATAATAAAATAAAAACAAAAACAAAGAAGTATGGTTCTGCATGTCATACAGGTTTGCATGTCAGTTTTTTATACATTTGTTCAAGGTACCAGAAGCACTAGGAAAAAGAGTGGGCCGTTATGCTAATACACCAATTCACATATAATAAAAGAGAAAAAGACAAAACCATTTACCAGATTCTTTTTGTTTTGTTTTCCTCCGAATTAATGTTTGATCTTAATCAAATTTTTATAATTATTAAGTTACTCTTAAAAAAATATTATCATTCAAGGCGACTTTTACAGCCTAAACAAATATGAACCTAGCCTCATTTTTCCCCTACCGGGTTCGAATTGTTCGGGTTTCGTTTAACTCGAGACCAAAATATTTGCTTTGTGTCGTGTCGGAGCACATAATACTGATAACCATCGTTGTAATCGATTAAATGAATAGCTATAATGAGGTTTTGAGGTAATCAACTAATCATAACCACAAAAGGACAATGCACTATTTCCCTTTTTTTTGCTTTCCACTTTATTTTTCAAACGTAACATGTATAAATTGTTCTTTTCTAAGTAAACTTAAAAATTTTGGGTTTACGTTGAAAAACCTTGGGATGGTCAAAAAATCGAAAAATACGCTTATAAATATAAACTAAATATAAACTGTGTGATGTAGGTTGACCCACCTACACCCTATATATACCGTAGTAAGTCTATGTGCATAAGCTCTGATTTACGTGATTTTGTTGGTTAGCAGGGTATTGAAGAGTTTCCTGGCAACATATTCTAATGGTAAAGAAAACCATTTATAGTATGTTTTCATGAAAATCAAGCAAGCACACCATAGTTTCTTTAAACTTGCTATTAATATGGAAAAAGATATGTAAAGAAGATGAAGACAGAGAAAGAGGTGACCTTTGATAATAACGAAGTCTGAACCGAACCACGAAATAAGGAGCTATGTCGGATCATCATGTTCAATTTCAGAAAACCAGAGAACAAAAATGGAGAAATTGGGAGAAAGTTATATGTAGAAAAAGAGAGTTTGGTAAGAATATATAGAAAGTGAATGTGAAAAGGTGGATATAGATGTTATATCATCAACTTTATATATATAGACGTCTGTTATAATATATTACAAAGGAAATATGTTAGAAGATGATAATCAAATTTAAAAAGTGTTTCAATTATGTATGTTGTAATTTTATAAAGGAAATATGTCACAAAATGATAATCAAATTTTAAAAGCGTTTCAATTATGTCATTTATGTATTTATTTTTTTCAAATTGAGTCACTAAATCTTTAAATCAAACCATCAAACCTCGTTGGATTTTTTGTGCGTCAAGAAAGCAGTGGGGTGAACATGTGAATGTCGAAATTTACAATATATGTAGTTACATTTGAAAAAAAATTAAAAACGATAATTATATTGAAAATAAAAAATAAAATTCACGTTAAAACTCCACATCAACTTTAAAAAATAGAAGAAAAAAAATTCTTAATTGAAATAAAAATAAAACATGTTAAAACCTATAATTTAATAAAATATAAAGTTGAGTGACCTAATTTTAATATTTTTTATACTTGAATAACTTAATTAAAACACTTTTAAAAAATTAGTTGTTATTCTAAAAAGTTACCTAGTAATAATAAAAATAAAAAATTGATCTTTGAAATTACTGGTTTTCCTTTAGTAAAAAAATAAATAATTATTTAAAAAACACAGTTTTAAGTGTGTTTGATGTTTTAATGTTTGTACATTAGTAAGCGTGTGATCATAATAAAAATAAAGAAATAAAGATAAAAACCAATTTTAAGTGTGTTTGGTGTTTTAATGTTTGTACATGATTAAGCATGTGACAAGTAATGTCCTACGCGGCAGGTTTATCGCGTGTATATATTTTATTTTTGTTTTTATCCATTTTCTATCCTTTAGAAGGCAAAGCCATGTGATACATGATACATGATACATGATACATGTCACATATTCTTTGTATCCAACAATATATCTTTTTATAGTAAGTTACGTATGAAATATGTTCTAGAAATGTTTATTAATTTGAATAAAGCATTCAAATTAGGTTTCGGATATTCGAGTCGGGTTTTTATTTGAACCGAATAAACTCTTGACTATTCGAATTCAGTTTCTAAAATGTCAAACTCGGCTAACCCAAACCCCAATTATGCAAATATTGTTACTTGTGTCGTTGAAATTTATGCATCTTTTTAGATGTGTATAATACTACATTTATATGTGTACAATATTGTCGTTGAATTAGGTTTCGGATATTCGAGTCAGGTTTTTATTTGAACCGAATAAGCTCTTAACTATTCGAATTCAGTTTTAAAATGTCAAACTCGGATAACCCAAACCTCAACAATTATGGAAATATTGTTACTTGTGTCGTTGAAATTTATGCATCTTTTTAGATGGTACAATACTACAATCCCAATGAAACATATTGCATGATAAGATATGAATTTTTGAATAAGGTAATAAGAAAAAAGGTAACAATAAAAGTCGTGAAATTGAATATTGCTTGAAAATGTATGACTACAAGATGTTAAAAAAAATACTAAAAATGCTAATTAGAAATTAATAATCTTACTTTTTGTGTATTGGTCAGTAATAACTTTATCTTTAAAATTTTCTGGCAACGCTCCAACTTTTCGACTATTTTTTCTCTCAATGGACCTCCAATAAAAACACTTAACGTCGTTAGGTTTTTTCCGAATTTCAAGTCGATGTTTTAGGGCTTTTGATCGGAAAAGAAAATACGAGTCGACTGATGTAAAACTTATCTTGAAACGGTGATTTTAAAACCAAAGTCGTTTCAAACTAACATAATAACCTATAGTTTAGTTCTATTTCAAATTAGATTAGATTAGAGGATTTAAAAAGTCTTAAACTTAAGTTGGACAAGACAAGTTCTTAATCACTACCATCAACATCATAAGTACCTAACATAAATTCTAATTTAACTTTTTTATTGTTATTGCATTTTATCCGGTTTTACCTGTGTTTCTTAAGTTCTTATCGTGTTAGATTATTATAATTAATATTCTAAGTTTGCTTTTAATTTTTATTATCACAACTTTATTTACTTTAAAGCTTATAATATAAACATTATAATTATATAAAACCTTGCAACATATATAACTTATTTGCAACTCTCTAAAACTATCGGATGTGTTTCAAATCTTAATTAACTATTTTGGTCTTAACCAACATCTAATCTTGTTATTAACTAACATCACAATAGACCTAATCGAATAAAAGTTACTAAATATAGTTTCAAATCACAGTGTTATGCTGTTGTACGATACTATTTCGATACTAGTAGTGAAAAAAGATACCGAAACCGACTCATATCGTAACCAGTATTCACAATATTGATTGGGCTATCGGTTCGGTAAAAAGTTATGTGTATTAAAACACAAAAAAGGTTATCTACGATGGCTTAATCACATAAAACTTGTCTCACGTAACCCATGAAATAAAGTCATGATATACCCCCAAATGAATTCGACATTTGTTTTACATCAATCAAAAACCATAAAAGCAAACACTGATGAGGGTTTCGATAATACTAGCATTGGTAACGTTGTTGTTCGGTCGATATTGGTCTGGTTCATCACAATATCGATACATAACCAACACTCGGTATAGTTTACGATACTGAATAATTAGTTATAATTAAAATACTAACAAATAGTATTCTAATCTCATACTTCCAAATATGTTTCGTTCCAACGTTTAGACCATTTAAACGTGTCAATTAGTTTACATTGCTCGCTACACGATCCTGTAGAATCAACTTAATTAGCTATATTGTTATATCCAACAGTTTGTTGACACAAGTTCAAACTATGGAAATCCTTCGAATATTCGATCTACACATATTCAATTCAAACAAAAACCACGATTGTGATTGCCAATATAGAAAACAAAGAAAGTGACTTTGTTATCACTCGAACAATTAACACACCTGTTTATTGGTTTTTGTTTGAACCATGGTCACCATTCTATGAATCACATATGTTTAGATACCATAATTAGTTTTATGGGTTCAATATTTTTCGATGATCAGATTTCTAACAACTTGATGTCAAAATTTCCAGGTAGGCTCGAGTCAGATCACATATAAAAGTACACTACTGAAAATACACATAAAAATAATCAACGTGTTATTTGAAATATAAAAATATATATATATATATTACATGGATGCTCCCTGTGGTAAAACCATATTATACGTTTGCTCCTTTTCTAAAATATTAGCTATGGTTTTTAATTGCCACATTGATAATCTTTGGAGGGGATGGAGCAGACATGCAATATAACTTTAAAGAGAGTAGTCACGCATCTAACTATAAAAAATCGCATTTTATAGCTGTGTTTCACTGATTTTCATGCTTTGAGGACAACTTATTGCATTTTCAACATCATACTTCACATGAAAACAGCTAGAAAAAAACTAAACTAGATACATATTGGACGGATTTGAGGTATGCAATTTCACGATTGCATCGTAATTTCGCTTCAACCGGATGGTTTCTTTCTTCAATCACTCGACTTGTTTCTTATGTTTTGTTTGTTGTTCTCAGTTTGTCCATTGCTACTCTCCATATTGGTAATAAGTTTGAGCTTATATACTAAACAATAATTTATTTATCTATCAATGGGCAATGGGGTCACAACTTTTAATAAAAAAACAAAAATGAGTCAGTCGTAAAAAAAGATTTGAGTTGTTCGAAATTCCAGTGTTATACATTCTACATGAAAACACAAAAGAGAATGGGGTCGGTTGACCTTGACCCCTTATAATCTTCGTCTATGACCACGTGGACACGTGATGATCATTCGATCTGCAAGACTTGTTCATGATTACTAACTCATGAGCCATGATAAGCCACAAATGAGTTTGTGTTACATACACCACACATTTGGAACCTAATGGTTATCTTGTGACGATTCAAGCAAACACACTTGTTTGTGATACTTGTTCGAAGATGACAAGATGTTGGCCATTAGATGATGCCTTATTACCTTTACATGTTACGTTTGTCAAAAGTTTAGATTTGATAAATCTATATCATTTATTAACCAACCATGAGAATCACTTTTGTAATGGACTTTAGAAATGAATAAAAAGGAATATTAATAACACACAAATTGAATTTATTTAAATAATTCAGATAAATAATCCAAACTGAAAATATTCCTGCTGGATGTCCTACCTTTTAATTTTTTTCTTCATTGGACCTACGTTAAAAGTAACTTATCGGCATTAAGTTTTACTAATTTTAAACTCATGTTTTAGGGCCTTTGGGCCTTTGATCGTAAGAATGAAATGAGCGATTGATGTAATAAGTATGCTTTTGGTTTTGTTTGTTTGGTTCATTAAATAAAACCAGGCATTTTAACATGTTTAGTTAGTTACTTAGTTATATATAAACTTTGCAAATTATACTTTAAGAGCAACATTGAAAATTTATATATTTTAAAAGTTTAGATATGAAATTTAAAAATCCCTAAATTTTAATTATAAAAAAAAATTCAGATTTTCTTTTATTCAAACATACAACCATTCAAATGTGTAGTTAACAAATTGTTTAATTCAAGATCAAGACATTTCCTTTGTTAGAATCCTAAAAACAATTAAGATTCACCACAAAAACTCTCTTTGGTGTTCTTATATCATTCAAAACATGACAATTCATTCATGCACCCCTTTTTAATCCTTTCAAGGTGCTAAAAACCGATTTCGTTGTCGAGTTGGTGAAACCGCGCATCGAAACTTCATCGATGTCTGTATTTATGCACTGGTCGATAAAAACAACGGCTACTGTGATATCATCGTGCACCGCACGCCTAGAACCTTTTCCCATCCTTTTCACCTCGTCATACCTCCTTTTCGCTTTTCGAGCGGCTTCATTTATTGCTGAGTTAACAAGCCTTCTCGCAATACCCTACGCAAAGAAAAAATATGAGTGTCGTTTAAATGGGTCGATTTGGATTTTATGTTAAAGAAAGGGTCAAACGGGCGAAAGTCGGGCATAAAGCAACTAAATCAGAGAACCCAAAAGGCTAGATTATTAGTGAAATAATATAACTTTTGTATGCATATTTAAATTCTTAACTAAAGTAAAACCGAATTAACCACGTAACCAATCCAAACGAAAACAGACGGTTTGGTACATTTGTCTTCTAGAAAACGAGTTCTTACAGTTCGGTTTCGATTATACATGTCACCATCACCAAACCGAACATGGCGATCAAAATGAACGCGAAACGATCACTTTTGTTTGAATGGTAAGCAAAAAAATATAGACCCTAGTGTGCAATAATAATAAGTGATCAAACTAAAAACTTCAAGCCCAAAATTCTTTTTAGGCCCAGTTTTCAGGAGGCCCAAGCTCATTTTAGGCCCAATTTTCAATAAGCAATTAACCCAAAACGATAGGTTTTCAAAATCCCATAAGCGAAAATATTGGTTCCGGTTTATTTAGAGCCCAAAACTGACCCAAACCGACTCATACTGTAGTAACATAATTTTTGTCATCGTATCTAACTTGCTAATTATTTAACAAAAAGTTGGATAAATATTTGAACGATAAAAATGTGGAAAAGAAATAATAACTTACCGATCGGGGACTATAGTGAACGATTTCAACAACTTGTTGATTTGTTATGTGTTCCCATAATCCATCTGATGCAAACACAATAAACTTGTCATCAGGTTTCAATTCTCTAGTGTACAAAGACGGCCCGTTTCTCAAAACAGGCCGTCGGATGGGTTCACGAAGGTGGAACCGTGGGTATGATGGATCAAGAGCAAATTCGGGTTTCTTCAAGTATGCATCTCCAATGCTTCTTGAAACCTAAAACCAAAAAAGCCAAAATCATGAAAACAACTAAACACATAACATGGGACAATTTGTAGAGGTGGCAATGGATGCGAGTCAAACGGGTAATCTTTTAGTACATGTCTAAACGGGCGGGTCCAGTTGAACCAATTACACGTCGCTCGGGAGCTACTCAAGAGTAGCTCACTAAAAGCTTAAATTAAGTCAAGCCTATATGAGCTAGATCATTAAATAAGCTTGTTTGATAAACGAGCCCAAGCTCGCGCCTAAAAGTAAGCTTATTCAATCACCAAGCCTAAGCTTGAGCTTCATTTAATGATATCGAGCTGACTTGTGAGCCTATTTTGTATAATATTATATAATATATAAAATTTATATTTATATAATAAATATTATTATGTATAATTTTTCTGATATAATAAATAAATTATAAACATCATGTTTTAGAAATCATGATTAAAATATTTATAAAAGTATTTAAAAATATATATAAATTTAATAATAAATGAGTTGAGCACTAGCCAAACTCGATCTTGAAAAACTACTCACTAGCCTAGCTCGAGCTTTTAAAATCGAAGTCGAAACGAGCCGAGCTCAAGCTTGGTGAGTTAAATGAGTCGGGGTCAACCCAAATATGTATCTAGTTTCATAAACATGTTAAATGACGAAAATACCCTTGAAATAATTAAAAAGACAAATACATTCGTGTCTTTCAGAAAACCGAAGGGCATTTTCGTCATTTAAATTAAATTACTCAAAACTGCCATGACACCACTTCTAACAAATGTAACAAACATTTAACGTGTCAAAACACAAAACCTGAATAATGCCTTTAATCCGCCACACGCCTTGTTTCATAACAACAATATGTGGATCATCAGGGTGATCATGCACAAGCTCTTGTCGAATTTCATCCATACACGCGTTATGATCTTCGGTTATTTGTTCGGCCACAATTTTATTCGATTTATGTTTATTTAATTTCCCGATAACCGCTCTAGAGTCACCCATATTAGCAACATATAATGTGTTATCATATATTAATCCAGCTAGACAACACGAACCGACAGCCGCCATTAGTGGTTTTATGCCGCAACTTCTACGAACCAACGTTAGGAATCCGTCTTCTGTGGCGGATACCGCGGTTTTTAGGGCTTGTAAGGATATTAATCCTTGTTCTTGAATAATACCTGTTTTATTGATAAGCATTGAAAATAAGATGATATAAACAAATACATGTAGCATGTTGATATAATAATAATTTCAAATTTGAAACTAATGGACTAAAATTGCAGATTTGGACAAACTAGAGGGACGAAAACCGCAGTTCACTAAAATAAGTATTATAATAAAGAAAGGGTGAAAAGACATGTTTACCCCTGACTTAACGATTAAATTTAAAGGTGTTAGTAATTTGGATGTAATTGGCAAGAACTGGGAAACGTGGAGGGTCCATATGCAAAAAATAAACTCTTTCGACTAAATTCACATTATTTGCCAAACCATAAGGACTAAAATGGCACTTTACTCTAATATAAAATTAGGATAACATAAGTAATTAGTGAAATTTCATTATATGCTAAGTAAACATTGACTAAAATAATTAAAAACCATTGAACATGTACCTAGATTCCTTTTTCAATTTCATTTTAATTTGACAATTATAAAATGACTAAGTTTGATTTAAAATAACGGTGTTAATTGTTAAGTCAAAGGAATTTTATTATATGTTTTTAGATAAATATTATTTTTTTTAGTTTAAACTTTAAAATAAATTACATTTATTTTCCTTAAGGAAATAGCAAATTTCAAGTTTCGTACTTAAACTAAGAAAGTAACAAAATTTGTCCTTTATTTAAATTTGTTTACACGCTCTGTCATTTCCACTAAGTAGTGTATAAAGAACAAACTTAACAGAAAAAATTAGCGCCAGTTAGTTGGTTAGAAAGACGGAACGTGTAAACAAGTTTAAACATCAAGGACAAAAGGTGTAATTTAGTTTTAGTTTCTTAGTTGAAGGACGAAAACTGAAATTTGTTGTATACCTAAATGACAAAAGGTGTAATTTACTCTAAAATTTAATACAAAATTACACTTTTGTAAAAATATATTAATTTTTTTTCTACTATCGAAATATATAACCATGAAAAATGGCCATTTGTCATTTGCCAAAACAATAATTATTCGTTTCGAATCAAAATTTTCGTCAAAAATGGCCGAACCAGACCGTGAACAAAAGTGGAATGCGAAAGTACAAAAGCGAAAAAGATGACTCACGAATAAGATGAGTGAACAAATGATCACAAATATAACGTGAGGCTTCAGGACCACCATGACCATCATAGACACCAACAAATGTGGCATCTTGACCTGTTTCCACCTGGCTATGATCTTCTATGACCTCATTAGCTTGCACAACCGCAAACGAGAACTCTCCGAAGGCGTGTTTTTCAAGATCCTTGGACCATATGAGTGGATCATTGTCATCATGATCCGACACGTCATCCTTGTTCATACGGGCATATAGACTTAAAGGTAGCCATAATGCTGCTGATGCTAACTTCCCCACCCAAGAAAACATCCTTCATTTCCCTCTTAACTCACCAATCTGAGTAAAAGTTATAATCATAAACTATTTTTAACTTATAGAGTTGATTACTTAATCATGACCAACTGACCATTGTTTTGAAGACCGGACTAGTTGGTCGCACCGGGAATTAGGAGTAACTGACACTGGTTTCAAACAATAGTAATTCAGTTTCACATATGTTTTATACTTTCGTTAGAGAGTCATATATTTTTTTTTCTCTTTAAAGTCACTCAACTTTCATTAGATACAATGTTATGATTTTATAAAATGTGTTAAAAAAATTAAAAATAAGTGAGCTAAAAGAAATATATATGAATTTTCTAGTTACTATTTTGTCATTTTGTGATTATTTTTTAATTTACTTGAAATAAGAGGTTATAGAAATGAAAAGGTTCATTAAACAATAAACATAAAAGTTTTTAAACATTTTCAAAGTATTAGAATATGAAATGAAAGTAAAATTTGATTTCTACTTTGTGAAATTTTCTTTAATAGTCACAATTTGAACCCAAACTCATATGAACTCCGTCGAGTCGACTGAGGTGTTGTGAGTACTCGGCCTAGACCGGAAGTACATGATTCTTATAACATATACTCTAATTTAATATCCTTTACCTTTTTGGCTTTTTATAAGTTTTTTTTTCATATAAATACAATTTACATTTTATGTAATAATAAATTAAATGTTTTCTAAAACTAAATATGACGTCATCGGTGCCAGAGTATCAACCACCGGAGTACGTCATCAAATGGCCGGAATTTGACCGGAAAAAAAAGTAGTCAAAGTTGATAAAACATGGAGAACTTACATAGGAAGATAGTGCAAAGCAGTCAGTTCTGCTTCAACCAATTGCTTAAAATATTGCAGGATATTGTGTTGACCGGAATAGATGGTTTATAAATGCTACGGTGGTTGTCGGTGGCGTCACGGTGGCATAGAGGGAGAAAGAAAATGATGGATGAAAGTGAGGAACATAATAATAATAATAACACAAGAAGGTTTAAAAGGATTGTTTATATACACCAAGGCCCCTCATGTATACAAGAGTTCACATTTTAAAATTATACTTATTTTGTAGGGTTTAAAGACTGTTTTCGATTCTTTATTGGTCATTGATCAGATCGGTTGTATATAAGGTTATAAAAGTTTTAAATTTTAAAAAATATCAATATATGTAATTTGTTCCAAAACAAAACATTAAACTGCTTTAGCTTTATCAGATTCCTACTAGCACATCGGATTTTTAAGAGAGCGGTTAGATGTGTAAAGGACTATTTCAAACTTTTGAACAATGAAAACAATATTTATAGAATATAAATAATGATTGATAATAATTAATTTTATTTTTTAACAATCATGATAATAATTTTTTTTTTAAATCAATAGTGAAAAACATATTCTAAGAATAAAATTTTATTTTTCATTATTGAAATATACAAGGTGTTGTTTTCAAATAATATGCATCTCATTTCCCTTCAACAAACTTTTCTAGAGGACGATTAGTTACCTCTTAATTTAATCTTATCATAAGATCTTCATTAAAAAATAATTATGTATTTGCTTATGAAAGTAAAACTTTTAAATAATTCTAAAACTAATTTCACCCAAACATGTTTAACTATAACTATCGCTAAACTGAATGCATGTGATTACTGATTTGTGCGTAAGATCTATTGATTTTTAATTATTGTAAATATGTTGTTTTTTGTTTTCTATCCCTCTCTTTCCTTATCAAATATCTTAATTTTACCGGTTATCATGAACTTTTTATTAAAGATACAAGTAAAAAAATACATGTTAACACGATTATAACGTTGCGTATTTTAAATTACGGAAACGCCCTTACAGGAATGGCACTTGACATTTTGACACATATAAACTACATAAAGGGCTTCACATGCAAAAATGAGGAAAGTCAAGGGGATTGGTTTAATAGAGGTAGATGGATGTCTCTATCCAAAACTTTTGGAGCAGCAAAACTCAAGTCATCCGTGAGCTGACTTGTATTAATTGACCAAACCCTATCTGTCATCTGAGTCCTAGATAATTTACATTAATGTCACTTGAATATAAATTTATACCGATCTAGTCCATGAACATTTTAAAATTGTATATTGGTATTTATAGGTCCCTACCATCTCCTTTTGGCACTGTCGGTCCCAACTAACAAATTAGCTGCTGACGGTCTCAACGGTCCACGACTAATGGAATCCTAACACCGTTAGTTGCAGGTCGCCGGCAAAATGTTTTTTGTTGGAAAAGTAACATTTTTTTCCCAGAAAACACCGCCACCACCACCAGTTGACTCACCACCAACCAACCACCACCAATTGAGAACCATCAACCGTTTCCGTTGATTTTTCTAGGGTTCCGGCAACTACAATAATTGAAGTTTTTACTAGAAAAAGGTTCCTAAAGGTCCGATACAAAGTTACAAAGATGTTTGGGACAAAAATGTTGGGTTTTCTGGAAAAAAATTTGAGTTTTTCAAAAACGTTTTTCCGGCGACCTGCAACTAACGGCTTTATAATTTTGTTAGTCACGGACCGTTGTGAACAAATACGTTAAAAGTCGGGACCCTCATCAGCCAATTCGTTAATTGAACCGACATCGACCAAAATACGATAGTTGAGATTAATAAAAACTAATATACCTTTTAAAATATACACTTAGACCATTCAATTCTTTAATAGTGATAATTGATACATTTAACACTACCCTTACTAGCATAAGTTTGTAGTTAACATTCCATGTAACATGCTAGACAACATCTATCTTTATAATAGAATATCACTAGAGTACTTATTTTCTAGGTATACCAACGTTAGCGTTCATGTCTGGTGTCTCACAGTCTTTAACGCCTATGTTTCCATATCATCATTATGTCACGCCTTTATAATAGTTTTATCTATACGTGAACACAGTTTCGTATCTATTTTTCATGTGTCGACCTGGATTTAAGTTACTAAAGGAGCTCAATATTATGAGCTTATAATTTATATGGTGGGGGAGCCAGTTAGTCAATACTGAGTTAAAGTTGCTATCAACAGAAAGTTACTACTGTTTAAGTTCAAATTTGAGTTTCTACTGACGAGTTCTTACTAAAAAAAAGTTTGTACCAATACAATAAATACGTCAATTCTAGATGTGTGATCTCTGTTCTTCTTTATGTCAAATTGTCCATAGACTTCCATCTCTCATCTCTTCTCTTTAGTTATTTTGTTAGTTAATTATTAAACTATCTTTTTGAAGTTATAAACAGTGTTGTAATAGTCGCTAGTCGCCCGGTGGGGTGGGGACTAGCGATTAATCAGAGTTAATCGAGAATAATCGGGATTAATCGGATCAGACTTTAATGTATAATTTTTCAGTTTTATATACACTCACACATTTTTATATGTAATTTTCAATTTTATACGTACACAAAAACATTTTGGCCGAAAATTGGCTAGAATCTCACAGAAAACCCTTGATTTTGGCTGGAATCTCGCTGAAAAAAGTTGATTTGGCCGGAATCTTGTCGGAAACCGCGTATTTCGGGCGGATTTGACCATTGGCCAATTAATTGGCGGATTAGCCCAAAATTAATCAGTGAAGTTGGGACTAGGATTAATCAGGATTAATCGACACCTAGTCGGGATTTTTGCAACACTAGTTATAACTACTATAATAAAGATCAACCTTCTGTCTTTCGATCTCTTCATCTCAACTCTTTTTCATCAATATTGACATTTTTAATGGTCAACGGATCCCTACATAACATATCTTGTCCATAAAGGTTTGAAACATAAAAAGAAATCTATACACATAACAATTTTACTCCATTGCATACGTACAAGATACTATTGATAAATCATTTATTCCAAGTAATTAAATAAAAGAATATAAAAACATACGTGTGTCCATATCTCACAAGGAAAAAATCAAACAAATCAGGGGTTCCGTCTCATAGTTTTATAAATCAGGTAATTTCGTTTATTTGAGATGAAAACGAAATTCCATATTTCATTAAACTTTAGTAAGGAACCCCTAATAATCTCATTACAACTAGCAACATTATCAGCAAAATGTTGGCTTAGATCGCGTCACTTAGCAAGCGTTTATGCCGATTATAATATTGCTTCTCCATGAACACCTTTGATGCTCCATCAAGAGTTCTTTGCCATGTCTAAAATTAAAAAGCAAAATTAGAGCATAAACAATAATATTCAACTCAATTAAACCCAAAATCAACTTAACACAACAGCAATTTTCAAATTTAGATAAAATTTGATTCAATTATGGTACACACTACATACCTTCTCCATTAAACGCTAAATTAAGCTCAAACGCAATAGCAATATCGAAATCGGATGAAGTTTGATTCAATTACGGTTAGGGGTGTAAAGAGCTACTCAAGATCGGCTTGTTAAAATTCGAATCAAGCGGAGCTTAAACGTGCTTGAGCCGTTTCGCGAGCCTAAACGAGTTTTTTTAATTATAAAACCTTTTTAAATATATTTATACATAACTACTATTATGTATAAACTTATGATAAAAAGAATCAAGTAATATATATTACATTTATATATAAATAAAATAATTACATAATTAAAGCTCGAAAATCTACTCACAAGTCTGAGCTCGAGCTTTAGAGACACAGCTTTTAACAAGCCAATCTCAAAAACTCAAGTTGTATTAAGTTAAAACAAGTCGAGCACAAGCCTCCACGAGCTCAGGCTCGGCTC
Source organism: Bidens hawaiensis (assembly GCF_021521415.1). NCBI lineage: Eukaryota > Viridiplantae > Streptophyta > Magnoliopsida > Asterales > Asteraceae > Bidens > Bidens hawaiensis. Next base: position 163,667 of record NW_027493076.1, on the reverse strand, counting down.
GTTTACACTTACTATAATATTACACCCTAAATTAAACAAGTTTACTTCAATTTAGGGTTTATTTGAATTCATAACAAGTTTGCTTCCGTTACAGTAATGTACTCAATTAAACCTTAGATTAAACTCCAATCCTCAAATTCATAACAAATATACTTCAATTACAATAATGCCTTAAGGTATGATAGGTACGCGAGACGCTCAAATGCAAAAATACTAAAACGCTCAACGACGGTTTTGGTGAAGAAAAGTAAAAAACTGATCGATTAACGATCCAAAACTGTTAATTTCGGTGAACCAATGATTAATTGGATGTATATTGACGATTTTGAGATCTTGTGATGTGATTTCATGGATCGATTATATGAAATATAAGGATTCTTGTATTTTTGTACGTTAAGCAATTATTGTATTGCATCTTTTCTATATTATATACATTTGAGCTAAATTCTATTCAAAATAAAAAATATATTCGGTTCGGTTTTTTCGGTTTCAGTAACGTACCTTTTCGATGGTACCAAAAATGGACCTCTTTTTAAAACTTCTCGCATTAAAATGACTTCTCCCGACCGTCTAGCAATCGTGATAGCACCGGAAGATCTTCTCACAGAGGGAAGGAGTGACTTCCGTTCCGTTAATACGAACTCGGAACTCTCGCGGTAGTTCGCTTCTGTCGTTTGAACAAACGGAGTGAGGTTTTTGAACGGTGAGTAGTTGGAGAGTCTAGTTCTGCGAATTTGCTGAGGAGTTGGTCTGAGGAGGCTTTGGTGATGTGTTGGACAGTGGTTGTTGTAGGTGAAGCAATGGTGGTGGTGTGTGTTGTCATTGCTTTGTTGTTAATGGTTGTTGAAGAAGAAAAGAAAATGGTTATTGAGTTAGAGATGATAATGAGGGAGAAAGTGATTATGAGACTTAATATTAATCGGAATGGACCGTTGGTGGTGGTGGTAATTGTAATGGTAATGGTGGGTGGGTAGAATAAGGAAATAGAGCCGTTAGGAGCCTGGTGAGGTGACTGTATTATTATTATTATTAATTAAAATATTTTAATTAATATTTGAAATAGATAAATACAAATGAAATTAAAACAAAAACAAAAAAAAGATAATAATAACTTGTAGACTAATAGTAAGATGTTTGGGTTCTTACGTGGAAACCCAAGTTTGATTCTCATTTGTGAAATTTTGGGTGGATATTATCAATAAAGGATTTGTGTTAGAGGTGCACAAATCGGGTTCAAATGGAAAACCCGAACCGGTTCCAAACCGGTTTTTTTACACCGGGTTGTAAAATGGCACCGGTTCCAATCAAGAACCGGTTCGGTTCCCGACCCGAACCGATGCCCAGATATGCGAACTTTTAAGAACCGGGTAGGGTATGAACCGGAACCGGTTTTTACGTAAAAACCGGTTCCACCGATTTTTTTTGAAATTTAAAAATTAGAGCCGTTAGGAACCGGTTCCAACGGCTATATAGCCGTTTTTGACCGTTGGAACCGGTTTTTTAACTATAAATAGGTTATTTTCTTACTATAAATAGCAAGGTTTGTTTGTTTACTTGTTAAACCACTTCCAAAACTATAAAACACACTCCAAACCACAATTAACCTTAAACCGACAACAAATGGCAACCAATGATGACGTTGTTATGGTGATCGAAACAACAAGATGCCCCGATGTTTGGGTTCATTACGATTTGTGTCTCATGACCGACTCACATGAGTTGGCACGTTGCAAATATTGCTCGAAGTTTCTTAAAGCAGGGTCCAACTCGACATTACGAAAACATACGAATAAGTATTGTCGAGAGAAAAGAAGATTGGAAGCTAAAAAAACGGAAGTGGGAGAGTCGTCCGGCTCTACAACCCAAAAATAAGTATTCCCGGATTAAAACGACGGACTTTGTTTTTTATGTTTTAGTTGTTATGTTTAGTATCGTTTATGTTTTAATAATGTTTGTAATAGTTAGTTTTTAAATAAATAAAATGTTCGTCGTTATTAAAAAAGTAACAAAAATTAATCATGAGTAACAAAAGTAATTATAATAAAACAAATCAAAACTAAATATTAGTTGAACAAGTTACAAATAATTTTACCAAAACAAATAATTACAACTCTTCTTCGTCTTCATTCTCGTCTTCACCCTCGTCTTCGTTATCGGAAGAAACCCCGTCCTCTGCCTCCTCATCATGAATATGACGCTCTATTGGTATTTCGTCTTCAAAGTTCGCCTTGTGTTGTACACGATCCACCGCATCCAAATGGTCCTTTAGGCAAATGCAAGCCTCTAGAGACTCGGGAGTTAGTTTTGTTCTTCGCATAGATAACACCCTCCCACTAAGAGAAAAAACCGATTCGGAAGCAACCGTTGAGGCTTGTACGGCAAGCAAATCACGAGCCATGGCGGATAGAATGGGAAATTCGTTTTGTTTACCTTTCCACCAAGCCAACAAATCAATATTGCGAATTTCGTCGACCGTTGCGCCCTCAACATAGTTTGCTCCACTATATCGACCAAGTTCGCTACTTGGTGTGTTTCCTCTTTGCCTCTTAGATGCCGATTCACGAATCCCATTCATCAAGTTTATAAGTGGGTCATTGCACGGCCTACCAGTTGTTGTTTTTTTCACAAAAGACGATCTCGTGCTTGGACCATACATTTGAAAATAATGGTCATAAAGGTCTTGAAGGTTTTTGTTGAACTTGTCCTTCGCTTCCGTCGACAACTTCGGGTCAATCTCGTGCATACCTAAGTTGTCGAATATTTCCTCAATCGTTGTTTCAACCCCATTAACATTCCAATAGGGGTTTAATGCGGCGGCACAAGTAAAGACCGGCGGTATGATTTCAAAATATTTTATGAACTTTTCTTTCATCACCGCAACAATATTTTCGAAGAGTTTGTTCTTCTCCGCAAAGCTTTTAAAAACACAAGACATATAGTACAATTCTTGCAAAACCCAACAACTAGTAGGGTAATAGACTCCCGATAATTTTGTTGTTGACTTTTTGAACACATCAAGATACTCCAACAAATAACCGACTTGGACCCAAACACTTTCCGGAAACATATCGGCCTCGCGTTCTTCAACAAGATTGTTATGAAAAGCTTGTAAAGTTTGGCGTTGGGCAAAAGCACACTTTAACATATGACAAGTTGAGTTCCAACGGGTTGGAACGTCCCAATTCGGCCCCAAATACTTTCTTTCAACCGACTTGCAATAGTTCTTATATTCAAGATGTCTTCTTTTACCACTTTTGAAGACATCTTGTAACATAAGTCTAAAGTATTTTAAATCATCACAAATGTGTTCATTGTCAAGACCTATTTGAACAACCAAGTTGATGATATGTGCAACACATCGGACATGAAAAAAATCCCCGAAACAAGGTGGTGAATATTTAATGATAAATTTTTCAGCCGCCTTAGTATTGTTTGAAGTGTTGTCAAACGAAATCGAAAATATTTTATTTCTCAAGTTGTAAGTCGTTATAACTTCATCAAGTAATTCAAACAATTTTTCGGCGGTATGTGGGAACGGGAAGTTTTCAAAAGCGATGGTGCGTTTCATCAATTGCCATGTCACCGGATCAACCCAATGAGCGGTGACACATATGTATGATTCGGGCAACCCGTGTGGTGCCGACCAAACATCGGTAGTTAAACTAACCATGGCTTCTAAAGAATGAAAAGACTCGATTAACTCTTTTTTAGCACACTCCCACAACCTGATACAATGACGTCTTAAGGTAGTACGACTTACATGTGTGTATCTCGGTTGTAGAGTTTCGCGAATCAACGACGTCAACTCCGGGTCATCAAAGTGGTTAAACGGCAAACGTCGTTGAATAACGAACTTTGCCATTCTATCTTGAACTTGAGTCGTGTTGTAACGAAATAGTGTACCATCTTTACCCAAGTCAATTTGATCGGTCGCGCCAATCCCTTTCAACGCCTTGCAATATGGCTTCTCGATGTGCTTTCTCAAAGTAGAGTTGGAATCGTACTTTAATATTGAACCACATAGTTTGCAACGAGCCTTTTGATAACCTTCGTCATCCACAATCAAATCTCAATTCTTCCATATGTCTTGGTTGCGGTTATGGTTGACTACCGTAACAACCCTTGGGTCCTCCGTAACAGGAACGGGGGCAACAAAAACACTCTTCTTAGCCTTGTTGTTAGTTTTTTTGATGGGTGCCATAATAATATTTAGTTGGATGGTCGGGTAAAGGAACAGGTTTGCTAAAGGAGTAGTATTTTAGTTTGTTTTTGAGTTTGGTGGTGAAACAAGTAATGGAAACAAGTTATATATATGTTTGGGCATCAAAAACCGGTCCCAACGGCTATATTACCGTTGGAACCGGTTCCAACGGATCTTTTGTCTCAAAAACCGGTTCCAACGGCTATATTACCGTTGGAACCGGTTCCAACGGCTAATTGGTGTCTAAAAAACCGGTTCCAACGGCTATATTACCGTTGGAACCGGTTCCAACGGCTAGTTTGACTTTTGTTTGACCCTTCAAAAAAAACCCGTCGGAACCGGTTTTTCCGGGTACGAACCGAACCGGTTCCAATTAAGAACCGGGTTGGAACTGGTACTGACATACAAATAAGAGAATCGGGTACGATTTTCGGGTACAAAAATACCCAAACCGGGTATTGTTCCAACCGGGTTGGAACTGGAACCGGTTCCGGTTCGGTTCCACCAGTTAGGTTCCGGAACCGGTTTTTTTGTGCACGTCTAATTTGTGTTAGCCATTGTGAGGTTATCGGTAAGAATCCTGAGCCCACCCGGATTTAAGTCCCATTGTGTGTTACGTATGTCAGAGAGTTATGCTCTTATGATGGCACAAAGACTGTCAAGTGACAGCTGGCGGCTAGGTTTCCCGGGAGAATGCCCAATCCAAACTCTGAAGTTAGTGTGGGCCCGGTTAATTAAAACAACATGGTCTGTCTAGAGTGGGGCAACAGAGTTTTCCGAATTTGAGGAGTGTGATGGGCTAACGCACAAGAAAGTAGTCGTTCCAAAAAGAAAATTGAGGGGTGCAAACGAGTCAAGCCGACCTAGGCCCGAGCTCGACTAGATTCAAACTCGGCTAGTTTTGATTTACGAGAGCTCGAACTTGGGTCGTTTCTCGCTCTTTTTCTAAGGCTCTAACTCGGTGAGTGAGTTGTTTTTCAAGCTTGGGTTGGCTCGGGCTCGACTCGTTTATTAGTTGTTTATTAGTTTATTTATTATTTTTATATATAATGAGACAACCTTAAAACAAGCCTAAGCTCAGTTAAGACTCGACAAGCCTGAACATGTTTAATTTAAGGCTCAGACTCGGCTTGATCTAGGACAATCTCCGCTTGGATCGAGCTCTTTATTGCTTACTATTTGCAAACTTAAAAAAAATAGAAGACTAATGAGGGGTGAAAACGGAGTTGAAGAGCTTAGTGATTTTGTGTGAGTTGAATATTGTATTACAATGATTTATGAGTATATTTTATTGTGTTGATATTATCATATTGCTTACTTTGAACTTTTTGCTAAACTTGGCAGACTATTAGATCATAGACTTATCCTTGTTAAATACACAAAATGGATGCATACCTCGTCACTCTGCCTAGTGGTAAATGTAGGTGACGAATCAAAGCTTAAAGGTTTATGTTCCGCCCAACACGATATACACATGTTTAGGTTCAGCCTAAACAGATTCCGAACAGTAGTCAGGTTCAACACGTCACAAATACAACCAGTTGAGCAGTTTTTCACATCAAGGAGAGAACCAAAAATCCATAATAAATCAAACAGTCATACAAGTGATTATACGGCAAACACAGTTATAAAACACGTAAACCAACTAAACTTCTAACCGATCACATGCATCAGTAAACCAACCGCTAACCTATATAGTACATCATTAAAGCTCTAAAATTTTTTTACCCGCACGTGTTTATGAGCTGATTTGAACCCCAAAATTGAGAGTGTGGCACTCAAGGTTTCTCAAGTTCACCTACATGCCAAAATCATAGATATTAGATCCTTGTAATCATACTTGACAAGAGTTGAAAAAGCTCGAATCGAGCTGAGGTTTAAACAGGCTTGAGCCTAATCTGAAGCTCATTAATAAAACAAACCCAACCCTGAGCCCAAGCTTCATATACCAAGCTTGACTAGATTCATTTACTAAACGAGCTTGTATTACGTTATTAATTTTTTTTTATTTTTTAACTTCTGTTAACTTTGAAGTAAAATGACCAAAATACCCTTTTATAACCAAAGGAACTATTTGTGTATAATTATGATAAACATAAAAAAATAATATATACTACGTTATATAAACGAGTCTTACCATAACCGCAACACCTGTCTCACTAAACTTCGGGATAGAAATAAGTCTCACCACCTTCCTGCATAAAAGTTTTACCAATATTACACAAACTTAAGCATTATTCATTAATAAATGTTTTTAAAAGAAATGAATTTAATGAACAAAAACCTTTTATTATTTGAGTCCCGAATTTATCCTGATTACCAACAAAGTAAACATGTGGACAGCTCTCAATGAAGAAAGGATCTCTATCAGTGAAGGGATAACATCCTGTACACCAAGATTTTAGTTTTATAAAAGAACCTTTTTAAAATAATTTTATAAAAATTATATAATACGTTACCAAGTGTGTTTGGTGCGGTTGGGGCTAGGTGTCTCCATCTTAATGTTCTTTCCATAAATTCTAATGAATCTTTTGCTTCTGAATACTTGTTAAGATCATCAATGTTTTGACCAGATGTTCCAAGAAATCTAAAACTCATTGAAATTGTGATTTAGATTTATAAATAAATAATAAAAATATATATGGAAAAATGTGAAGGTTGTATTATGAGCCAAAACAGGTCGGGTTGACCTGAAACACCTAGTACACTAATAATTTTAACTTTTATAATAAAGTGATTTAGGCCTGTAATTAAACCGAACATTCAGTAAACCGTTAAGCAGGAAGTTCGTTCTGTTTAATAAATGATTGAACGTGAACAAATAACTTTGTTCATTTAGTTTAAACAAACAAACATGAACACATGTCTCGTTTGTTCATTTATGTTTGTTCATTCAAATTTGTATATGCGTATTCGTCCACGTTCATTTATGTTCATTAGTTTACATTCGTTAATATATTCATTTGATTTTTTAGGCTCATTACAATTTAGTCTAGTTTTAACAACTTTTTAGACCCAAGACATTCTTGTTCACATTTACTTTTAATTGGTTAAGCTCAGTTACATTCATGAAGCATTCGTTAATACTGTACACGAACAAACATAAACGAACACGAAAATTTTAATTTCCTTAACGAACAACACAAACAAGTAAACCTCGTTCAATTAATTGTTCGTGTTTGATCGTTTGTTCAGTTAGAGTTAAACAAACATGCTCCGTTCATGTTCATTCTGTCCGTTTACAAGCCAGTTCAGGTGAATTATAACCCGTTTCTTTTTGGCTTAACCATTATAGATCATACAGACAAACACAACCCGGTTAACCCATTCATAAGTAAACGAATCATAATAACCATCTCTAACACATACACAGTTTGTATCATGAATCTCATATCTTACCTCACATTATCCACATCAAATAGATGAGGATTAGGGCATGACCTAAACGTGTTATAAGCTGATGATCCAGGAAATAGGCACTTATTCAAAGGCTGCAAAAAAAAACATGTAGAGAAATTAATTTTTGCAAGAAAGTTATCAAATATGTGTTGTTTCTAATGTTTAATTATAATGAATTGACAACCTGTTGTGGCAGAGCAAAGTTTGCAGGGTCGTTGTATCCCGGCATGATATCTACAGGAATACCTGCAGCAATCTGCATAAAACAAAAGATTATTATAATAGTTGTATTTATGGTTTTACATAATTTGTTAAGGTACCTGAGTCAAAAAGATATCCAGCTCTTTAACTGGTCCATATAATTTAGATTGGTCCTTTGAGGCCAAATTCTGCAATCGATATATAATATTCATGTTATGAATTTTGACTTTTGAGTGACAAATTGTGAAGCTGATCGCATCAATTAGCTTAATTACCTGCCCATTAAGAAGCCCGTGTTGAATTTGAACAGAATTACCAGCAACAGTTACTTGAACTATTTGTGCTGCAGAGTGTTGTTCCTGTTTAAATATCGAAAAAAATAAAAATATTATTAGGGCTGTTCAAAAAGCTCACAGCTCGTGACTATCTCAAAAAAAAAGCTTGAAAAAAGATCGCTCAAAATCGGCTTGTTTGTAAACTAGCTGAGCCAAGCCGCCTCGATTTATAAATGAGCTGAGGTAAGCACGGCTCAGTGGCTAGTTCGTTAGGTTCGTTTAGCCGGCTCATTTAATCTGAAGCCCAAATTTAATATATATAAACTCTAACCCAAAAGTATAACCCAAATTATAATGTTATGAACTATAAATTCTGTAGTCAATAGTTATGCGTTATGTTTATGTTAAAAAGATTATTTTTTTCATTTTATTAAATCAATATGCGAAAAAAAATATATAACTATTTTTCAAATAAACGAGCTGGGTCTAGCAATTTACGAGCCAAGGCTGAGCTCAACGTTTCAGCTCACTAAGATACTATGCAGTTAATGCCGAAAAATAGCGGATATCGGTCAATGACCGATAACTGAGATATCGGTTATTGCGGTGGGATAGCGGTGTATATATATATATATATACATATACATATACATATATATATAAAACACCAAAAGTTATCTAATAGTAATACTTTAGTCTTAATACAATAACCGGTCTTTAACGTATCGGTCTTTAAACAAACAAGATCTGATGTATCGGTCTTTAACGTTCAATAATATACTGATTTAGGTTAAAATAAGATGGAATTGGGCTATGGGTTAATAAGGTAAACGATTTGGGCCCAAAAATCTAACAAACTTGGGTCAATAATATTGGGCCGATAAACTCAATGAGTAAACCGATATATCGGTTGTTAAATATCGTCAAATAGCGGTAAAAAGCGCCGCAAATAGCGGTTCCGCTATTTTGACCACTATTATACCATGGGGCCGCTATCCGCTATAGCACCGCTATAGCGCCGCAATTAACTGCATAGCTAAGATAAACAAGTTAAGCCCGAGCCCATCCTGGCTCGGCTGGTTTACTGCCCTGGGTATTATTACTTGAAACACATGTAGATGGGGAGCACATGAAAAATATTGGACCTTTTTATCTCCTAGATGACCAGTAATGTGATCAACAAGAAGCTGGAGTTGAAGAGGGTTAAAAGAGCTGCTGCCAACATTCAATCCAGATACTAAAACAACATATTTGTCTTCTCCTGTTAATTAAACAAGAATCAGACTTTATACAAAAGATATATGCATTTTAGCTTTTTTGCTAAAAAGTTTGCAGAAGTGATTAATGAAAAATCTTAAAAATTGATTATTTGTTCGAATAATACCTAATTTATTTGGTAGATCCAACTGTGGTGGCAAACCAGCTTCAAGAATATCTTCAACAAAAAAATCACCTCCACCAGTTTCCTTTCCATGTAAAGCAACAACATTGCCTTTGAACACCAACATAAAACACATATCAACAGTAAAGACACTTTTAGAGTATAATACTATAGTTTTAACAGTTTGAAGATCAACACAAATCATGTGCTTCTTAACTAGTAAAACTTAGCATTTATCTTGATACCTGTTACATACACAGAAGGTGATAACACATTGCCTTTCAGGTTTACTCTTCCACTTTCATCTTCAAGAACCAAAGTATCATCAGTGTGCACAAAATTATCAGGACTTACAAGTGGAGTTGCAGATCTCTGTATAAAATGTAACAAGAATTATAAGCTTACAAATATGATGATTAATAAGTAACAAAAGATAAGCTGTGTGATTGTGCTGATTATATAATTTATACCTCTTGTGAATATTCACTAAGAATTGTAGGTTTCAGTTTCATATGCTTATAAAGTGTACCAACAATAATGCACTCTTTGCCTTCTTCAAGCCCCAAAACCGTACAAACTACATCATAACAAAAGCAAAAAATCATAAGAACAATAAACCCTAATTTTTAACAGGGCTCACAGTAAGTAAAGACGACAATGTACCTGGCAAATGAGGTTTCCAATTAGGAAGAAGAGAGTAAATGAGAGTTCTGATCAAATGTAATCTTATGTAGTAAATCTGGCTGTATTGTTGACCCTTGTACATCTCTTTTTGAATCTCAAATATTTCATCCTGTTAATAGATGAATAAAGTGCTTAAGTGAATATTTATTTTTTTAACCTAGAATTTTATAAATTAATAATAATCTAAGAAAGTAAAAGGTACCAAGGATTGATATAGAGATTGTTTCCGTTGAATCGCACCGGTTTCAACATCCATGGCTGTCATAGCTACTGCAGAAAATTAGGTTCAAATTCAAGCACCGCAAAATAATAATATAATACGTGTTCATAAGCACGGCATTTAAATCGAAATCATTACGCTGCAAATCGACTTCTGAAACAGGAAGCCTAAGCATACATAAAGCTCAATCACTACTCCGTCATGAATCAATTAGAAAACATAAAATCAAAAACCGAACAAGCTTAATTAGCTTCGGAATTTGCGATATTTATCTGTAAATTAGTACTACATCATAGCTTCATTTTTAACTGTGGGAAATTAGGTTAAATCAACAAGGTTCAAATTCAATTCTGCCTACAGTAGTAATTCATACAACAGTTCTATGCAGATCACAAATTATCAAATAATGATCAAAATAACACTTCATATAGACGAAATCTGCACTTGTTCATACGTAAACATCCTCTAAATACCTAAACCTATAAATTATAATAATAATAATAATAGAATAGAATGCGTGTTTATAAACACAGCGTCTGAATCGAATTCACTATACTGCAAATCGACTTCCGAAATAAAAAAAACCTAAGCATACTCAACTCAATCACTACTCCGTCAGGAGCTTAGGTTCATAAGCACGGCATCTAAATCAATATTCATTAGCAGTTCTTCAATAAATTATCAAATAGTTTTGCATGATTACAAATTATCAATTAACGATCACAAAATCACTTCATATTGACGAACTCTGCACTAGTTCATACGATAACGTCCTCTAAATACCTAAACCTAATAATAATAATACGTGTATATAAAAGCACGGCATCTAAATCGAAATGAATATACTGCAAATCGGCTTCCAGAACAGAAAACCTAAGCATACTAAAAGCTCAATCACTGCTATTTGATGAAATCACATTTACAAACATATAAATCTGAAATCGAATATTCGAATTAGCTTTCGGAATATGCGAATTTACCTGTAAATCAGTACAGCAACGAATTGTAAGGTAACAATAAGGTGCCGGTGAGTGGAAAGAAGAAGAGTAAGGGTTTGATTGACGGGAGGCGGGAAATGAAAGAATTGGGGGAGGGGGGGGGGGGGGGGAAGCAGTAATAATAATAATAATAATAATAATAATAATAATAATAATAATAATTATTAATAAACGAAAATTGTTCTGTAAATTATGTTCATTTGTCTAATAAACGAACAAACATGAACAAAAAATTTGTGTTCGTTTAATTAAACGAACGAACATGAATACATGTTCCGTTCGTTTATTTATGTTCATGAGCGTTCGTTTATATCTATTTATTTATGTTCGTTTATGCATTACTAAAAAATAATTAAATATTATTTGGATAGGTCATTTGCTTAAAGGTTTTATATTTGTTAATTTGTGTTCATTTACGTTTGGATAGGTCACGTTCTCATCTTTGTTCCCCTTTATAGAATAACCTAACCCTAAGGATTGATTAACAAAATATTTTAAGTCTTTTTAAGAGGAATCATAATTCTTATCTACCTATTTTTACGGAAAACGTGAATTTTCAAATAAGAATAATTTTTATGCTAGGCTCTTTTTCGAAGAAGTAATGGTTCCGTCACTTGCTTGGCCTTTATAACATAATTCAAATCGACATGTTAAACAGGTTAAAAATAGAAAATGCTACCTCTAATGCAAGTTTTAAATTTTGATATATAGGCTTTATAAAAAATTACATCAACGGGAGCAATGACATATTGTTTTATACAAGCTATAGAACATGGAAACGCGTCTACATACGGAAGCTTGTTAAGTTCAATGCGTAACGCTATCCGCAATGCGCCAAGAGGCTTTAGTAGCGGTGGTGGATGGAATGGAAATCGTTGATTCCCTCAGGTATTAATATTAATGTATTAACGGATTCTTACATGATATATAATAATATCCTAGGAACATTAATCGAACATAGGTAAACTGTTCAACTGTGTAACTAACTGTATCTAATTTTTGTTGACAGGAACCACAAGTGACTTCATGCGAGCCTTTTGATATGTTTGCAAAGCCGTTTTCCTTGTGATCCGACACATATTCTAGTTGTGTACAGACCTGTTGATAGGATTTCGTGATGCTTACAAAGCGAGTTTCCTTGTGTCTCGACAGTCCGACACATATTCTAGTTGTGTACAGACCAGTTGATAGGATTTCGTGATGCTTACAAAGTGAGTTTCCTTATGACCTAACACCTATTCTAGTTGTGTACAGACCGGTTCATGGGATTTCTTGCTCTTCTCAAAGTTAGCGTTGATTGCTTGTTGAATTAGGCTTCGAACATATTAGTATGAAGTGTATTTGAGTGTATATAACTATATATATATGGTGTATTTGACTGTATAACAAGATTTAAGCCATCAATTGAATTGTTTGCTGTTTATTAAATTATTATGAAATAAAAAGTTCTTTTTTTTTAAATATATGTGATATGTCGTAGTTGGGTAATTTCCATGGGCTGGTATGTCTTGCCTTTGTGCATTAAACAATCTCATATGGAAATTTTAGACTGATTATTTGATCCTAACAAATGCACACCACTAAGAGTCTAAGATCTCTCAATATGTGAAAACAAGGGAAACCTTAATTTCTGTTAATGGTTTTTGAGTTGTTACAATTTAGAGTAATTGAATTTGCAAAATGTAACTAAAGGAATTAATTTGAAGTTAAAGATACAATACAAGTTACATGGGTGGAGGACGCACTTTGTACGACATGAGTCACGATTATTAAGTAATATTAATAAAACAAATAAATAATCTCTTATATATAATTTGGGAAATTATAGTACATATAATGTATACAAATCTAAACGAGAATAACAACAAATATAACATATATATACATAACTTGATTCATACTGAGACATTAACTTGTGCTCCTATAGTGAATTCTTCAACCGAGTCGGAGTCGAGTTGATCATCGTGTTGAAACCGCACCAAAGCCGCGTTGACAGCGACCTACCGAGACATGATCATTATTTCCTAGTCGTGTCTTCTTATGTGGTCATTCTCTTAGTGAACCTGCCTTGATCACCATAAGCCATCCGTATCTTCCTAGCTGCAAGATTGAACAAATAGTGGTTCCTGGTTGTGGCTGAGGATTTCTGTTGAACAGAGGTCCCTTAAAACAGATTTCGGGCTACCTTCGCAAGCCTGTCTGTTTCCCAGGATACAACAGCCGAAGCAGTATGTACTGCCAGGATTACCCTAGCACCCGAACTGTATTTGTAACGAGAGATTGGGATCGAGAGAGAGTTGGAATTGAGAACACGAACTGGTTTGGCGTTGTGTGGTCAACTCAGACCGAATAATCTCTAAAACTTTATAACACAAAGTAGAAAATAAAGTCAACTCAGACCGAATACACATGTGTCTGGATCCAAACATAACCATTCAGCCTAATCATTCCAAGGCTACGTGGCTGTGGGCTAATGGTTATAACTAGTTTCCCAGTAAGGGCTACGTGGCTCGGGAACAATTGTGTGTGTAGGGCTGATGTGCTTGAAGTAGTCAAATAATTATTAACTAAAAATAAACTAATATAGACACTAAGTAATACTCTAGACCTTTAAACTTAACTTAAACTACTAACCGGCAAGTGAACCGGTTGACTCTAGTACAACTAAGTAAGTCCGGATATCGAACCCACGAGACTCTTTAAATTACGAAACTAACAAATTAGACTCAACTACAAGACATGACTATTTATTAATAATATTTGAGGGATATTTTAAAACTAATTAATTAAAACTCTAATAATAATTAACTAATGATTACTTTAATTTAACTATTAATAAACTAATTAATATAATAATAAAACAAACCCTAATTATTATTATAATAATAAAACATAATCATTACTTATTAATTAATTAATAAAACTTAAACCCTAATTAGTTTTAACTAATAAACAATTTAGAAAACTTGGATTAATTCAGATGGTTAAAATAACTACCCAGGCCGGAATCCTCAAAGTTACGGTTATTAATTTAAATGGAAAAACGCAAGTTATGGAACCGGGATCATAAGATAGACCCTTGACAGAAAACCCGAAAAGGACCCTTGAACTTCAAGAAGACGCCTATGGATTTCTAACAAGTTTTAAGACTCATTAGTTTTATATTAAACTTCCTTACGGTTATTTAATTGCTTATGTCTAAGTATCTTTTATGACGAAAAGCTACCTTACAGCGCGGAATTCAAAAGATAGCAAAGCAAACCTAATTAATTTAATAGACTAAGCTGACAATCAAATCTAGACGGACTCCTTACGAAGAACTAAATCTAGCAATCCTGACAAGCAAAGATCTATTAATAGCCTATCACTTTACAGCTTTTTAGACTAGCAGCTCACTTTTATTTGTTTAACTGATTTTATTGTTTCTATAGTCTTAATCGATATCAATCATAAACTAGTCAAGAACACACATTAAATGACCTAACAAAACCCTATCCTATGAAACAATCAACAAGGGCAATGTGAAACAATAAATTCAAGTAAACAAAACCAAGCAATCATACGTATCAACTAAATAAAACTCAACCGTTTACTTAGAACATAATATCCATAACGAAACGAAAATCCAAATAAAATCAAACCGAACTAAGGTTCATCACGACCTAGGCAGTCTATGGAATTTAGCCTATCATATTAAAATCTAAATCAAACAAAACAAATAATAACGAAAACATGGTGAAAGTATAAGAAACGGGGAATCGAAGATGATAAAACCCGTAAACTCGAACATGAATGTGTAGCTCTTCACCGGATGTTCTCTCGCCTTCAAAATCACCAACAAACGCGCAAAATAGCTTCAAGAACTCTCCAAAATCGGCTGATGGCTTTCAGGTTATGCCAGGTTTAAGTTAAAGGTGTTTAAATAGCGAAAACAAGGCCCGACAATAAGCAAAAACGAATTAAAAACCCATCAGCAGCCCCTAGGCGCCGCGCTAAGAGCATTTAGCCTTCCCCCTTTGCGCGGCGCGGCTTGCATCTCCAAGGGGGCCGGTCGGTATGACCGGTTCTCTATTCTGGTTCTTCTTGACGCGTTCCGGATCTCCGTTTTGGCTCGTTTTAGCTCGTTTTTCGCCCTTTTTAATCACGATAAAATCCCGGAACCTACGAAACATAGAAATGTTAGTAGTATACAAATCTCGACTAAAAACGAACAAAAACTATTAAAATATTAATTAAAAATGAACAAGGGAAACATATATATTTAGCATTATATCAAGGGCAGTGGTACATAGACCAGAAGTAGAAATGCTTCTGCTGAGCTTGTAAAGAAAACTATATTTGTATTATAATGTCATTCAAATGTTTTATAGAGTCATACGTGTTCACCAGCATATAGCTGACGTATTTTTTCCCACATTTCAGGAAATACAAATTAGTACAGGTATCGAGACATTCATGGAGTTAGATGCTCGCAAGGTAATGATGACTCAGTTTTTAATTATTAAAATATTACAAACGGCATTTTAACAAGCTTTATAAATCAAACACCGGGTGTTTATTATCCGAGAAGTTTTCAAATAAATTAATATTCTATTCAACCTAAGTCTTCCGCTAAAATAACCTGCAACTCTAATGTATTTACAAAACAGGTACCAACTTGTGGTCACATGCCTAGGCCCTAAACCGGGGTGTGACATATGCCATCTCAGCAGGTGGCGCACAATGCTTCATAAAACTCATACAGACCCCAGGGTCAGTGAACCGGGATCCCTTAGTAATGTCCCAATGAGGGACAAACAAATCGTGCCTATCACCCAAGTTTGAGTCCCATAATAACGGGAACCTGATGGTTCTAGGCGAACTGGGAAAGGCGACGATTGTTGTGGAGGAGGTCGAGGAGGAGACTCGTTAACCCCGTGACCTTCCACATCCGCAGCAGGGTTGTATTCCTGGAAGCCAGTACCACCCCCAGTCTGGAAAAGATAGTCGAAATGATTATCAGTCCCAGACTGGTTGTTGGGTTCCTCTGCTGAAGTATCAATCGGAGGAGTCGACACCCTCACTTCTATAATAGTCTCAGTTGGAGGAGAGGTCGGTTGATCTTCCACGTTAATATTACTTGGAGGAATAGAAGGTTGGTCTTCCACTTCCCTTTCTAGAAGAGGAGATGGTTGCCTCTCCGCTTGAGGAGTTGGAGTAGGAAACCTCTCAGACACATCTTCTGGTAAGATCAGTGAATCTACGCAAAAAGCTACACTTAGCTAACAGCCCAAAATAATAAAAAACCCCAAGGGTAATACATACCTTCTACTGTGTCAATGCGATCAGCAAGATTGTACTGTGGCTTCTTGGGATGTCGAGTTTTCGTTTTTTCTTCGGAGGTCCCGCCTTAGTGTCCGCAGCTTGTGCATCCGCGTGACTCGCCTGAAAAGCTGTTAAGGCTCTTTTCTTCTCCAACTCTGCCAATAAATGGGAGATAGAAGAAGATTCAGGGACATTGTCACTAGACTCCCTCTCTTCTTGAGAGGCAGAAAAATCAGAGGCATCGCCATCATCATCACTTGATAATAAAATGGCGACCGTCCCTTCAGAAGTAACAACATTTAGCGGATGAGGGTTTAAAACATACGCACATGTTTCAAAGGTTGCATCAGAAACAATGGGCTCAGCCCGTACCTTCTTTGGGAAAAGGAATTGGGACTTGGTTTTCTCATGAATAGGTAGATCGCCCGCATCCCGGATGCTATGTCGGACGCAACCCCTGTCCTCAAAAAGGGCATTAAACATAGAACATCGACCTAAAAAAGATAAAAATTAATCACAAAAACTTCAAGGAAGAAGAAAAAACGTTAAGGGTAACTTACGTTCATGTAAATCAACAAAGATGGGCTACATAAACTCCGACGCCCACAAGCGGATCATACTTGCCCACACCAGGGCTTCCTCAGGTAGTACCCGCATCGGCGTTGGTTCCGCCATTAGAGTGCGAAACCAGTCACGTCCTTCATGGGCAGCTGTAACAACGTCCGGAAGACAAGAATTAACCGGACGACGGACCATGGCAACAGGAACCACGTCCTCAGAGATCCAAAAGAATTTGCAACGCCAATCGGCGGACACCTTCTCAACCTCGTATCCAATACTTCGGTCAGAAAAACCTTGACATGTGTACCAACCATCACGGTTGGTAAGTCGGTAAAAGACGGGGAATCGGTCAAAGTGTGGCACTAGGTCACGTGCTATACATACGAACTCGTAATGACAAATTCACATTACAGTACGTGGGTGTAGCTGGGATAAATGAATTCCGTAGGCAGTTAATACCTTCATAAAGAATTTCGTCAAGGGAAGACGAAAATTCCCACGGGTAAAATAATCGGCATAAACAGCCATTTTACCAGGGGGAGATAAACTGGCTATAGAGCCCGGAGAGGGAAACTCCGGCTCCCACTCCGGTGGAATGCCATACGTCTCTAGCAATCTCTCGTATTCTGAATAGTCCCATGAGATTTCTATCTCATCAACTTCAGTTTGAACGTTCGACATTGCAGAAGAATTTGGATATATGAGAAAGTTCAGTGCTCTATCGGAAAGAAAGCAAAAAAGGTAATTAGAAAATAAAGGTGTTGGTACATGTTTGTCAGTAGTTCATAGTCTAGTATTTGTTATCGAGTCTGTAATATAGTTAATGGTTTGTTTATGTTTTGTTTTGTAAACTAGCGAAGTTATCAGCAAGTTCGCTATGGCGAACTTGCTGATTTAGCGAGGTTACTGACAACTTCGCCAGTGGCGAAGTTGTCGTGTTTAAATACACTGTTTCAGCCGAAACAGAGGAGAACGTGAGTTAGGGTTTTTGGTTACGCTTTGTTTCGTTTTGTTCTCTGTAACAGTGACTTACTGTCACGTGTTTAGTTATTCAATATAACGTGTTTACCTTATAGCTCGTGTTCATTGTTCGTGTATTCAATCTCTACAATATCTACACTCGTACCTATATACGCAGGGATTCCGCACCTGCGTTGTTAGAGATTTCCCGTGTACGATCCGCGTTCAGGAACCTTCAATTGGTATCAGAGCCATCGGCTCGATTGTGAGGTTCGGGATTTCACGCGGGTGTAGATTTCGTTTCATTTCGGGTGTTACCGGGACGAGTTTTTGGTGTGTTTATTCATTCTAGCTACCTACCAGTGTGTTTAAGCCTTTAAACCTTCAAAATTCTCGTTAAAATCCGAGTTTCAGATCTGAACTGTTCTTCGCGTTCATCGGGCGAAGTTGCTGAATTCAGGCGAAGTTGCCGTCACTGGAGATTAGGGTTTCGGCGAAGATATAAGGATTAGCGAAGTTAACCACAACTTCGCTTACCTCATAAGTTCGCCAAAGCGAAGTTATCCGTAACTTCGCTTACCACCCAACTTCGCTTACATCCTAAGTTCGCTCATTCTAAGCGAAGTTATTCTTAACTTCGCCAAGTCAAGCGAATTTAAGATCCAGCGAAGTTCTTGTTCAGCGAAGTTAACTTCCAGCGAAGTTATTCTTAACTTCGCCATCTGAGCTGTTTTAATATTTTTTTTTTGTGTTTTTCAGGTTTTTCAGGTTTTCGCAAGGATGTCCGCGATTAACATCTCAGATTTAGTCAAGATGGAGGTAGAGGCGGGGTCAGCCACTAAGGCCCCGAGGTTGATGAAGGGAACGGACTTCGTGGCATGGAAGGACAGGTTCATCCAGTATATCAAATATCAGGACGCCAAGATGTGGGTGTGCATGCAGGATGGATATGTACCTCCAACCATGCAATACGAAGGACGTGATGTGGTGAAGAAGTACAGTAAGATGGATGACGAGGAGAAGAAAATGTATGAGGCTGAGAGTAAGGCCCATGCTGCTATTACTATGGCACTACCTCAAGAAGTTCTTCATACATTCCGAAAGTACACTTCTGCAAGAGAGCTCTGGGATGCTCTGGAAAACAGATTCGAGGGGAACGTGGGTATACGTGCCTCAAAAATTAAACTTTTAAAAACCCAATTCTCCGTCTTCAAATATTTGAAGAATGAATCCTTAGATGATATTATCACCCGATACTATCACTTAATGACAGAGCTTAGCAACTATTCAATTGCCTATCGAGAGGAGGAGATCGTTGAAAAGCTTCTAGATGCTCTCCCACCGAAGTGGGAAATGTATACCGTGTTAATGAGGGAAGACAAAGACTTTCCTAACTGTGACTTAGAAACTGCAGTGAACAAGCTCAGAACGTATGAGCTAAATATGGTTCGAAAGGAGACACCCACAGACCAGATACAAGACCCTGGTATGTATGGTGCTAAAGTTAACTCAGGCTCAAGTTCAAGGCCTGAATCTGCTGCATTTTATTCGAAGGGGGAGTCAGGTTCTGACTCTGCACATGAAGGAAATGTTTCTGTGAACTCAAATGGGGACGTATGTTTTGTTGCTGGAGGATCTAGTGCTTCAAAGCCTCAATCCTCTACAAGTGGTTATTCAGCTGGTCCCACAAGCAATAATTACACCAAGATGCCTATGAGTGTAAAATCTGCTGAAGAGCAGTTTGCAGTCTACGCTTCATTTATTGCTTCATACGAGAATTATATCCAGGGGAAGATTGTGGACCCTGCCGTTCTTGATGAGGATTATGACCAGATTGATGCTGACGATTTGGAAGAAATGGATTTGCAATGGCAAATGGCAATGATCGTGAGACGGGTAAAACGTTTTATGAACAAAACAGGAAGAAAGTTTGTTGGTGGTAGGCCTGGATTTGACAAATCAAAAGTAAGGTGCTACAATTGTCAACAGTTCGGGCACTTTGCTAGGGAATGTAGGAATGAGAGAGTTGAACGGGGACAAGTTAGGCCTAACCAACACTCTGGAATTAACCGCGAGATCAATGCCATGTTAACTAGAGAGGCAGGAGAATACAACTGGAACCAACACTCAAGTGGTTTGGGTGAACAAGCACACATGGCTGAGACTGAAGCTGTAGAAGTTGAGAAGGTTGATGGAGAGAAGAAAGCAAATGAAGAAGAAACTGCTTTCATGGCGAACGATCAGGATGGTAGATCCAAGGTATGTCCCAAAATTATTTGTGCTAATTGTGAAAATTTGACTGAGCAACTAACCAATATAACTGATCAGTATGTCAAATTAGATGCTGAGTTTAAAACTGTTAAAGAAGATCACCATTTCATTAAAGCAAGAGAAAACAGTTATAAAGTTAAGATAAAGTCTTGTGAAAAAGACATTAAAAGTCTTAAAACTAAACTTGCTGAGAAAATAGAAATTATTGATCTTAGTTATGAGGTTTTGGAAGAAAAGACAAAATTGATTGCTGATAGAGATAAACAGATTGCTGACCACCAGGTAAAGGTGGTGGAACTGAACCGCAAACTTGAGCAGTTCAGAAACTCCTCGGCTATCCTTGATCACCTTGTGAGTGATCCAAGTACCTCTGCAAAGAGGGCAGGAATCGGATACCACGAGGTTCCACCACCCTTTAACCATAATTACACTTATAATCCAAGTGTTCAGAAATCTGTTGATTTTGAGATTGCTCAGTCAACCCCAATTAGAATTACTAGTGTCAAACCAAGTGTTAGCTGTGGCGAAACAAGTTCGCCTGTTTCTAGTGTGAATATTTCTGTATCAAGTCCAGTCTCATCAGATTCGGATATGTTGTCCGAATCTGGTCAGACAAAAGAAAAGGTAGAATTACCCACCAGTGGAGATAATGATAAAGTTTCTAAAAAGAGTTCTCCACTCAATCCGTACGTCCCACCTTATGTGAGACGAACGGCTGGTAATACTACCTCTACATCCAAACCAACATTTGACAAGAAAATGGAGAGTAGATGTTGCTTTAGATGTAACAGGTTAGGACATCTTGTTGCAGATTGTCCTTTGAAACCGAGATTTAGAGATGTGAAGCCAAATAAAAATGAGAATAAGCGTCATTTTATTCCAGCTAAAAATGAAAACTTTAAAAATTGCCAAAATGTAACGAATTCAAGTTTTCATAAAAACCAACCTCATTTTTACAACCAAACCACAAGAAATAACACTTTCTATTCTCAAAGGTTTGGAAGGCATTACACTCAATCTGCAGGGAGATTCCCTAACAGGACGTACAGAAATTATCCTGACGCTAACTTGAGAAAGCCAGGGTACGGGATGTATCGATCCAAGACCAACTGGTCTTGGGTCCCAAGATTCTAACTCATTGTTTTATTGTGTAGGAACAGTTGAACAGGGCTGCCAACAATCTTTGGATTGTAGATAGCGGCTGTTCCCGGCACATGACTGGCAACAAACACTTGTTGCAAGATTTAAAACCTGTTCAGGGAGCTAGAGTTAGTTTTGCTGGTGAAAGCGGAGGAAGAATAACTGGGAGAGGAACAGTGTCGAATGGGAGAATGACACTTGAAAATGTAAATTTTGTGGAGGAATTAAAGCACAATCTGCTGAGTGTGTCGCAGATCTGTGATAAAGAATATACTGTCCATTTCACTAAGAATGAAGCAATTGTATTGAAGCCTGGTTTTCATATACCAGAAGAATGGATAGTAATGAAAGCTCCACGTGAAACGAATACATACGTGATGGATATGAGGTCTACTGAAATGGCCACCAGAGAATCCTGTTTAATGACAAAGGCAAGCGAATCAGAATCAGAGTTATGGCACAGGAGAATGGGACATATTCATCTTCGTAAGATGAACTTCATTGTCAAAAATGGGCTTGTGATGGGTGTTCCCTTAAAGAGTTTTAACTTTGAAGATAAATGCATAGCGTGCAAGAAGGGAAAACAACACAAGAAAAGCCATCTCACCAAGACGATCAACTCAATTGCTGGTACTCTAGAACTACTTCATATGGATCTCTTCGGTCCGGTGAATGTACAAAGTCTAGGCGGTACTTCTTACTGCTTGGTGATAACTGATGATTACTCACGATATTCGTGGGTATATTTTCTGAAAACGAAAGACGAGACGACTCAGATGGTGAAGAATCTAATTACAAAAGTCGAGAACGTCATGAGTAAATCAGTTAAATTCATCAGAAGCGACAATGGGACAGAGTTCAAGAACTTTGAGATGGAAATCTTTTGTCTTCAGAAGGGTATTGAGCATCAATATAGCGCTCCGTATACTCCACAACAGAACGGAGTAGCTGAAAGGAAGAACCGAACGTTGATTGAAGGAGCCAGAACTATGCTGGCCGACTCAAAGCTTCCTGTGATGTTCTGGGCTGAAGCAGTTGCTACAGCCTGCTATGTTCTGAATCGGGTGTTAACCGTTAAGAGACTTGGAAAAACTTGTTACGAGCTTATGCACGGAAGGAAGCCCAACTTGTGTGGTCTTGAACCTTTTGGGTCTCCTTGTTCGATTTTGAAGACTAACTCGAAATTTGGTGAAGTAGCCGATGAGGGAATTCTAGTCGGTTATGTTGTTGGGACTCCCAACAGACGGGTCTTCAATACGACAACTTGCAAGGTGGAGGTGGTTTGTAACACCGACATTACTAGTTATCAACCGCCAAAACCAAGCAATGGACCTGCTGAGCTTTTTGACTATGTTAAACTGTTTAAGTCGTTTAACGTACCTAATTTGGAAATTGCTGAAGAAGACGAAAGAGTTGTGACGAAGATGATATTTGATGAGGAAGAGGAGCTAGTGCAACATCAGATGACAGAAAAATCTCAGCCTTCCACATCAAACCCTATCGATACCCCTGCGGCCTCAACTGAAGATGAGTTTATTAATCCTTTTCACTCTCAGCCTGAAACTACCATAGATGAGATCTCTTCAAACTTGGAAGACAATTTACATGTCGGTGCTGTTCCGACCACGAGAATTCACAAAGATCACCCTTTGGAGAATGTTATAGGTGATGTGTCCTCGGGTGTACAAACCAGAAGTAGCCTGAATGAGCACACCTGTGTTTATTCAAGCATAAAAGAAACAGGTATAATGAATGAATGTTTGTACTCCTGATTTATAAGCCAAATTGAACCGAAAAATTATCAAATGGCTTTGAAGGACAGCTCGTGGGTCGAAGCTATGCAAGAAGAGTTGGCTCAGTTCGGGAAAATGGAAGTTTGGACTTTGGTCGAAAAACCAAAGAATGTGCACGCTATAGGCACGAAATGGGTGTTCAAGTGCAAGAGAGATGAAAAGGGGATTATTGTGAGAAATAAGGCGAGGCTGGTTGTTAAAGGTTTTAATCAGCAAGAGGGTATTGACTACAATGAGGTTTTCGCTCCTGTTGCCCGGTTAGAAGCGATTCGATTGTTTTTGGCGTTTGCTGCTTTCAAAAAGATGAAGGTGTTTCAGTTGGATGTAAAGAGTGCGTTTCTTAACGGGAAAGTTGACGAGGTTGTGTATGTTGAGCAACCACCGGGTTTTCCTGACCCAGACTTTCCTGATCATGTATACAGGTTGAGCAAGGCGTTATATGGTTTACATCAGGCACCTCGTGCCTGGTATTCAACGTTATCGGACTACTTGCTGGAAAATGGTTTTGAAAGGGGTTTGATCGACAGTACGCTGTTTGTGAAGAGAGAAGGATGTGACTTCTTACTGGTTCAAGTCTACGTGGATGACATCATTTTTGCTGCATCAAGAGTATCCATGTGTCAAGATTTTGAGGCTGTCATGAAGAAACGATTTGAGATGAGTGCTATGGGTGAACTAACTTTCTTTCTAGGATTGCAGGTTGATCAGAAGAAAGATGGAATGTTCATTCATCAAACAAAGTATGTTCATGATGTGCTGAAAAGATTCAAGATGGAGGACAGTTCTCCATATGACACTCCAATCTGCGTCAATCACAAATTGGGAGCTGAATCAGATGGTGACGCAGATGTGGACCCTACTCTGTATCGGGCGATAATAGGTTCTTTAATGTATTTAACTGCTTCTAGGCCTGATATAATGTTTTCTGTTTGTCTTTGTGCTCGCTTTCAGGCAAACCCAAAGGAATCTCACATGAAAGGTGTGAAGAGGATTTTGCGGTATCTCAAGGGCAAGCCGAAACTAGGATTGTGGTACCCAAAGGGAGGAGACGTTGAACTGGTGGCATATACTGATTCTGATTATGGAGGTTGTAATCAGAGTCGGAAGTCAACAACAGGAGGCTGTCAGTTTCTTGGAGGAAGATTAGTTTCCTGGCAGTGCAAGAAACAGACATCAGTCGCAATTTCAACTTGCGAAGCTGAATACATGGCAGCATCCAACTGCTGCTCTCAGGTTTTATGGATTCAGCAACAATTGCGCGACTATGGTCTGAATTTCTTACTCACTCCTATTTTAATTGATAACACTGCCGCCATCTCAGTAATTAACAATCCCGTGAAGCACAGTAAAACTAAGCATATTGACATTCGTCATCACTTCATACGGGATTGTGCTGAGAAGAAACTGATCAAGATCGAAAAAGTTGATACACTTGAAAATTTTGCTGACTTGTTTACAAAAGCGTTTGATAAATCCAGATTTCAAAACCTAATTGAACTAAATGGGATGATCAATCCCGAGTAACCATGTCTTTGTTTTTGATTTAAAAAATAAAAAAAAAAAAAAAAAAAAAAAAAAAAAAAAAAAAAATGAGTCTTTATTGCTTAAAATTAGTCGGTTACCTCGGTTTGATGGACATCTCCTCGGATATGTTTTGGTCCTTGTTTTCGACTTAGGAAATGAGGATAGCCATTAACCGGAAGACTGAAAGTAACTGGGGCAGTGTTGACATGTTTTTCTTTCAGTTGCTGAAAATTAGTCGGTCATTCTTAGTAAGAAGGACACATACTTGCATGTGGTCGGTCCAGCTGATCCAATGGATCTTCAGGATAGCCGTTTACCTGATGACTTTGACATGATTGGGGCAATTGAATTCAAAACTTTATTTTGGGAAATGAAATTACTTTTCAAGTCTATTACTTCGTAAGAAGTTCTTTGCTGTGTTTAAAAGAAAATTGATCCACCCTTGGAAAATGATATGTATACTGACTATGTGTG
This sequence comes from Bidens hawaiensis, assembly GCF_021521415.1. NCBI lineage: Eukaryota > Viridiplantae > Streptophyta > Magnoliopsida > Asterales > Asteraceae > Bidens > Bidens hawaiensis. The sequence continues at coordinate 138,281 of NW_027493076.1, read as the reverse complement.
CCTAACTAGTGAAGTTATTAAGCTTAAAAGGCTTTAGAACAGTCATTGTATGTCATGGTAATTTTAATGGTGCGTAAAAGTGTATGTGATACTAACCTAAATTTACTCGAATTTAATGTGGAAACTCCTTAAGAGTTTTGCATGTCTTCATACACATCTTTTCGAAGGATAGGCAGAAAAGCAACTACCCAGTCATACACGAGCCCGTGAGTGTTCTGATTCCCGTGAAGAAAGCATTTCAAGACACTGCAGTGATCCAGATTCGGGACTTGCAGTAGTTTAGTACTCCGATGAAAACTCTTATGTGTGATTAAAAAAAAAAAAAAAAAAAAAAAAAAAAAAAAAAAAAAAAAAAATGTACTTATGAGAAGTAGTGACAATAAACACGAGAACCGACACTTCTCAAGATTTCTCAAGTTTGGAGTAAGAAGAAAACGGGAAGCAGACAACGAGTATCTACAAGTTAATCAGACACTATGGGTCGAAGTCAATTCGGGGTGACTTGGGTATAGCCAAATACGCTTTGAGAATAGATAGAAGGCATCATTACCTCTGAATTGTTGCCAACTTAAATTTTTGAGCTTAACTGAACCTTAATCCGTATCACAGAAACAATGAAAACCATTTAAGTTATTACATGCTTACAACCTGTTTCTCTATGTCATAATACAGCCAAACACGGATCCAAGTGACAGTCACGTAGTTAGTATGATTCCTGTTAGGATCTTTTCTAAAACATGGTGGTCCCCTGACTAGACTGAAATTTGATCCCTTGTTTCGTAAAATAAGTTTTTCCTATTTTTTAAGTTGTATTAATTTTGACTGGTTACTTGGACATGACCATTTTAGTTATAACTCTTTTTGGAAGCTTCCAAGGTTAAATGACAAATTTTTCAAACTTAAAGGGCTGATTTTGTAGTTACTGGCGAAGTTGTTGAATTTGGCGAAGTTGTTGAATTTGGCGAAGTTGTGCTTAACTTCGCCATGGCGAAGTTATTCGTAACTTCGCCAGACACAACTCCGCCCTATATATGTTCTGTTTCAACACTGTAGCTCTTTCATAAATCTTCCGGCGAACATAAAACCTCAAATCCTTCGGCGATCTTTATACTCAATCGTCTTTTCGATCTTGTGTTTCTTGTTACTATTATTCTTGTGGTATGTGTTATCACTTGTATCTTACCTCTCTCGTTCGTAATAGTTTACCCGGTTCGAGACCTTGGATCGTCGGTCTTTCAAAACCAAGTTTTTCCGACCCTTTGTTACGTGATCATGGACGAGCCTTACGTCTCAAATCCTTTGAAATATGTTGTTCTTCACTTATAAATCATCGATTTTGTCCGAAAATCATCGGACAAAATCGATTGAATCTGAACAGTCGCTGGTTCTGGTTCTGGCGAAGTTAAGGTTTTGGCGAAGTTATCCTCAACTTCGCCAGTGGCTGAAGTTCGCCAATGACAGGGGCGATGAGTTGAGGACAAAGAGACGACAAGATCATGACGATGATCCCAACGCACCTTCGGGTGCAGGTGGTGAGCTGCCAAGAACCTCTCAGGATCTTGGGGCTTCCACAGCTGAGGGGGAGTCAACTGATGCAGCGGGTGATGATGTTGTGGATGTTGATGACGATGCTGATGTTGAAGACGTCATCGATGCTTTGAAGGAGTTAGATGAGGAGGAGGTTGATGACTTTGTGAATGATGATGACGATGATGTGTTGCCCGTGGAGGAAATTGAAAGGATTGGAGAAAATATTGATGTGGTGAATGTGTTGGAAGAAGGAGAGATCGTGGATGACGCAGTGGAACATGAGATTCCAGCTGTTGAAAGAGCAGATTTGGGAGATGAGAATGTGGTAGATGATACGGTATGGGAGGAGCAACCAAATTGGAAAGAAGGGTGTGCTCAATGGTTTGTTAAAACTAAGAAGCCTGCAGTGCCAACAATGTTTAGAAAGACGTATAATATAAAGGGCTATGCAGAGTCGAAGAAAGGTATTATATGCTGGTTGTACGACAAAGAGTTGAAATTATTTGTGATCAAAAGGTACGACGGCATTCAATACTTTAAAAGATTATTGAGATCTCTAAACTCCCTACCGGAATGCGAGGTGAAAGAGTTAGCAAGACTGGGGCTAATTAACAGAAGTAACGATAATATGGCGAGAATTATTGAAAAGATCGTCTGGAAAGAAGCCATCAAAGACAAAAAGTTTGAACTGCTAAAGCCTCAGAAAGGAAGATTGATAGAAGATAAAGATAGGGGAATGAGGGCTGACGGAAAACCATGGATGGTTATGAAGTATAAACCAGTCCGACATCTGAAGGAAGTACCAATGAGAGTCATGCCCAAGAATGTCCTAACAGATCTGAAATGGTGGTATGTGGATTGCGAGACAGCTGAGGCGGTTATGGAAGATGAGGACGAACAAGAAGTTCTTCGGGTTTATGACCCGATGCATCTTGTTAATCTATCGCAGGCTGATCTGGAAGTGCTGAACAACAAGAAGATCTTCTACATTCCTGCTTGGAAGGATCAAGCGAGGAAATATCAAGGAGTTGTGTCGGTTTGTGTGAGAGAAGGGGCGCACGCGTGAAAGTGCAAGATTACAAGACTCAGAGATCAAGATATGAAGCTACTGCCAAGGGGGAGTCTGTTGGTACATGTTTGTCAGTAGTTCATAGTCTAGTATTTGTTATCGAGTCTGTAATATAGTTAATGGTTTGTTTATGTTTTGTTTTGTAAACTAGCGAAGTTATCAGCAAGTTCGCTATGGCGAACTTGCTGATTTAGCGAGGTTACTGACAACTTCGCCAGTGGCGAAGTTGTCGTGTTTAAATACACTGTTTCAGCCGAAACAGAGGAGAACGTGAGTTAGGGTTTTTGGTTACGCTTTGTTTCGTTTTGTTCTCTGTAACAGTGACTTACTGTCACGTGTTTAGTTATTCAATATAACGTGTTTACCTTATAGCTCGTGTTCATTGTTCGTGTATTCAATCTCTACAATATCTACACTCGTACCTATATACGCAGGGATTCCGCACCTGCGTTGTTAGAGATTTCCCGTGTACGATCCGCGTTCAGGAACCTACAAAAGGCGATAAAACTTCGATTAGAAGCTTTCTCCTCCTTTTATACCCATCGCAATTAATGCGATGGGATATGAACAGTGGAGAGAGAAACGCATTGCCTAATCACAAATCGTCACGTCACGCGGGAAATTCGAAAAAGAGAAAAGGCAGCGCAGTCGGGTACAGTGACAGCCGGCATAAACGTCCCATCATCTATTCACGCGCCTGCGAGTTGTCAACTTGTCCTTTTTCATGATTATCTATACCAATAGAAAGATATTTTCTACCTAACTTCAAGATCCAAAAACCCCCAAAATACATCAAGTTCAGAATTTCACCCGCATAAAGACTTCACACGGAAGAAACACTGGACTGGGGGACTTATAGAGGTAGGGTACCAAAAAGACCCAAATACCCTTAAGTACTACACGCGGGTCATTGAGGAACCTCTCATATATCACCCGCGGGACATTCGGATCACTCGCATATCATGGGAGAGGAAGAACATCCTCGTACCACGTGTGGAAGCATCCGGGCACCCTCAGAAGTCATCCGCAGGACAAGACATTTGTCCGCCAAAATGACCAGAAGACAATGCCAATGGGACAGCTTTCAATAACCAACTATACTCCAGAAGAACGTCCACGATCGTTACTTGAAGGGTACGTGACTTGCCCACCAATGAAAGAAGGACACCTGGCCAATTTATTATAACCGTGCACATGGCCAGGGTGCAATTCGTCCTATCATCAGGTGACGAGTGTCCAGGTTGTTATACCCATGCACATGGGACGTATAACTCAACCTATCATAAGAGGACACGCGTCCAGGCAGTTATCAAGACCTTCTAAAAATAGGACAGTTGGCCCAATCACCTTCATACCCCCTTTGGCTATAAATACCTTGTCAACCCGCATGAGGTATTCATTCACATTCATTCACTGGTATTCTGACTACACTTAGTCTAATTTACTTCAGTACTTTCTTCACTACGAACGTTACTGATTCTCACGTCGGAGGGTGGTTACAGGAAGACCCCCCCCCCCCACCTTGTCCTTCCTGTAACGAGACTCACGGTGTCTGTTTTGCATGTTCCGGTCATTGGGCTTTGGGAAGTTGTGCTCATACTGTGTTAGTAGTTACCGTATTTTACCCTGTGGACTCGTTGGATCCAGGACCCATACCAGGGGATCAGATCCGTGTTTCTTCACCACCCCACTCACGTAATACATATAACTTATATGTATACAAATTTAATAATTTTTAATAGGGTTTGTGTAGGTTTATTGTTTTGGAATAAAATGAGAGGATTTGAAAAAAAGGTTGGAGTCTGATATGAAGCTAATGTCACGATTAATGAATGTTTGTTGTTGTGAGTGCTCTTGATTGCTTACGACAAGCGAGGGCCTCCAAGGTCATTTATGGCCATGAGCTTGCATGGGAGGGTTCTAGTCTTTTAAATAGGCCGAAATTTAGCAACTTAAAATGGTTACACGGGTTAAGGATGAAAGCACACAATATTGGTGAACAAAGTTGCATAAAATTATCTCTAACTAATAGAGTTAGTTCAAGCTTTTTACTTATCACTTATATATATCTATTTTAGTGTATATTATTGTATAATATGTATACAGTAATATACGCCAAGTGCAAAATTATTACGTGTTGTTTAACAAAAAGTTCTTGCTACAACATTATCTTAACTTGGTGGTTCGTACCAAAGGGTTGTAGTTCCTTTGGTGATGATCACGAAACATTAAACGTTGATGCGGGCTCTTTTTTGTTTCTTTCTTTTTCCTTTTATGACTTATACAAATTGGTAGCGAAAAGGTTAGGAAACTACCGATACAACAAAAAAAAATGCAACAAAATGAATCTCAAAGATCATCATACTACACCCAAACAAAAAAGGTGCAATCAAGTACATTAGATTAGCATCCCCATTAAAAACACACGACATCACATTTAAAGACTAAAAATATTAGCCACCGGAAAAAAGGAGTATCACTGATGGATACGACTAGGGATGAGCTTTTTTTTCCGAATACCGATATCGTACCGACCGATCGTAAACAGTACTGGTGGTATTCCCTTTTCTTAAATTCAGTATCGGTAATTTGCGGTAAAAATAGGTATTGGTACCGAATTTATATAAATTATATCTAGAGATTTTTCAAGGATTCTAGTTCAATTTTTAAAAATATCACAAATTATATTTGATTATTTTATGCTAATTTTAAGCAACTATCTATTCTATTTGATATATCAATTTTGTGAACTTGGTTTGGTTATGGTTTTGTAAAAGTCTTCTTCCTTTGTTAATTTTTTTCATTTGTAACATGTCAAAATTAATGATAATCAATGATATGTAATAAGTTGAAGTTATGGCTAATAAAAATGCTAGTTGGACCAGCTAAACGTTAAAAAAAAGATATAAATAAAAGCGTTGAAGTGATATTGAAGGGTAAATTACCGAAATGCCGACAACGGGACGGTACCGATACCGAACCGATATATTCGGTACGGTATTCAGTATCTATTTTTGCTCAAATTCTGTATCGATATTTTCGGTATCGGTACTGGTACGGTATACGACCATTGTTGATGCATGTGTTTTTATATTGAAATGTTAATGATCATCAACCCATTAAATGTAAATATTCTTGTATATTAACGGGTAGAACTATAAATGGTGTTTTCCTCTTCAGTCGTAATACGAAATTTACCAGAAAGATCAATTTGTTCGGTTGTTCACCTTTCAGCAATCTCTACTCAAATGACGGATGTAATCAGAATGTTTCCTTGAACACTACATCGAGATACTTGAGTTTTGGAAGACGGGTTCTTCAAACATTTTATTTTTTTTGAAAGACCAATATATTAGAAACAAAAGGGGAACTATCTAGCAAAAAGCAAGACGTTCAAACTTACAAAACTTACAGGAGAAATAAAATGCGATTTATGCTCTATTGTCAAATGCTACTATTTATTATTTATGCTAGTTCATCTTGTACGTTCTTCATCACCTTTATGTTTCTCAAAATCTCAGCCATGGAATTTGTTCCACCAAAAATATATCATGTTACAATAAAGTCTAAATTACAATAGAAATCACTTTGTTATTTGATAAATTTCATATTGAAAAGTAAAAAGAAATCAAAGTGTGTATTTAAGTTTAAGAAAAAGTTAAAAACATTAATCTTGATTAAAAAATCAAAATGAATGTGTTTCAAAAATTTGTGTATCAAAAAATGAATTATTAGTGTGATAATATCTATTTTTGAGTTTTAAGTGTATTTATTGTAACTTACTTTTTGTGTGTAGTCATAATAATCATTTATTTATATCTGATATCACATGGTTTGGTAGAACTTGTGGCTTCTATTGTATGAGGCTATCACTATAAAATTAGTGATATCACATGGTTTGGTAGAACTTGTGGCTTCTATTTTATGAGGCTCTCACTATAAAATTAGGCGACTTGTGTTACTAAAGAGTAAATTTTTGTTTTAAGGGTGTGACGGTTTGTAGCCTCATGTATATATATATAAGATAAATATCTTAAGATAACCCTTTGCAAATTGAGAACTTTGAGAACCATTTTGGACCACTAAAAACATCTTTAAAAAAATATTTAAAAAAATCATAAAACAAAAAATAACAAAAATTTTAAAAAAGTAAAAAAACCAAAATTCTTATATTTCTGTCTGGTTTCATTAAAAAAATAAAAAAAACAAAAAAAAACGTTGTATTATACACATATGTATAATTTTATTTAACCTTTAATTACGTAATATATACACATATGTACAATATTATTTATCTTAAATTATACACATGTGTATAAAAAAATCATGTAAATGTACAGAAGTAAGAGAAGATGATGATAGCCATTAGATTAAAAGATGTAAGTTATTGTTTTTCAAAGTTAAAACACTTTTGTACTGACTATTGGGTATTTAAGTCCCGACATTTTGAATAAATTATTATTCTAATAAAAAGTCTTTCGATTTGCAACTTATGCTATGAAATATTTATAAAACAGGTACCAATGTTGATCACAAACCTAACCCATGGAGTCAGATGTGACACAATGGGGGTTTTGGATACATCAAATCTCTCTCAGAGATTCCCCATTTTATTCTCGACATATGTTTAGGGGGTGTTTGAGATTACTTATCTTACCTTGCTTATAACTTAAAAGTTATAAGATGTTTGGGTAAGTTATAGTTTACAAGGAGTAAAATAAGCAAATCCCAAATACCCCCTAAACATATATAGAGAATAGTCTACTAAACATATGCACAAAATAAAAATGGGGAATCTCTAAGTGAGATTTGATGTATCCAAACTTCGCTAACCTCCTTGTAAGTTAAAACATTTGGCAGATTCTTTGTAAAGTCGCAACCTAAGGGGTATTTTCCCACAATTTTGATTATGAAAACATAACCTTATTTTCTTTCCTATAAAAAGGATAAGCCACTAGAGCCCAACATATTAAGAAAAAATAATGTCATCAAACATCTATAACACATTGTGGCACCAAGCACTCACAAACAAATATGAGCTTGCTTTTGCTAGTCTTATTATCATAGTCATAACCCTAGCCATTTCATGGTACAAAAATACTACTTCAAGTTCACCACCCTTGCCACCAGGACCTAAAGGTCTACCACTAGTAGGCTACTTCCCATTCCTTGGTCCTAACTTGCACCACAAGTTTGCCAAATTAGCTAACCATTATGGACCCATTTTCAAGCTTTATCTTGGAAGCAAGCTCCATGTGGTGGTGAACTCGGCCGAGCTAGCGAAAGTGGTAACGGGTGAGCAAGACGAGAGTTTTGCTAACCGCGATCCACATATAGCCGGTCTAGCCACGAGTTATAATGCTAGTGATGTTGCATGGGCTCCCAACAATGCTAATAGGCGTCACCTTCGTAAAATATTGGTGCATGAGGTTTTAAGTAACGCGAATCTTGAAGCGTCATATTCATACCGACAACATGAAGTAAGAAAGACAGTAAAATATGTTTATGATAACATTAACACAGCCGTCGATATCAATGAGATATCTTTTTCGACGGTTTTGAATGTTTTAACTAATATAGTATGGGGAAAAGGGTTAGCTGAAGGGTCAAAGTATAATAATCTCAGTGACGATATACGAAAAGTGGTATCGGGTGTCGTTGAGATAGCCGAAGGGTTAAACATATCCGATTTTTTCCCTTCGCTTGCTCGGTTTGATCTTCAAGGTGTCAAGAAAAAAATGGAAGGGCAAATGAGGCAATTTGATCGAATTTTCGAGAAGACGATTGAAGAAAGAATTAGCAAGGCTGAAGAGCATGGTAAGGTAGAAGGAATGAAAGATTTGTTAGAGATATTGTTGGAGCTTAAAGATCAAAAGATTGGACCATCAATCACCATGACTCAGTTAAAAGCACTTGTGGTGGTTAGTGTTTCTTTCAAATGTTTGGATGGTTGTTATGTTTATCATGTTTCATAGAATGTGAAACATGAATATAACTAGTTTAACTAATTTATAGTTTTTATGTTATATGCATTAAAATGGATAAATGATGACATCTAGTAGATTAATCTTAATTATTTTAAAAATTGTAAAGTTACATAGTGTACATTTGACTTAAACAAGTTCGATTGTGTCCAGTGGCGGAGCCACATGTGCTTCACCGGGTTCAACCGAACCTGGTCAATTTTAGGTTTCATATATAACATATACGTACGATTTAACGAGCGAACCCATTCTTTCCAAACGAGCGAACCCATTCTTTCCACGAGCGAACCCGACATTATGTTAAAAAAATATTCAAACCCATTTATTATAAAAAAATGTAGTTAAAAGGTACTTTTGTTAATGAATAATTGTCTATAAAGTATAAAAACTTAAAAAAAACTACAAGAATTAGTAACAAACATTATTAATTGGCCAATAGGAGAAAATTCTGAACCCATAGAAGAAAATTCCTAGCTCCGCCACTAATTTGTGTCTAAATAGGTCAGTACCTATATCTATAACACAACTAAGTTTTATGTTTCATGTATACATTATAAGAAATGATGAAAGCATAGTATACTCATTTTAATTATTTAAAAAAGTGTATAATTACTTGGTGTACTTTTTCTTTAAACATGTTTAGTCGTGTGTTAAACAGGACATTATTCATGTTACCTTAACTTTTCTTTTAATTCTTTTAATTTTTTAATAACCGCACATAAGATTGTGCGATTTTTTAAATAGTATTTTTAATTATACTTGAAGCATGATTCCCAATGATTTTGCGTTGATGTGTTGCATAATTGTTATTTTCTTTTTGTAAATTCAATACGAGTCTGATTTAAGTATCTGGGTTGACATGACTTTTCTTTAGACACTTGTCATAAAAAGGTTGTCAAAGATTATTTTGTTAGTTTTCTTGGTTAACATGATTATTTTTCGTTAGAAACATTTATTCTTACAAAAAAAAAATGTATAAAATCATAGACTTGTAATGTGATTAAACTTGCTTCAAACAGGATATGTTTCTAGGAGGTACAGATGCAACTTCAGCTATGGTAGAATGGGCTATGGCCGAGATTTTGAGAAACAAGAATGTGATAAAGAAAGTACAAGATGAACTAGCCGAAATAGTAGGGTTCGACAGTATAGTCGAAGAATCCCATTTACCAAAACTTATGTATCTTGATGCAGTGTTCAAGGAAACATTTCGGTTACATCCACCGTTACCTTTCCTACTTCCCCGAGCTCCAAACCAGACTTGCATTGTCGATGGATACAGCGTTCCAAAGGGTTCAACCATCTTTCTGAATGTATGGGCCATACAAAGAGATCCTCAGTATTGGGACAACCCAAGTGAGTTCATTCCTGAGAGGTTTTTGAACAATGAGATTAAGTTGGAGAAATGGGATTATAGTGGGACAAATCCCAAGTTTTTCCCATTCGGATCCGGTCGAAGAAGGTGCCCTGGAATCCCGTTGGGCCAGAAGATGATGATGCATATTTTGGCTTCGTTGATGCATTCATTCGAGTGGAGCTTGCCAACGGGAGAAGAGATTGATCTTTCAGATAAGTTTGGTATCGCGATGAAGAAAAAAAAGCCACTTGTGGTTATCCCGTCTCAAAGGTTAACAAACAAGAATCTTTACATGTAACGCGATACGATAAGAGAAAATTGTTGCAAGTGTCTTTGTTCTTGTTCTTATACTTTGGAGCTTGATCCACTCAACAAATTTACTATCTTGGACTCTTGGAGCCTATCCCACTATACGGCTCCCTATCAAAGGTTATCCCGTCTCAAAGGTTAACAAACAAGAATCTTTACATGTAACGCGATACGATAAGAGAAAATTGTTGCAAGTGTCTTTGTTCTTGTTCTTATACTTTGGAGCTTGATCCACTCAACAAATTTACTATCTTGGACTCTTGGAGCCTATCCCACTATACGGCTCCCTATCACATTGTGTCAGTGTAATGAGAAAATAATCGAATAAGGTTCCAAACCTCTAATTGTGATATCATATTTGTTTAATAAGGATGTTGATCTAATACTTTTGGTTACATCATTGTGTTTGTGTGTAGTTCATTGAGGCTTTGGATTTCTTTTGTTGCAAGTTTTGTTATCATCTTTATGCTTATAAAAACAATATAAAAAAAGAAGCTAAAAACACAAGTCTACAAACACCATATTCTAGTACAACACTTATTCATCTAACCTAAATAAGTTACATGTCCGTTTAACATCAACGACATGTATCATATCATGTCATACCATATCATATCTTATTACTATACCAATACACACCATCCTTAACACCCTCATCTTTATCAACATAAATGCACTCCTTTGTCTCCCTATACATAGCCGCCTTAAAGATTGAAGTCCCATCAAACTGATAATAATCTCCCAAAACCGGCTTAATCGCGTTAGTCGCTTCCATTGCGTGATAATGAGGCATTGTTGAGAACAAATGGTGAGTCACGTGTGAGTCGGTAATGTTATGAAACACCTTGTTTAACACCCCGTAGTCTCGGTCGATAGTGGCTAAAGCCCCGCATAACCAGTCCCACTATGTCGAGTCGTAGTGAGGTAAAGAGGGGTGAGTGTGTTGTAAAAATGTGATCAAGACTAGGAAACCGTTGACCACGAGTAACGGGCCACCGTACATGGTTAAGACCCACATGAACCCCTTTGTCGACTCTAGACGGAAGAGGACATATAGGATGGTTAAAATACCCGCGTCGGAGATGAAAATTTGGGCTCGTTCACGGTTCGAGTAAATCGGGCTGTTTGGGTCAAAATGGCACGCGAAGCGGTCATAGTACCGGCCCGATACGTTAAAGGTAAGATATAATGGCCAACCAAGGGTTAATGTGAAGAGTGGGGTCAAGATTCGACCGGGTGGGTTGTTTAGGTATTTAGCAGTTGACCGGACATTTGACTTTAGTTTCGGGACAAAGACTTCGTCGTGCTCGATCGAGCCTGTGTTCGAGTGGTGACGACGATGGCTAAATTTCAAGAAAAGTATGGGACGAGGAGGGCCGAATGAAGAACAAGGCCCACGATGTCATCGAGCCATTGGTAGTCGCTAAATGCGTGATGGCCACACTCATGGGCTATGACCCAGACCCCCGTTAGGACACATCCTTGTAAGGCCCAGTAGACGGGCCATGCCACGTAGGCAAGCGGGCTCGGGAGGAGTGGGATGTAGTTATTGGCTAGGTAGTAGAAAATGAAAGCGATTGTGAGGTCATAAACAACATATGAGAATGAACGGATGACGGATCGTTTAAAGCAATGAGGCGGGATTACTTTTTTTAAGTCTCCAACTGCGAACGGGGGTTTCTCGTGTAGGGCCCGCTCGAGTGGTTCCGGGCCGGGCTTTTGTTTGTCGGTGCTTGGGTTTGACATTCGGCCGCCGCACCCATTTTTCAGTGACCTGCAATAAGATGTAAAACTAAACTTAGTAAAATATCAAGTAATGCTTATAACCTATAAGCAGAAGCAGAATATAGTCAAACAGGCGGATTTTGTGTTCGTGACATCATGTAAATGCACGTGTCGTGTTCGGGTTCAATCAACAAACCTACGTATTTAACAGCGCTACCAAGCACCCATTAAGAATTAGCATCCAATCAAAAGAGGAAACAAGAAAATTCATTGGGAAACAACAGGATTTAGGAATATGCCATAAAGGTAACTTGTTTATCACTCTAGATTAATATAATATAACATTAGCATGATCATGCGACAAAAAAAGGTTCAACTACATATGGTGGTTGTGTTTAAGCGCGTTAAATATTTAGTTACAAACTGATTAAACTGAAAACTAAACTAAGCCGAAACTGCTTAAAACTAAACCGTATTTGGTTTTCAGCTGAACCGAATAAGTTATTCGGTTTTAAGAAATTCAGTTCAGTTAAAACTTAAAATCAAGAAACAAAACTCATATACTAGGATACACACTTTCCTACAGTACAGCCCTTTTACATATAGCCCTGTACAAAATCAAGAAACTAAACCAAGAACATGAAATCCAAACCGACTAACACCATCTTGTTAAAATTCGATTTCTTAGTATTAAAACCGAAGCCGTACCCAATTCAAATTCGTTTTTCATTTGGTTTTGACCATTTTGAATTATGTTTGGTTTTAGGTTTTGACAGAAGAAAAAATAAACAAAACTAGGGAACCCAAAACTTGAACCGATAAACACACGTAACTGTACACAACTCTCGATTTCAGTATCTTGAGAATCGAGTAAGGGTGACGTGTTACATAACAAAATGTGGGAAAAGATTGAAAACTTTAAATTCATTCAAAGTTAGAAACAACTTCTAAGTTTAGCAATGGATGCTATTCTACTCCATCCTCAATGATAGAATCGAACAAAAATTCGGTTGTCAAAATATATATAAAAATAGATTTCCTTAGTAAAGATAATAGGTGTTTCATCACAAGATTTCTCTATTTTATGTTAAGACATCAATGAGTCCAAAACTAGCTCTCATAAAAAAAAACAGAATAATCGAACTAACAAGAAACTTTCTGTTATGATTTTTTGATAATCTACTTTTATGGTTCTGGTTATGTGTATAAACAACCGAATTAACTGAACCGACATTAAACCAGTCGTTATACCTTTTACAAATAGCATGTTACAAGTTTGGAAAGCTTTGTTATAGCTTTTATGAGAGAGCATATATGCTGTTACTTGTTCTCTTGTCATGTATAAAAGAATACTTATTAATTGAAATTAGCTTAAATGCATTGTGCCTAAAACTTATGGTTAACTAAATTAACTAAACCATATTTTCCAAATAACGAAGTAATTGAACTATTTATAACCAAAACCGGCCGGATAAATATTTCTAAAGGCCCCAAAATATCGGTTATAGCCCGTAACCAAAATAGTATCATTTTAGCCAATAACCGAACCAACTCACCAATACACATACAGATACCTAATTAGATATACAGTTACAATAGCAAAGTCATATTCCAAATTCAAGCTTTTATTATATCCTGGTGCATATAAAGTTATAAACTACTTCACTTAATACACCATTAAAACATAATCAGGCATTCTGGAAATTAAGAACCAAAAGTCTGGCATTACTAGGGTGTAAAATTGATAAAAAGCTCAAACCGAGCTAAGTTTTTTTGAGCTCAAGCCAAGCCTCAAACAAAGCTCTTTTAGTTATCGAGCACAAGTTCGAGACTTGTATGGGAAGCTCATTTAAGCACATCAAGCCTTTTCAAGCCTCGTGTTTTTTTAAGTTTTACCTCTTCTGGACTTCTATATATTAATTTCACACTGCACAGCCGAGCTCTGACTCGTTTAAGGTACTACATGAACTCGAGCCAAGCTTAGGTTCGTTTAAGTTAATCTCAAAATATATAAAATTAGGTAAAAAACGTATATAAATTAATTTGTAACTAATAAGCCGAGCCAGAGTTTGAAAAAACAACTCATGAGCTAAGCTCAAGCATTAGAAAAAGTGCTCGAAACGAGCTGGGATCTTGCTCTCGTAAGTCAACAAGCTCAAGCTTCGGCTTGTCACAAGCTCGCTTGTTTAAGATTTTTCTCAAAATATATAAAACTAGATAAAAACGTATATAAATTAATTAATAAATAATAACAAGCCCAGCCAAAGAGGCCGATCTCCGGCTTTAGAAAAAAAGCTCGAAACTTAACACTTGAATCACAAAATTAGCACAAACTATTAATGCTTAATACGAACTAATCCTCATATCAGATCCACAAAACTTAAACTCACATTCAACCAAAATCAACGCTCAAACCTAAAAAATCTCATAAAACTTTCAGATTCGACGTATATATCAACGTTTCAACAAAATTCAAACTTACGAACGCAGTTAGAAATCACAACATTCAGCTTCAAAATTCGAATCATACAGTCACAAATTACACATTCAGCTTCAAAATTCGAATAATACAGTTACATATCACAATATATAACATATAGATTTCAACCGTTAGATATATCGAATATATCAATCTCTGAATTAAACCGTAAAATCGACGAATGCGATCGTAAATTAAACAAATACAGGAATACGTTACGTGTACATGTGTGACGTGTAATTATCAAATAATTAGTTTAGATGAGAAGATGATTGCCTAAATAAAGAGTTTAGAGATTCGGTTATTGTTTGTTTGTGTGTGGATCGGAATACCGGAAAATGGACGTCCGGCGAGATGAGTCGGCGGCTTATTATTACTGTTGAGTGCGGAGAGTGCCGCTATTTATCGTTTAGGTTTTTGAGGGTCCCACGCAATCGTACACATTATTATTATTATTATTATTATTATTATTATTCAAACAATAACTAAATTCATATAATCAGGATAAACTCGTTTCAACCAGTGGGGTTTACTCTAATAGCTAAAAAAGACATGACCCGGATGTCCTGGGTTCGAATCCTGATTCCGACCGGATTTTACCAGAGCATTAAAACATGTTGTTTCTTCGGGCGGGGTGAGCTAACTATGTTTTACCGGGATCGCCAATCCAAACTCAAATGCCAACGTGGATCCCGATCACGTCAGCATAGTTGGCCTGAGTGGGGTGGCGGGGCGCGACGTGTTCGCTCAGTGAGATAACTTAATTGTGAAAGTCACCGATCGAAAAAAGATAAACTCGTTTTTCGATTCGGAAAAAAACTCTCGTCTAATTCTAAGGGTGAGTAGAAAACCGAATTAACTGAAAAAATCGAACCGGGGCATTAACCGACGGTTAATTTTTTTGTTTTTTTATAAACTGAATTTTCGGTTCGGTTTTTCATTTTGAAAAAAACGGAACTGAACTGATTGATAGTGATGAAAAACGGAACTAAACTTTGAAAATGAATAAGATGATGAATAAAGGTTGAGGCTGAACTTTTTTTTTTTTTTATTATGAACTTTGTTGAATTTTAAACTCTACTAATATAACTTTATATTTGTATGGCCCCACGTAAAACATACTTTTTTTTTTAAATATATATGTTGTATGCTAATATGTTTTTAGAAGCATAAAATCATCGTTTTCATTTTTTAACTTTTTTTTGCAATACCGAACCGAAAATAACTGAAAAATTAAAAATTGAACAGTTTGTATATTTAAAAAACCGATTACTTTGGTTTCGGTTTCGTCTAAAAGCGAACCGAACTGTGCTCAGCACTACCCAAGGCCACCGGCCGTGAACACTCGCTCAAATACACAACAGTATGATGAGATAAAACTTGTTAAATTCAAGAACTCAGCTAGTTAACGCCATCATCATCTAGTGCCGCTGAAACTTAATGATAGAGATATAAATACCAAGGACATAAAATATTTATTAATGTTTTGGTGACTAGTTTATGAGAGGTACACCAAGTGTGTTGGTGATTTGAAAAAGAAATGATAACTACATCCTTAGGTTAGTGAAATGACTAGGGTAATCACTACCTTGGATTATTGAAGCATTTATACAAGGTTATCACTATCTTTGAACTAGTGATACGCTTGGTGTATCGGTGTTCTCAACCAGATAAGATAAATGTTAATGGAGTAATTCTCAATTGGAAAATCAGGGAGGTGACATAGATTAGATTAGTTAACATCCACTATAACCTCCGTAAATATGTTTTGTTGTCTTTATCTTTTAAACACTTTACATGTTGCATATTTTACATACCTAGTTGTAAAAGCGGTTTAAAAACAAAGATTAGCTTATTAATCAAAGATATTTTTAGAAAGTCCACTCTACGACCCTCTAGTTTTATACACATGATTTTCAAATTATTATTACATAAAAAATAAAATTAAAGAAAAAAAAAACTCACCATTGCCCACCATGCCACCATCTCTAGCTTGTCCAATCCCTTGTACAAACAAGGTCTTCTTTCGAAAAACCGTATCCAATGGAACCCATATGATGGACGGTTCTACGTGGAGCTAAAGAAATCTAAAACTGTGTCACTCACATTTTATACAAGTAAAAATTTTTCAAGTTATGTGATTTATGGGTAGAGTTAGAGAGTGTATGGGTTTTTGTTCTAAACAAATTATACTAAACGACTAATCTAATCTACCCAGGTCTATATAATACCATCTTTGAAAAAAGTTGTACTTATTTATTTAGTTAATAAATAATATTTCACAATATCACATAATATATCCCTTAGAAACATCGATGTCATGTATTTAAAACCATCTTCAATGTCTATTAGCCGGCACAAAGTGTTTTTTTATTATTATTTTTTTTTGTAGTTTTATTGGTCCGTAATGCATTACAAAAGTTTAGTAAGTTTGTCGGTAACGTATTTTCATGGTTAAATTGATTTCCGACTAAATTTTAAACGGTGTTCGACGTCTCAAAGAAATATTGGATTATGACATTTGTTAACAAGCAAAAAATACAAATATTGTTAGATATAAGCATATGGTCCATGGAAAACGTGACTAAACTCTATACAAGTAGGTTGGGGCATGTTTTTTGAAAACACCCGAACATAAAGACAATCCACAACAACCCCTCATTCTTGCCCAAATCACAAACATTAGGAATGCAGTTGTCCCACAAACATATTCTTTTATATAATTGTTTCTAAGTTCTTTAAACACAAATTTATTTTTGAAGTTCTTTAAATTTATTTTTCTTTTTTGTTTATGTGAAATTGTCAAAATTGATCAATAATTACTCGCATCGCATGTATCTGTGTGTCGAGCGATAACTTTGTTAGACATAGTTAAAATCTAAGTTTATACACCAATAGTATTTTATAATAATAATATATAAATTAGAAATTGACTGATAAATACAGTTATATAGCCAACCGATGAGGTTTGTGGTCCATAGATAAAGACAAAAACATTTAAACACTTTGGGTAAGGGTTTGGAAGGCCCTCGGTTCAAGTCCTATTGACAACAAAAAATAAAAAGAAACTCGTCATTAAAAAAAGAAATAAATACAAAAAAAAAGGAAAAACAGCCACTTTTTGTTAACTACTAACTACCAAGTTTTAGGGGTTTGACCATAATTGCATATTATTTAGGCTCCGTTTTAATTCTATTTTATTGTTAGGAGTTACAAAATTTAAGTTGTTAGATGACCAATTGAAGTTTGACTTGTTAAAACAATGATGTATACATTTTCATTTATAATAATTATGCACCAGCCATCAAAACAATATATTTTGTTAGTTGCGTAAGTGAAAGCTTTTTAAAAGGTAACCGGAATAACTCTCACGCAAACATGCTTAATCACGAAGTTCTCCTTTTACCGTAGCCGAATCCAAATAATTATCCAATGCATCCAAAAGCATTTGTGGTATGAGACTGGACTTTATAATTAACTCAACACCTCTTCTACTATGGGGGAATGTGGGATTTGCCCATCATTACAATCATCCCTTGTTGATTTCCGTCGCTTTTGATGTTTGCTACGGATTCACCTAAAGGTTCCCCCAAACACCCTCGAGGACTTCTCGATGGGCTTATTATCCTCGATGAGGATTGCTATACCGTCTTGATAACTCGTAAAATGTGTCCAACCATTACATGGGCTGATACATGGGTAAAAACAACTTATTGTAGTTTTTAAAGACAGCATTCTAAAAAATAATGGGTACATATCACTTGCACTTAATTCAGAAAGATTAACTTACATACCAAAACAAACAAAACAGTGTTTGCCGGTCCATCAAACCTAAAGTTACCTATTTTGACCCGTTAAACACAATCCATTTTACCATCTATGCATAATTATAACAAGTGATAGGTACACACTACCAATCAATTGCGAATTCATACCACTTGTATGCTTGAATTTGACTGTTGCATAAGCATCCTTTCTGCACTAAATGAATACAATTCAACAAACCTAATAGTTTCATAACAAAAACCGCAAACATTGTACCAATATAGAGTGTTTGCACCAATATAGAGTTCGGTTATCACATACCACTAATTCTTGATAAAACAGTTTATAAAAAAACAGGAATCTTCACTACAAGGAAAAACCAAAATTTTGTTAGCATCTCACACACCCGTTTTCCTTAACTCGGTCTCACCATGTGCAAAATGACACTTGTCGCCAAATGTGCAAGACCCCTTTGCGAAATTCTCACACAGTTTCGTCTTTATGCTGTCTGTTCGTTTAGCTTGTGGTGGTTGGGCCCCATGATGCATGGCCAATGGTGGTCTCAGTGTGGTTGATCTGAGACTGATATTAGATATAAGCTCTCGAACCATAGCACTCGCTTCCTTAATTTGATCAAACGTGCCTTCAAGTTCGATATTTCTAAGATTTGTATCACTTTCATGATCCCGAATTGACAATTTTGCCCCCGTTACTCGGCTTATTTGTTTGGAGTTAACGCCACCATGTCCAATTATACCACCGGCAAGGGAGGCATCGACGCTGATTTTGGCAGTGGCTGAGGCGCCAAAGCTGGCGGCAGCGGCGGGTGGTACGTGGCGGTTAGCCAGTGGCAGTAGGGCTCGTGGGTCCTCATTGAAAGGATTACCAAAGGCGCCAAAGCTGGTGGCAGCGGGCGGTATGCGGCGGTTAGGGAGTGGCGGTGGAGCTCGTGGGTCTTCATTTACATTCTTACTAAGCTCGTGATCTCCATGTGCGAAGTGACACTGGTCACCAAATTTGCAGCCTTCAGCAGTGGTGTAGTTTTTGCAGAGTTTAGATTTGGCGGTGACGGTTGAGAATAATCCGGTTTGAGTGACAGCTGGGGCGGTTGAGATTGGCGTGAGATTCATTAACTGGGCAACCGCGTTGTAACCGCCAGGAAAGTAATGAAGAAAGTGACAGCTTTCCCCATATTGGCAGCCATCCATGCTATAAAAAAGACAAATTCATTGGTTATAAATTAACTAACTATGAAAATTCAAAATTCAAAAGAATAGTAACATGGTTTCATTTGTTTGCAAAAAACAAGAACTTTTTGCATGGTTAGTGATTTGTGTTTTTCTGATGTTATAGTGTCATCCAACTACAAGTTGACACGTGGAATACTTTATCAAATCAAATAGTAAAATAAGCGATTAGGCAATTTACACCATGTTTGGTATAACTGAGTAAAACGTAAGGGGACTCCTCTCACAATTTTTGTAGCTTGGTGACAGTGTGACACATTTAAGACCTTTTCATACATCACTCGAATTGTTGTATATTATCGCTTAAATATATATGCAAACGATGAACTCTTAAATTACTCGTCCCAGATTATGCAAACTTATAAGTTATAAAAGTGTATCATATTTAAGGTAATAACTTGTCGAATCATTTTACTTATAGGTTCCAACTAAATTTGAAATAATAAATGTTGTTCTTGACATAATATAATTAATTATAGAATTTGTTAACTGAGAAAAGGAAGAATTTAAACCTGAAATACTTCATGCAAGGCTTCGTTTTGCCTCTTACACCACCTGATAACTCTGATTCTGTTACAAGACATTAGGTGTTTTCTCTTAGTTGGACTTCTCTATAATATGCAATTAATCATAGGAAGTTTTAACTGGAATATGCAGTTTGATATAAATTTGTGAGGCTCTCTATTTGGCCCATTATCACAAGCTTATGTAAGGGATACATGTTGCAAGTGACTAGAGTATAGCGTTTGAAATGCTCAAGTTACATTAAAGATTTTTAAAAGTTATATCTGCATTATTACCATTCAGTAAACATATTAAATGAAGAAAAGGTCCACAAATTTTTACGATTCAGTGCCTTTTTTTTACTTTACAGTATATAAAGGTTAACAAGGGTTGGTTTTGTTTTTTACAAAATTTTAAAGGTTATATTCGCAATCCAGCTTGTTCTTTTTTTTTCTTTTGAATTTGGTATTACGAAACCAGATACATATTTGGATGGCATATAAAGTAGTTTTAAAAGTTGGGTGGATTCCTTATACATTAACCCTTTGCTTCCAAACAAACCACAGGCAATTCAAAACAACTGGTTTCTTATAAAAATAAAGTCAAAAAAAGAACTTGAAGCAAAATTAAAACTTGGGTTGTTATCGGTTAAAAGTTGAAACTCTTACAAAAAATTTAATCTACACATGTAAAAATGGTAAAACTTGGTTAAATTTAGTGGTATTCTAGCTATTAAAGACACAAGACTAAACTTCACACGCACACGCACGCCATTGAGTTGCACATGTTTTGTTTGAGCTTTGGTATGAGTCCTTGTACATGAAAAAACCCTTTTTAATTTTATGAATTATCCATATAGGACAGATGGACTATTGACAATGTTTGTAGTCGTTGAGACATTAATTTCAGTTATCTAAGATTTTCATCTAACTGAAGCATGTTTATGTTCTTTAAGCATGGTTTTGTTTGCAGACACTACTTTTCTAATAACTCATGATGTTTCGTTTGTATAAACTCGATATAAACGTTTAAAGTCACAGAGTTGGTAAAGAACTGTAAAGAAGCTAAACACAAATCCACAGAAATTTTCTTTTAAGGGGGTGTTTGGCCTAGCTTTTTTAACAACGCCTATAGCTTTTTTAGCTTTTTTTTTACAAAATAAGCTTAACTTGGTGTTTGGTTTAGCTTTTAAAGCTTATGCTTATGAGCTTTTATATAAGCTAATTTGAAGAAACTTATTTAAAGATGGTTTTTTAGCTTATTTGAAGAAGCTTATTTGTGTAAGGGTGTAGGTTACTCATTTGCCCTCGAATGGTGATGGATTAATAATTATTGAAGCAACTTATTACTATAACATATTAAAAAATGGTGGATTTAACAAGTTATTAAGACGCATAATCAACTTGTAGAATATAAGCTAAAGAGCTAATCAAATAATAAAAAATAAGCTATAAGCTATTTTAAAATATTAAAGCATAAGCCAAAAAAATAAAAGTGAACAACTTTTTATATTATAATTTCTCAACAACAGAACAGAAAGCAACCAGAAATAACAGAGATAATATGAACTTAGAAACCTAACAAGCCGAGCTCGAGCCTAATCGGCTCGTTTTACACCGCTACGTAAATGCTAACTTTCTCACTGATAAATGACCAAATTGTAAACCCTAATTCATAAGGCAGCTACTATAACACAATAATACTACAAGATATGAACCTAATTTTATAAAATTAATCCATAAATCAAACAAAATAGACGAAATTCAACCGTACAGAATGAATTGACGAATAAACAACTAAATTAACTAACCTGACTTGAACTTCTTGGCGGTGCCGTTAACATGAGGTCTTCCTCTCTTTCGATAATCCATTGATCGATTCAATTAACCAAATGGTGAAACCCTAATTTGCGAGTGAATGAAAGAATGAAACAGATTTAGACAACAAAGGGTTTTGGCGTAACTCAAAGTCTGAAAGGACTATTTAGATTATTAACACTTTTAACGAGGCGCGTAGGGGAGAAAATGAGCCGAGCTGCTAAACGACGGTTGGTGAAAAAATTTGGTCGAGTTGAGGTTAATCGAGCCCGAGCTTGAGCTTGAGCTGAAAACTAAGCTCATTTAATAAACGAGCCCGAGTCCAAGTTTCACTTATCGAGCTCGAGCCGGCACATGGGCCTAAACGAGCCTGACATTTTTTTTTATAATTTCAATATATATAATGTTATAAAAAGTAACAAAATAACATATATTATTTTATATATTAAATTATAATTGAAAATAAATATAAAAATATAATTATAAATTAATAAATAGTAACGAGTCGAATTCAAGCCGAGCTCGAGCTTGAAAATCTACTCACGAGGCAAGCCGGGGCTCGGCTCGGCTCGGCTCGTTTGCACCCCTGGAGGCAATTGTTCTCAAACGTGAATCCTTAAATATACGATTCTATACGCCAATAAGTTGTCGACACATACATGAGTGATCGTTTGAAAAGTAGAGGGCTATGATTTGACATATAGAACACGTGCAAATGGTCATTCAAAAATTACGCAAAGGTTGTGTGAAAAAGTATGTAAACAAGCATCTGGTGAAACCTTAAATAATCGTCAGATAGCGCTGTGAGATTATATGTCAAACTGCGTAGGTATAATCGGGCCCTTTAAAAATTGCTCAAGATCCCAACTTCTATTGTTGTCTCTACTCTCTAAGGCTATAAGCCTATCATAGTTGAGCAATGCACATAACCATATTAGCTCAAAAACACACGTACACCATTACGGGTGCGCGTTTTAAGCACACCCATAGGTCAAAACAATGGTGTGGAACAGAAACGGGTTTTCTTTTTTTAATTAGTTCATTTTACAAGGCCAATTTAACTGAAGCACATCACCCTTGATTAAATTTTATTTTTCATGTAAAACCGATACACACTTAGGTAATTCTGGACATTTTTCTAAACAAAACATCCCAATAACATGACAATGTGCTTTTCACCTTTTAGTGAAATTATTATGGATATCCTAACAATCTCTAAGGTGCACAGTCCTTTCTTTGTGATTTTATCGGTTGCATGTTACAATTTTTTTCTATTTAACAAGTGAGTTTACACATCTGTCTGTATTTGTACATTGTAGTTTTTGTTATTAGGAAGTACCGAAGGTTAGAACCATCGTATCTAGATCAAAAGACGACACGACAAAGAGAAATGGCATGCTTGATACATGTATGAATGAGCGAGCCTTATAACAATTAAACATTTGAATCACCCATAGAATATAGCATAAAAGTAACTTCACGTCGCTCTTATGACGTGACATAAGACATGTAAGTAAAATCGCCTGCGATTTTTGCCTCAAGTTCAAAATCCAAGTGTCAACTGTCATTATTTGACAAAGTGGCATCACAAGCAAAATGTCAAGCTAATCATCAGCCTCATTTTAAATAAAACTACCATAAATAAAATGACATATCAGCTGATTATAACCACCATAGTGTCTTCACATAAGCCACATCTGAACATGATCTAATCCAACAAGCCGCTGAACGTAATCAAAATACAAAATTCGCAATATCCCTACAAATCTAGTTAGCAAGTTAATCCTAAATTATACATATACTAATATTACATTACTCAATAAAACACCATTTTCCAAAGAATAATCCCCTTACCTAAACTTCCGCTTCCGACGAACCCCGCCACCTCGTGAACTAGAGTCACCACTTTCAGGAGAGTCCTCGACAACCGTTTGTTCTTGTAAAACCAGACCACGGTTCCTCGATAGCTTTCTAATCGGTGTTGTAGGCAACACCGTTTCATTCTCGGTTCGTTGAAAGTTGGCGGACATGTCACCAGGTGGAGTCCTATGTGGCATGAGTTCATCTCCTTCGGTAACAGATTCCAACATCAACTGTAGAAAAACAAAACATTAGAAGTGTTGTTGAAGATATTACAAAGTTTCAAATTACTTTTTGTACGATATATACTGTCTTACTTTATTTTAAAGAAATGATCCACAATTTTTAATTAATATATGAGATACTGCTTTTAGACCAGTTAAAAGTATACTGCTTTCTATGCCCATCACATTGTTCTTCACATTACTTTTAACTGGTTTCAGCTCAGTTTTACTCTCTCCATGTTCAATTAATTTTGTCCGTTTACATTCGTGAAAGTTTCATTTATATTAACAAGCTTAAACAAAGACAAACATGCTCATTTTCTTGACAGCAAACAAGAAAACCCTGTTCGCTTAATTGTTCGTATATGCTCGTGTGTTCAATTAAAGTTAAACAGAAACACAAACATGCTCCTTTGGTGTTCGCTTGGTTCGTTTGCATGCCTAGCTGCTTTAAATAAGCAATTTGAAGCTTGCATTTCCAAGCAACAAATAAGCAGATATATAATTAATCCAAACAACCAGTAATAGATATTATATTTAACATATAATTTCAAATTATATTTAAAAAATAACCTTCCAATCTCGAAAATCAAATCGAAAGATAAAATGTGTGTATGCCACCTCCTTTGAAGCTACTGCATTTGCAGCCGGAGCATTTCTTGGCGCTAAAAAATTATACAAACAAAAAGTGTTAATAATAAATTAATGATTTTTTTAAAAACAAAAGTTAATTTGAAATGACTTACAAACTAAATGATGTCCTTCGTTGACTTTGACTTCAGCTCGGCCATCTTTAACAAGAAAAGACAATGCAAACAGATTTTCAACAGTTTGTGCGAAAGAGCTTCGGTTCAATACTAAGTTTTCTAGCTTGGCATTTCTGTTCTTTCTCAAAACACTAAACATGGTTGCCATGTTTTTATCCGTGTCTGTTTTTTCTTCTGTAGAGCTTGCAGCAAGCTGCAAAAGTCAATGAGATTGTATTAGCTAAAATAATAAATTAGTTTATTGATTTTTGAAACAACATATATTCAGCTTGGCGGTAGTAAAAAACAGGTTAAACAAGACCTGTTTAACCCATTTATCTAAACATGTCAAACGGGAACGTGGGTAATAATCAAGTATAGACATGTTAATCAGCTTGGAGGGTTGTAAAAAGCGATAACACGGGCCACAAATGGGTTTAGCGGGATCCCCGTTCAACTAAACAGGTCAAACATATCAACCGAATCACGACCATTTTAACACTTTAATATGCCAACCCAACATCTCTTTTTTCTTTCATGTTCAGGGCACCGTGTTGAAATCGCCAATTTGACCAATAACAAAAAATAGACCAAATAAATGCAACATTACCTCTTCAGGACGAGCCTTTTCAGTTGGTCTCGATTGCTTTCTTTGCACAGTAACCTTTCTTTGCTTGAGTTCAGACTTCATTGGCCCGATCCTACAATCAAAATTGATTAATTCAAACATAATGAACATCTAAAGCTACAATATTACAGCACACAGGTATATATAAAGTTGTAAAACAGTATTTACATTGTACAACAGCCATCACCCTTGAGAAACACGTGAGACACAACAGAACCAATATCCTTCCACTTAACAGAATTCCTTTCATCACCGCCAAGCTGACCAAAGTTCTTTAGTAAACAAGACACAAAATCACCAGATGTCAGCCCTTCACCACTTTGTGCCTTGACAGAAGTCATTAACGTGTTAGTGATATCTAACAATGCTTCTGCATCTGCTACTTGCTCTCTAGGCTTCTGCACTGTAAACCCCAAAAAGATCACTTGTTAGCAAGTCTGTAAATGAACCAAACATCAAACAATAGATTTTGTCCGATTAACTAAATGAACTAACATGCACAAGGAATATGTACACGTTCAATTGCGTCCATTTACATTCATTAATTTTGTTTGTTCATAAAAGGTTCTTAGTCGTTTTAATGACTTTTCTAAACTATCAATTAGTCTTTAGCAAAATTAATAACCATAAATCTGAAACGATTGTAATCTTTACGTGATTTATTTATATGTAAAATTAACATTTGAATATGAATGGTAAAAAACACTAATAGAAACTTGGTAGTTGCAGAAAACCATAGACACTAACCATTCTCGATTAGCCAAATCAAATAAAACATAGCGTTTGTTCATGACAAGCATGAAGACAAACAAGAAATTCCTTTAAGTAAGGTGTTCATATACAGTTTGCTTCTTCGATAAAAGCTTAACGAACAAACATGAACAAGACCTTGTTTGGTTATCTATCATCACAAAATCATGTTTTATATCCAAGATTATAACTATCACCATATATCCAGTAAATAAACCGAAGTTTCAGTGAACTGTTTGTTAGCCATTCAACATGAACTGTTTAAAATTCGGGCCTATCGGGGTTGGTTGGCCACCCCGATAGGCCCGAATTTTAAATTTTTTAAAAATTATATATATAACTTTCCAATTCGCCGATCTTTTTTTGAAAAAAAAATTTGTATCTTTAATTTAAACCCAATTACTCAACTAATTTAAAAAACAAACAAAAATGAGCATACTTCACTGAGCTACTTCAGTTCATTTACAGGCTTAAAAATTGTTAGTACTTTTCAAATTAAAAAAAACTATAATAATTTCTTAAAAAATTACAAATTCAAAATTGAACACAATAACAACACAATCAACAACCATAGAAAACCATAAGCATCAAAACTAAATTACCTAGCTGATGCAATGACTCAACTTCATCAACAATAGTCATAAACTTATCCAAATCATTCTTCGCAATATCATCTCTCTTAACTGCACAACCAAACAAACACAAATCCATCAAACACAACCAATAATTATTAACCAAAACCCTAACAAATTATTAACCAACACATTACCACTAATCAAATTCTTCACGGCAAGATACCGTGACCGAAGAACCCGACGCTCGGCTCCATTTCCGTGAATCACGTCATCACCGTCGTTAACGCCGTTAACGTTGGCGTTACTACTGCTCGGTTCGCCCTTAACGGTTCGAACCATGGTTGAATTGAATGAAAGTAAACCCTAGGGTTTGTGATTTAGGGGTGTATTGAATTGAATTGAATTTAATGGAAATGAACTGGGAGGAAATTAGGGTAATTGAGAAAGTAAGAATTGGGGGAAATATTATTATTATTAATATTATTAAAGTATTTATGGAATTGGGTCGAAATTGAAATTCGGGCTCGAAGATTTCAAAAATTTTGATGAATATTTGGGCTCTAAATATTTCACCCCCTCAAAGTTTGCTTTATTATTATTTTTGTTTACTTTACCGCATGCTTCAAACCACCTGCTAGAAAACTCTCACCTAAAGTTAATGTTCGTGAACACTCGCCCAAAGGATCGGAATTGCAATAAAATAACATTTGTTCAGTTCAAATATCTAACTAGTGAATGTCACATACTCGTCTAGTTTCCAATCTTCACTCTGGCGCCGCTAAAATTAAATGTTAGGGACATGTTAGGATCGAACCTAGGTCACATGGAACACCAAGTTTTTGTTTTCTTATTGCTCCATCACCAGCTCATTGTCGATAATAACAATAATAATGAATATATTTGAAAGTTGTAATTTGCATGTTTTAGCAAATTAACGAATATACCTGATATTTGATGGCTGTTGGACGGATCCTAGAGTATGAGATACGATTTTACAATCGAATATAAAATTATATTACCAGTAATCCATGTCTTTGGTTTAATTGCGACTGTTGTATAAGAGGGATTAACACATGAAAAGAAAAAAAAGGCTAAAATGCTCTAGACCCAAAAACATTTTGCCCAATAAAGATTGAATACAAGCATATCGCATCTTAAAAGGTCTGCTTTAAAAATATATGTAGCTATGAACTTATAAGCCTAATGATGTTTTATAAATAGGTTGTGGTTTTTTTATTTAGTTGTTCTCTATATAGAACAAAAAACATTTTGCCAACAAAGATTGAATACAAGCATTGTCTAGTTTTACACTTGATTTTCATTGAATTTATTTGTAATCAACATTAGGTTCATAACCAAACCAAGTTACATGACGCTTCTTAGGGTCTCAATCACTCAAAGACTCTATCACTCGATCCGATTTCAACACACTAAATAAAAATGAATTAGAAATTTTAAAAAGATACATTATAGTGACATTAGCATAATCAACTTCAACAATGCCAAATTTTTAACTCATATCATAATCAATCAAAACCTCCAATTATGCTTAATTTAATCAAACATAATGAGACACGATTCCAACAATTATCAACCCGGTTTTAAAAACCCTCAAGAAAAACAAGATCGGAACAAATTCATATTCATAATTTACTAAATAATTTGAAAAATACATTCAAAAGTGACCTTACTATATAACCACATCAACAATTCAAAACTTAACTTATTAATCAACCAAAACCTAAATTTTGATTAATTTAACTTAATTTAATTTAATCAAAACATAATATAGCCAACCCTTCAAAGTTCAAACCATTCAACTATTCATCCTTCACCACCTCATCCTCATTATTATTACCATTAAATTTAACGACGTTAGTCCCAGACTTAACCGCGGTAAATTCACCCTTCAAATTATCCAAAGCTTTCCTTAACATCCCATTCTCCGTTTGTATAATCTCCAACTGTTTCTTAACCCCTAAAAACGCATCCGCCACGTCACCAGATATCGGACCCACTTTACTCACACCCCTACAATCCCCGCGCGCCACATGTTCGATCCCAATCTTGTTAATCAGCAAAACCGGAAGCTTCGGGAACGGAACGTCAACCATCGATTTATTACTGTTACTACTACTACTATTACTCTTTTTCATCAAAAACATCGATGTTTCATCCGTCTCATTCGCCGGAAGTCTAACTCCCCACCGAAGATTCAACCGAGCGTTTTTCCGCAACGGCACACCAGTCGTGGCGGCCAATTCCACGTCGGATAACACGCTCTTAACAACTCCGGCAGCCGGAGAAGTTAACGGTGAGTGTGTAAACTTCTTACTAGAACCAAACATATCCACAACGACCGGAGCGTCGTCATCAGAACCACCTCCGGTGCCATTAACTTGCTTTCTAAACACCGACGATTGAGTTTTTTTAACCGAGAAGTCACCAAACCGCGGTTTAAAGTGGACGAAGAAGCTAGGGTTTTGACTTCCTGTAAGATAATGAAAAATACCCATTTCATTCAATAGTGTGATTAAAACATATAAACATGAATTGCAAACTTTAAAAACCTAAGATGGGCGCATATGGGCTCACACTAATAATACATAATGATATAATCTAATACTCCCCTGTAATTAGGAGAAAGGAAACCAAAAAACAGGAGGTGCGGTTTCGTTGCGGTTCTAGGCTAAAATCAAACCGAAAATCAAAACTTCGGTTTTTGAATTTTTCAAACCGTTAGTTTTTGGTTTTCTGGTTTTCGTTTTAGTTTCGATTAGGTTTCGGTTTTTCAATTTTGCTATTTAAGCTTGAAAATTTCAGACCGAAAATAATGAATTTAGATATGAATAATTTGGTTAATTGTTAACTAATAAATTATTATATATTTGAACAAAAATCTTTAAGTTACACATTTATTTAAATCTTATAAATTATATAAAAATAAAAAAAATTGGAATTCAATTCAATTCGGTTTTTCGGTTTTAAAAAAAACATAAACCGCATTGTCGGTTATGGTCGGTTTTTGTTTAGGTTCGATTTTTGAGGGTTCGGATCGGTTTTTTCAATTTCCTGCACACACATAGTGCTTCAATCGACTTAACAACCCAAAATTTTGCCAACAAATCCATCTTTTACTTGATTAATAATAATAATAATACCTCCGATATAACTAAACTCAGCACTCATATTTAAAGCACTCGAAACCGGAGACCCAAAGCTTCCAATTCCGGTTTTGAACACGAGACTAAACGGATTGGACGCATCATTCGGACGATACGCGACCTTCACGGATGGACCGGATTCGAAGAACGTTGCGAGGTTCAACGACAGCTCTTTTGATTCTCCGGCAACGATGCCGGATTGGAACGGCAAGCCGAGAATGTTGACCGGCACTTTTGCTCTCAACAGTGGCTTCTGATCTTCTCGAAACTTCATTGAAGCTTTCATGGCTGCCGGAATGTATTCAAATTGATCGGAATTTAAGGTTTTGACGGTGGTTAGGGTTTCTGTTATTTTTCCGGCGATTGTTTGGGGCTTATTATAATTTATATAAAACACCTATGGGAAATATGTTGTATATTTTGTCATTATGTTAAATGTTTATTGACTATAAACACCTTTGGAGTTGTATTGGTATGGAAAGATGGGTTATGATATTTTGGGGGTATATGTGTAATTGTGTGATGAGGTGGCAAATTATAATTTTTGAAGTTTTGAATTTTGTTAACGTTTTGGTAGGTTTAAATTTAAATATTTGGTTAATGAAACTGTAGATTTGGAAGGAGAGTTTGAGGAAGTATTTTGTATATTTTGTCATTATGTTAAATGTTTATTGACTTTAAACACCTTTGTATTGGTATGGTGGATGTGAGATGATGTTAAATGGTTATGATATTCTGGGGGTAAAAGTGTAATTTTGTGGGTTGAGGTGGCAAATCAATTTTCTTTTAAATTTTGAGTTTTGTTAACGTTTTGGTAGGTTTAAATTTAAATATTTGATTAGTGAAACTGTAGATTTGGAAGGGGGAGTTTGGGGAAATATGTTGTATATTTTCTCATTATATTAAATGTTTATCGACTAAAAACACCTTTGGATTTGTTACTTATTTGTTATAGAAAATGTTTTATGATATTTTGGGGGTATAAGTGTAATTGCGTGGTATGAGGTAGCTAATCAGAAATTTTAAATTTTGAATTTTGGTAAGGTTTTGAAGCTTGGTGATTTGGGGTATTATAATTTTTGAATTGTAATTTTTCACAATTTCGTTTTGGTGACACCGGGTAATGATGACATATTAGGTGATTAGGTGGCATTCACTAGTTGAATTGTTGAATTTAATAGTTTTATTTCACTGCAATTTTGTGTCTTCGGGCGAAAATTCACATGTGTTGGCCATAGGTAAGGGTTTTTCCCAGATCGAAATGCGAGTAGCCAGTAACTCATTTGAAATAATCGTTGGACGTTAAAAAAATAATGTTTTTTAATTGTGCTGAATTTGTTAACGTTTTGATTGGTTTTCATTTAAATATTTGATTAAAGAAAGTGTAGATTTGGAATGGGAGTTTCAACTAAAAATTCAAATTCATAAAAGACTTTTTCTTTTGTTAGGTTCAAAATTCAAATACCACTTTGAAAGAAACGTTTTTGATGGTATTTTTATTTGGTTTTATAGATCATGTGTATGGGTAGATCATGATAGGCATGCATTGATTTAAAACGATTGTGACAAATAATATGCTTAAGGTAGATCATGCTTATGGGTGCATCATAGATGCGTGATTTAAAACGTGAATGAACAACAATAGATTGAAATTAGGATAAATATAGAACGAGAATAATATTGTTACTAGTCATAATAAGTTTGTCTTAATTTAATCGGATTGATCAAGTCTAGTATGGGTTTGTGCGCAGCAGTTAGGTATTTTTCATTGTTTTATACATTTTGGGTTGTGGTTATGTTTGGTTGGTTTGGTTGTTTTTTTTAATATTTTTGGGTGGATTGGGGGCACAATTATACGTGGATGAGGAGGGTTGGTTTGCTCGTGTTGTGATCCTATCACAACGTATTTTTAGAGGCTTTTCGTCGTCATATCTATTGCATCAATTATAGTTCCTCCTTGTAATATGGTTTGTGTTGCCACAAGAATTCCTTCATCACTAGTTCTTGCTCAATATATGTCAATTTCAGCACATACTTAAGTTTTATTAGTTTCCCATCATTTACTTACATACGTATAATGAGGCATCTGTGGGGGTATTTTTTGCCCATAAGAAACCCGACAAATATTTATCCTATATGGGTTATTACTATTTATTAATAATAAGAAAAGAAATAAAAATAAAAAGTAAATGGTTTTGCTGCATACGTAAGCAAATACCAACTTTGGGTTGGTAGGTTTTTCTTTGGCCCATGACCACAGTTTGGTGTGGTAATATTTTCTGGATGGGCTTGGCTTTGGAGATACGTAACAAAAGAAATATATATGGTTTTATGTTTCTTTTGTTTTGGAATCCAATTCTGCCAACAATACATACATACATTACGAATTATATATTGTGGGGTATTTTGGGTTCTTTTTGCTACTGTCGACATCAGAGACGAAGGAAACAAGAAAGTTTTGGTGTTTTATTTCTTTGGTGTTTTGAGAAGATAAGAGATGTTCCAGAGGTCGATTTATTATCTCGTTGGTGACACCTCTTATTCGTATTCCTTTGTAGTTTGGTTCCATATACTTGATGTTAGTCTGTACCAAGTATATGATGATTTGTGTATGCCTCTAGTTTTACCTAGAGAAAGAACTTTTGTATTGCTCAATATTGGTGATAGTGAATTTGAAGCGGCTCTAGTAGTCCCGTGGTTTTTACTCTCGTCTTGAGAGGTTTTCCACGCTAAAATTTATTGTGTCATATTTACTTTTAGATTACCCTATTTGTTTGCATCCTCATTGGTTCATTCGGGTCGGGAAAAGTTTAGCCAAACGAAGTTTAATTCCGCATTTTTGTTTACCGTTCATGGCTAGGTGGTCGTTTTTCCCAACAGAGTGGTATCAGAGCTTCGACTCTTGTTCTTGGGTTTAGACTTGTTTGAACGATGGAAGCTAATACAGGTAGGATGGTGAGTTTGAATGGTTCTAATTATCATGTTTGGAAAGGCAAGGTGGAAGACCTTCTTTATGTGAAGGACTATTATTTGCCTGTTTTTAGTACCGATAAACCTGAAAATAAAACTGATGAAGAATTAAATATTTTGCATCGGAATGTTTGCGGGTATATTCGGCAATGGGTTGATGATAATGTTTTGAACCATATTAGCGGGGAGAGTCATGCTCGTACTCTATGGACCAAGCTTGAAGAGTTGTATGCTCGGAAGACTAGGAACAATAAGTTGTTCTTGATTAAACAGTTGATAAACTTGAAATACCGTGATGGAACTCCTGTTACTGATCATTTGAATGTTTTTCAGGGTGTTATTAATCAGCTTGCAGGTATGGGTATTAAGTTTGAAGACGTGATACAAGGTTTATGGCTTCTTGGTACTTTACCGGATTCTTGGGAGACTTTTAGGACATCGTTGTCCAACTCCACAGCTAACGGTATTATTACTATGGAATTGGCTAAATGTAATATTATAAATGAAGATATGAGAAGAAAGTCACAAGGTTCTTCTTCACAGTCAGATGCCTTAGTTACCGAAAGTAGGGGGAAAAGCCATAGCAGAGGTCCGAGTAATAGAGCAAAGCATCGCAGTAAGTCCAAAGGGAAGTTTGAAGAATATGAGTGTCATCATTGTGGTAGAAAAGGACACACAATAAAATATTGTAGACAACTGAAAAGGGAGAACAAGAAGGCTAATTACAACAATAAAAAGAATAACTACAAGAAAGATGACGGTGATGAAGGTACTTCTGAAACTAACTCTGCCACCGAAGAGTTTTATATTTGTTGTGATTATGATACGGTGAACATTGCACGTGATGATTCGAGTTGGGTTGTTAACAGTGGTGCTACTTGTCATGTGACATCACAAGGGGATTTTTATTCGTCTTATACTCCTGGTGATTTTGGGAATGTCAAGATGGATAATAATGGGCTATCAAAGATCGTTGGTGTTGGGGATGTTTGTTTGAAGTTTGATAATGGGATGGATTTGGTTTTACACAATGTGAAACATGTTCCGGATATTAGACTTAATTTGATCTCCGCGGGCACATTAGATGATGATGGTTTCCACAGTACCTTTGGTGGTGGAATTTGGAAACTCACTCGTGGTTCGTTGATCGTGGCAAGAGGTGAAAGAACTTCAAAGTTGTACATGGCACATCCAAAGATTTCCAGAGACTCGATTAATTCATTGACGAATTCTGATGCGACTGATGTGTGGCATAAGAGACTTGCTCACGTGAGTGAAAATGGGATGTCTATTTTATTGAAGAAAGATGCCTTGTCCGGTGTGAAAAATGTTCATTTGAATGAGTGTTCTCATATGAAGGGTAAGCAAAAGAGAGTTTCTTTTCATAATCATCCGCCTCATAGAAAAGAAAGTATACTTGACTTTGTGCATTCAGACGTATGTAGTCCTATGAAGACTAGAACACTTGGGGGCTGCTTATATTTTGTCGTATTTATAGACGATCATTCAAGGAAGGTATGAGTTTATACTTTAAAGTCTAAATATCAAGTATTTGATGTGTTTAAGCAGTTTCATGCCCTAGTTGAGAGACAGACTGGGAAGAAGCTCAAGTGTGTTCGTACAGATAATGGAGGTGAATACATTGGTCCTTTTAATGCTTATTGTAGAGAGAAGGGTATTCGACACCAAAGGCCACCTCCTAATACACCACAGTTGAATGGTTTAGCAGAACGGATGAACAGAACTTTGGTTGAAAGGTTTAAGTGTTTGCTCTCACATGCTGGGTTACCTAATTCTTTTTGGGGAGAAGCCTTACTTACAGCGGTACATGTTATTAATCTTACTCCTTGTATTCCTTTGCATAATGATGTTCTATACAGGGTTTGGAGTGGCAAAGAAGTTTCGTATAGTCATTTGCGGGTCTTTGGATGCAAAGCATTTGTGCATATTCCCAAAGATGAAAGATCAAAGCTTGATGTGAAGTCTAGACAGTGTATATTCCTTGGTTATGGACAAGATGAGTTTTGATACAGGCTATATGATCCGGTTTCAAAGAAGCTTGTTAGAAGTCTTGATGTTGTGTTTGTGGAAGACGAGAGTTTGAAAGATATTGAGAAGACACAGGTAGTTCCTCAGTATATTGATGATCTCTTTGATTTGGATCCTATTCCTACTCAGCAATCTGAGCCACAACACGAAGATGATATTCAAAATGACGAACAACATGGCACTGAAAATGTTGATAATCAAGAGTAGGTGGATTTGGATGAGGATATTCATCCCGAGTTACCAGTAGATATGCCTGCATTTGTCCCACTCAGGCGGTCTACGAGAGATCGTCAACCTTCTACTCGTTATTCGGCTGGTGAGTATGTCTTACTCACTGATGGGGGAGAGCCCGAGTATTATAAAGAGGCCATGGAACATAAGCATAAAAGAGAGTGGTTTGAAGCCATGCACGATGAGATGAATTCCTTGTATGAGAACAATACCTTTGAGTTGGTGAAGTTGCCCAAGGGCAAAAGAGCTTTGAAGAACAAGTGGGTCTACAAATTGAAGACTGAAGAGCATACCTCACGGCCTAGGTACAAGGAAAGATTGGTGGTCAAAGGGTTCAGTCAAAGAGAGGGTATTGATTTTGATGAGATTTTTTCTCCAGTTGTGAAGATGAGTTCCATCAGGGTGATCCTTGGTTTAGCTGCTAGTCTTGATCTTGAGGTTGAGCAAATGGATGTCAAGACAACATTCATTCACGGTGATCTCGATAAGGAGATCTATATGGAGCAACCTGAAGGTTTTCTGGTTAAAGGTAAGAAGATTATGTTTGTAAACTTCATAAAAGCCTTTATGGGTTGAAGCAAGCACCGAGACAGTGGTACAAGAAATTTGAGTCAGTTACGGGGAAGCAAGGCTACCGAAAGACTGCGTCTGATCACTGTGTTTTCTTTAAGAGGTTTGGTGATGATGATTTCATCATTTTATTGCTTTATGTTGATGATATGTTGATTGTTGGCAAGAATGCAGAAAGAATTATCCAGCTGAAGAAAGAATTAAGCAAGTCGTTTTCTATGAAAGACTTGGGACCAACTAAGAATATTATTGGCATTCGGATTACTAGAGATAGAGCTTCTGTGACACCCGGTAAATTCCCAATCCCTTAAACTAAGTAATCAACCTAATAATCAGGTGATTGTAAATATTATGCGCGCCATGTTAGTCAGCGCGTGCATTTGTTATGTGCGCCCTGCGCGAGCGCGCCATGTTAGTCAGCGCGTGCATTTGTTATGTGCGCCCTGCGCGAGCGCGCCATGTTAGTCAGCGCGTGCATTTGTTATGTGCGCCCTGCGCGAGCGCACCATGTTAAGAACCAGCGTGAGCATATGTTATATGCGCCATGCGCGAATGTTTTGGCTTTATGTTTTCATGTAACTTAACGTTATGTTGTCTATGGGTTGACCATCCCGCATGATGCTAAGGCGGGTGCATCCTAAATCGTTTATGCGCGTGCGGAAGGGAACTAACCTCCCCGCATGGCGGGAACATTGAGAGCCAGTTTGTCTGAAGCTCCAAGTAGGGATGGCAAAAAAACCCAAACCCGATGGGGAAAACCGAAACCCGCCCCGAACGGGGCGGGTTCGGGGACACTTAATCGGGGACGGGTCCGGGTTCGGGTTTTCCCCGTTTAAGTTAATCGGGTTCGGGGCGGGTATGGTATAGCCTGTACCCGCCCCGTATACCCGCCCCGTATACCCGTTTAAAACCCGTTTAATTAAATATAATTTTTATATTTATATATAATATATTATTTATTTTCCCAATAAGGCTGCCTAACCCATTTTCCCGTATACCCGTTTAAAACCAGTTTCCTACTTTCCCATTTGGCCATTTACCCTAACCCTAGAACAACCTCCGAGGCATATTGCCAAACTATTGAATATGATTGTGACGATGGTATTGAGGTAATACATATATATATGGTTTATCGTTTACATTTTAATATGGTTTAACATTGATTCTTATATAGTTTCCAATTAATATGTTAATGTTTGATTATCATAGCAATCCGGCGTGACAAGTGTTTGAATGGTTGAATGGGTGCGGTATGGACGTGTAAGAAGGATCAATCATGAAGTTAATTTCCGTTGTGATGGGAGAAATAAACATTTTTATGTATTAATAATGTCTTTTGTATGTGTAATGTGTTTGGATATTGAACTTTTTGTGTATTAATATTGTATTGTAATTTTGTATCATTTTCTTACAATCGGGTTTTAAACGGTGAACCCGACGGTTAAATGGGGATCCCCACGGGGAATTTAGCCCGTTTAAAAACCATTTATGCTAGACGGGTTCCCCGAATACCCGCGGTTTTCCCCGAATCCCCGATGGGGATTCCCCGTTTAGTCCCCGCGGGTTTTTAGACGGTTTTGGTAATGGGTTTTATAAACCGGGGCGGGTATGGGATTGGCATTCCCCGCCCCGAAACCGCCCCGTTGCCATCCCTAGCTCCAAGATGGAATTGACTTCAACATAACTGATCACTATGTTGAAATACCAAGACCACCTGGAGAATCTACAAATGAAACTCAATGTCCCTAACTGCGAGAAGGTTACGCACCTACCCGCAGCAAAGAAATGTCCTTCACGCAGAAAGCTATGCGCACAAAGTGATGCGCACAGAACACTTAGTCTATTCTCCAGACATAAGGAGATTACTCCCGCCCAAAAGGAAACAGTGGCGTGTTTCAGAGATTTTCCACTTTTTACTGTACACTGACAAAAGTACCTGAAAAAGCACACTGTAACATGAAAAGTCAACTGTCAGCCACCCTATTCTCACCAACCCCAGACCTGCATGTCCTGTTCAAATCAATTCAAGATCTTTTGTCCACTCCTCCACTTTTAAGTAAACAATAAACAATAATAATTTCCATACTTTATCATCATTACACCTAGATATGAAAAGATTTCAATCCCCTAAAGCAAGGGATTGTGTTCCCTTGAGTTTGCCTATAAATATGTAACCTAAATTATCACTCAAAACACACTCCAAAGAACTGCAAACTTGCACTAATCATCTCCCGAGCATCCGTTATTTTCGATTCCGTTCCAGTTACTAGGTAAGCCGAGGTTATAAACTTGAGATCTACTTTCCAAACCTTATATTCTCCTATTTCTCGATCTTAATATATATACTTCTTGTTATTTAATCGTATTCTAGACCTTCGATTCCGGGGCTAACACCAAGAAAACCCGAATCTCGATTAATCCCTTAACAAGAACCACAGGTGAGTCTCACAGCCCCTATTTTCACTATTTTCACTATTTTTAAACTGTTTTCGGGGCGAGGGACACGTACTTAAATAATGTTTTATCACGGTATACTTACAAGCTATGCAAGCGATTATGTGTTTAAGTTATGTTTCATGATGAGCAATGCAAACGGTTATCTCAGGTTTACGATGTATGTGCGCTAGAACTCGAGTAAGTGATCACTTTACCATTGGAACTCTAAGGGTAGGGACTGCTGGTTTGATCCACCCACTCGTAGGGGTCGCACCTCTTTGCATGGACGAGTGCCTAGTATGGTCATGGGGCAGTACTATGGGTTTGAACCCGCTCGTAGGGGTCGCGCCTCTTTGCATGGACGAGCGCCTTGTTTTCCGGCACAACGTCCGCGCGTAACCCGCGGGACGGAATTATTATTTTAGCTCGTAGTGGCAGCGCCACTTTGCATGGACGAGCACATGTTCCTGAAACGTTCGCGCGTAACCCGCGGGACGGTATTACTTATTTTAGCTCGTAGTGGCAGCGCCACTTTGCATAGACGAGCACGGTTCCCAGAAATGTTCGCGCGTAACCCGCGGAACGATTTTATCAGAATATGTTGATATAACTATGTCTTACCAAGCATGTGTTTTAATGATGCTATCAGAATTATGTTTCAGAATGATTTGTATCAAGATTATGATGCAATACGATTTATCAAGTTACTAAGACTTGTGAACTCACTCAGTTTATACTGATTCAAATGTTTTTACGTGTCTTTCAGGAGATAACTAGGTAGCGCATGGAGTCACACTTAGAGCACCTCACGCTGAACATCTAAACTAGCTTTTTGGAAGATTTTAGTTCTATCCCTTCGATGCGCGTGGTTGTTCCCGCCGCGCATGGGGATATGGCGTGGAAATCTTCAACAATTTTTATACTTGGATGTTTTTATGTAAATTTTAAACAATGTAATGTATTTGTATTAAACTTTTCATGCGCAATGAAAATCTTACTTTGAATGTTTGCAATGGCCCGTGCTTAAGTATCAATCCCCACTCGCGCGCGCCCGGCTGTTTCCGCCGCTCAGGGCCGGGTGTGACAGATTGGTATCAGAGCACTGGTTATAGCGAACTAGGAAAAGAAGTTTTAACCTAGACTATAACCGTTGGGGAATCGCATGAAATATTTTTCAAAGAAAATACTTTCAAAAAAAACTATACACACACTTAGGAACACGGGTCACACTGTCTAGTAAATAATGATAACATTATGTGCTCAGAGTACATGCGCTAAGTCTGATATTTTCACTCTTTTAAAGCGAGAATGCCTCCAACTAAAGCCAAAGGAATTACCATGACACCCGAGGAACTCGCGAAAATAATCGCGCAAGCGATCGCAACACATGAGGCCAGCAAGGCCGAATCAAGTCAGGGTCGTCAGAATGAGACCCCAGAACCCGAATCAGGAGCCTTGGACAAAGGATGCTCCTATAAGACATTCATGGCCTGTAAGCCTTGGCCATTCAAGGGAACCGAAGGGGCCATTGGGCTCTACAACTGGATTGACAAGATGGAGACAGTTCTCTCCATTAGCGGATGTAGTGAGAACCAGAAGGTCCTTTACGCGACCTGCATGTTCCAAGAGGCAGCTTCGTCTTGGTGGAAGCTTCAAACGAAAACATTGGGGCGAGAAGTTGCTCTCCACAAGACCTGGGAGGAACTGAAGGAGATGATGATGAGAAAGTTCTGCTCTCGCGCAGAAATCCAGAATCTACAACAGGAATTCT
The DNA here is from genome assembly GCF_021521415.1 of Bidens hawaiensis. Taxonomy (NCBI): domain Eukaryota; kingdom Viridiplantae; phylum Streptophyta; class Magnoliopsida; order Asterales; family Asteraceae; genus Bidens; species Bidens hawaiensis. Next base: position 98,521 of record NW_027493076.1, on the reverse strand, counting down.
GGAACCACACAATGGTAGGAACGGATATCGACGCCTACAACAACCGGTTCAACGAACTTTGCCAGTTGGTGCCAGACATGGCAAACACGGAGGAAAAGAAGATCGAGAGGTATATTTTTGGGTTACCTCCTGTTGTTAGGGTTCCGCTCAACGCCGCAGCGCCTCCAACCTTTGATGAGGCGGTAGCGCGGGCCATTACCCTTACAAGGGATACGATCCGTGCGGGTATGTTGACTACGCGCGGAATCGAGCAGCGAACCTCTGATCCCAAGAGGAAATGGAACTCTCACCACCGAGGGTCCGACTCCAAGCAGCCACCGTTCAAGAAGCAGGAAAGCGCAAGGGTTTACGCGATTCAGGCCGCGGAGCCACCACGAAAAGGATACAGCGGGCCTCGCCCATGGTGCAACAAATGCAAGTATCACCACGAGGGTGAATGCGCAAGAATCGAATGTGCCAAAAGTGGCAGACCAGGGCACAAGACGATGAATTGCCGTGTCAGAGAAGCTGGAGCAAGCGACAACTGCTACGCATGCGGGAAGCCAGGGCATTTTAGTCGGGATTGCCCGCAAAAGGGGAACCAAGCTCGCGGGAGAGCTTTTGTGATCGGCGCAGGCGAAGCTAAAGAAGAGCCGAATGTGGTAACCGGTACGTTTTTGCTTAACGGACATTTTGCATCTGTCTTATTTGATACTGGCGCTGACCTAAGTTTTATATCCGCTGAGTTTAAAGACTCCCTAGGCCTAGCAACCAGTAGACTAGACACGCCTTATACTATAGAACTAGCCAATGGTAGGCAGTTATGCGCGAACGAAAGAACTGAACAATGTGTTATAGTCATGGGAGGTCACGGGTTCAATATTAACTTGTTGCCAATAGACTTGGGAAGTTTTGACATTGTGGTAGGTATGGATTGGTTAGTCGAGAACCGCGCGGAAGTTATTTGCCATGAGAAGCAGGTTCGGATCCCACTGTTGAACGGAGAAACCTTGGTAATTCAAGGGGAAAGAAGGGGAGTTGCGACGAAACTGATTTCGTGCCTAAAGGCGCGAAAGTGCCTAAGGAAAGGGTGCTACGCCTTCCTGGCGCATGTCGTAGAGAAGAAAGGAGATGAGCGAAGAATTGAAGACTTACCAGTAGTGCGCGAATTTCCAGAAGTTTTTCCTGAAGATTTGCCCGGGTTACCGCCGCCGCGACAAGTCGAGTTTCGTATTGATTTAGTCCCAGGAGCTGCGCCAGTAGCTCGAGCGCCTTATCGACTAGCTCCATCTGAGATGCAAGAGCTATCCAATCAGTTACAGGAACTATTGGATAAGGGTTTCATACGCCCAAGCTTTTCACCTTGGGGAGCTCCAGTACTGTTTGTTAAGAAGAAGGATGGTTCGTTCAGAATGTGTATTGACTACAGGGAACTGAACAAGCTGACAGTCAAAAATCGGTACCCCTTACCGAGGATTGACGACTTATTTGACCAGTTGCAAGGATCCAGTTATTATTCGAAGATAGATCTACGGTCAGGATACCACCAACTTAGGGTCCATGAGGAAGATGTGCTGAAAACAGCCTTCCGAACTAGATACGGCCATTATGAGTTCTTAGTAATGCCTTTCGGGCTAACTAATGCGCCGGCTGTGTTCATGGATCTGATGAACCGCGTGTGCAAACCATACTTGGACAAGTTTGTGATTGTGTTTATAGATGATATTCTGATTTACTCACGGACCAAGGCCGAGCATGAGCAACACCTGAGATTGATTTTGGAATTATTGAGGAAAGAAAAGTTGTATGCGAAGTTTTCCAAGTGCGAGTTTTGGCTTAGAGAAGTTCACTTTCTCGGTCACGTTGTAAACGAGAAAGGAATTCACGTTGATCCTTCCAAAGTCAAGGCCATCGAAAACTGGGAAGAGCCAAAAACCCCAACTGAGGTGAGGCAATTCCTAGGACTAGCTGGCTACTATCGACGCTTCATTGAGAATTTCTCCAAAATAGCTCTACCTCTGACCGCGCTAACTCAGAAAGACAAGAAGTTTGTTTGGGGCGAAAATCAGGAAACAGCATTTCAAATGTTGAAACAGAAGTTATGTAGTGCGCCAATTTTGTCTTTGCCCGAGGGGATGGATGACATTGTTGTTTACTGCGACGCTTCACATCAGGGACTTGGATGTGTCCTTATGCAGCGAGACAAAGTCATAGCGTATGCCTCACGCCAACTCAAGACCAATGAAAAGAACTACACAACGCATGATTTAGAACTTGGAGCGGTTGTCTTCGCGCTAAAGATTTGGCGCCATTACCTCTATGGTACAAAGTGTATAATCTTTACGGATCACAAGAGCCTTCAACATATATTTGATCAAAAGGATTTAAACATGAGGCAACGAAGATGGGTGGAGTTGTTGAACGATTATGATTGTGAAATTAAGTACCACCCTGGAAAGGCGAATGTGGTAGCAGACGCGCTAAGTAGGAAGGAGCGAATAAAAACGCTACGAGTCAAGGCTCTAAGGTTGACCATTCACGCAGATCTCTCTACCCGCATCCGAGTAGCTCAACAAGAAGCCTTGAAACCAGAGTTTGTTAAAAACGAATGCCTTGGGGGTATGGTTAAGAATTTGGAACTTAAAGAGAACGGCAATCTATATTTCGCTAACCGCATATGGGTCCCTCTCAAGGGAGGATTGCGCGAGCAGGTATTGAACGAAGCTCACAAGACGCGGTATTCCGTACATCCTGGCGCAGACAAGATGTACCAAGATGTTAAAACGCTGTATTGGTGGCCCAATCTTAAAGGCGCCATCGCGACGTATGTCAGTAAGTGCCTGACGTGTTCGAAGGTGAAGGCTGAATACCAGAAACCATCAGGGTTGCTTCAGCAGCCAGAGATTCCCATGTGGAAGTGGGAACAAATCTCTATGGACTTCATCACCAAACTGCCAAGGACACCTGGGGGTTATGACACAATATGGGTTATTGTGGATCGGCTAACTAAGACAGCGCACTTCCTGCCGATCAAGGAAACCGATAAGATGGAAAAGTTAGCCCGACTGTATATTCGAGAAGTAGTTTCAAAACATGGAGTCCCAGTGTCCATCATTTCTGATAGAGATAGTCGGTTCACATCAAGGTTTTGGAGATCGTTACAAGGGGCTTTAGGTACTCGTCTTGACATGAGTACGGCATATCATCCTCAAACGGATGGGCAAAGCGAGCGAACAATCCAGACATTGGAAGACATGCTACGCGCGTGCGCAATCGATTTCGAAGGTAGCTGGGATACTCATCTCCCATTGGTTGAATTTTCTTACAACAGCTATCACACAAGCATTAAGGCTGCGCCGTTCGAAGCTTTGTATGGGCGCAAGTGTAGATCCCCACTGTGCTGGGCTGAAGTAGGTGACAAGCAAATGACTGGTCCAGAATTGATCCAAGAAACAACAGACAAGATTTTTCAGATAAGGGATCGCCTTAAGACAGCACGCGACAGACAGAAGAGCTACGCAGATGTGCGAAGGAAACCATTGGAATTTCAAGTAGGGGATAAAGTACTTTTGAAAGTCTCTCCATGGAAAGGAGTCCCCCGTTTCGGCAAGCGAGGAAAGTTGAATCCGCGCTTCATTGGACCATTCGAGATCCTGGAAAGGATCGGTCCGGTTGCTTATAAACTCCGTTTACCCGCCGAACTCAGTGGAGTTCATGATACGTTTCATGTGTCCAACCTCAAAAAGTGCTTATCTGACGAAACGTTGATTTTGCCGATGGAAGAGATTCACATCGACAAACAGCTGCACTTCATAGAAGAACCTATAGCAGTAACCGATTGGAAAGAACAAAAGTTACGCAGGAGCAAAATCAAGTTAGTAAAGGTTCAATGGAACTCGAGGCGTGGGCCTGAATTCACTTGGGAAAGAGAAGACCAAATGCGCAAGAAATACCCACACCTCTTTCAGAACATGGCTTCTGCCAGCAACGTCTCCTAAATTTCGGGACGAAATTTCGTTTAACGAGGGGAGAATGTGACACCCGGTAAATTCCCAATCCCTTAAACTAAGTAATCAACCTAATAATTAGGTGATTGTAAATATTATGCGCGCCATGTTAGTCAGCGCGTGCATTTGTTATGTGCGCCCTGCGCGAGCGCGCCATGTTAGTCAGCGCGTGCATTTGTTATGTGCGCCCTGCGCGAGCGCGCCATGTTAGTCAGCGCGTGCATTTGTTATGTGCGCCCTGCGCGAGCGCACCATGTTAAGAACCAGCGTGAGCATATGTTATATGCGCCATGCGCGAATGTTTTGGCTTTATGTTTTCATGTAACTTAACGTTATGTTGTCTATGGGTTGACCATCCCGCATGATGCTAAGGCGGGTGCATCCTAAATCGTTTATGCGCGTGCGGAAGGGAACTATCCTCCCCGCATGGCGGGAACATTGAGAGCCAGTTTGTCTGAAGCTCCAAGATGGAATTGACTTCAACATAACTGATCACTATGTTGAAATACCAAGACCACCTGGAGAATCTACAAATGAAACTCAATGTCCCTAACTGCGAGAAGGTTACGCACCTACCCGCAGCAAAGAAATGTCCTTCACGCAGAAAGCTATGCGCACAAAGTGATGCGCACAGAACACTTAGTCTATTCTCCAGACATAAGGAGATTACTCCCGCCCAAAAGGAAACAGTGGCGTGTTTCAGAGATTTTCCACTTTTTACTGTACACTGACAAAAGTACCTGAAAAAGCACACTGTAACATGAAAAGTCAACTGTCAGCCACCCTATTCTCACCAACCCCAGACCTGCATGTCCTGTTCAAATCAATTCAAGATCTTTTGTCCACTCCTCCACTTTTAAGTAAACAATAAACAATAATAATTTCCATACTTTATCATCATTACACCTAGATATGAAAAGATTTCAATCCCCTAAAGCAAGGGATTGTGTTCCCTTGAGTTTGCCTATAAATATGTAACCTAAATTATCACTCAAAACACACTCCAAAGAACTGCAAACTTGCACTAATCATCTCCCGAGCATCCGTTATTTTCGATTCCGTTCCAGTTACTAGGTAAGCCGAGGTTATAAACTTGAGATCTACTTTCCAAACCTTATATTCTCCTATTTCTCGATCTTAATATATATACTTCTTGTTATTTAATCGTATTCTAGACCTTCGATTCCGGGGCTAACACCAAGAAAACCCGAATCTCGATTAATCCCTTAACAAGAACCACAGGTGAGTCTCACAGCCCCTATTTTCACTATTTTCACTATTTTTAAACTGTTTTCGGGGCGAGGGACACGTACTTAAATAATGTTTTATCACGGTATACTTACAAGCTATGCAAGCGATTATGTGTTTAAGTTATGTTTCATGATGAGCAATGCAAACGGTTATCTCAGGTTTACGATGTATGTGCGCTAGAACTCGAGTAAGTGATCACTTTACCATTGGAACTCTAAGGGTAGGGACTGCTGGTTTGATCCACCCACTCGTAGGGGTCGCACCTCTTTGCATGGACGAGTGCCTAGTATGGTCATGGGGCAGTACTATGGGTTTGAACCCGCTCGTAGGGGTCGCGCCTCTTTGCATGGACGAGCGCCTTGTTTTCCGGCACAACGTCCGCGCGTAACCCGCGGGACGGAATTATTATTTTAGCTCGTAGTGGCAGCGCCACTTTGCATGGACGAGCACATGTTCCTGAAACGTTCGCGCGTAACCCGCGGGACGGTATTACTTATTTTAGCTCGTAGTGGCAGCGCCACTTTGCATAGACGAGCACGGTTCCCAGAAATGTTCGCGCGTAACCCGCGGAACGATTTTATCAGAATATGTTGATATAACTATGTCTTACCAAGCATGTGTTTTAATGATGCTATCAGAATTATGTTTCAGAATGATTTGTATCAAGATTATGATGCAATACGATTTATCAAGTTACTAAGACTTGTGAACTCACTCAGTTTATACTGATTCAAATGTTTTTACGTGTCTTTCAGGAGATAACTAGGTAGCGCATGGAGTCACACTTAGAGCACCTCACGCTGAACATCTAAACTAGCTTTTTGGAAGATTTTAGTTCTATCCCTTCGATGCGCGTGGTTGTTCCCGCCGCGCATGGGGATATGGCGTGGAAATCTTCAACAATTTTTATACTTGGATGTTTTTATGTAAATTTTAAACAATGTAATGTATTTGTATTAAACTTTTCATGCGCAATGAAAATCTTACTTTGAATGTTTGCAATGGCCCGTGCTTAAGTATCAATCCCCACTCGCGCGCGCCCGGCTGTTTCCGCCGCTCAGGGCCGGGTGTGACAGCTTCAAAGAAGTTGCACATGTCACAAGAGCAATACATTGAAAAGATGCTTAGCAGATTCAAGATGTCTAAAGTTAATGTGGTTAGTACACCTCTTACTCCCAATTTTAAGTTAAAGATTGCCCTATTTCTGAGAAAGAGATTAAAGAGATTGATGGTGTTCCATATGCATCAGCGGTTGGAAGCTTGATGTATGCAATGGTATGTACACGGCCTGATATTGCCCATGCAGTTGGTGTTGTTAGTCGGTTCTTGTCAAATCCGGGTAAGAAGCATTGGGAAGCAGTTAAGTGGATTCTTAGATATCTACGTGGTACTTCCAAATTGGGTATAACATTTGGAAATGGGGAGCCGATGCTTGTTGGCTACACGGATTCTGATATGGCAGGAAATAAGGACAACATGAAATCCACTTCTGGATATTTGATGTTATTTGTAGGGGGAGCCGTGTCATGGCAGTCAAGACTGCAAAAGTGTGTTGCTTTGTCTACTACCGAGGCAGAGTATATGACAGCAACAGAAGCATGCAAAGAATTATTGTGGTTGAAAAGATTTATGCAAGAGCTTGGCTTTATGCAACAGCGCTACGTGGTTCTTTGTGATAATCAAAGTGTTATTCACCTTGCTAAGAACTCTATGTTTCATAAGAGAACAAAATATATTGATGTGAAGTATCATTGGATTAGAAATGCTATTGAAGACAAGTTGTTAGAACTTGATAAAGTCCATACCAATGATAATTGTTCCGATATGCTGACCAAAGCTTTGGCAAGGGAGAAACTGAAGATTTGTTGCTCGCTCGCCGGGGTGGTGAGTTCTTTCTTATAGACAAAAAGGGGGAGATTTGTTGGGTATTTTTTGCCCCTGAGAAACCCAATAAATATTTATCCTATATGGGTTATTATTATTTATTAATAATAAGAAAAGAAATAAAAAAAAAAGTAAATGGTTTTACTGCATACGTAAGCAAATACCAACTTTGGGTTGGTAGGTTTTTCTTTGGCCCATGACCACAATTTGGTGTGGTAATATTTTCTGGATGGGCTTGGCTTTGGAGATACGTAACATAAGAAATATATATGGTTTTATGTTTCTTTTGATTTGGAATTCAATTCTGCCGACAATACATACATACATTACGAATTATATATTGTGGGGGTATTTTGGGTTCTTTTTGCTACTGTCGACATCAGAGACGAAGGAAACAAGAAAGTTTTGGTGGTTTATTCCTTTGGTGTTTTGAGAAGATAAGTGACGTGTCAGAGGTCGATTTATTCTCTTGTTGGTGATACCTCTTACTCGTATTCCTTTGTAGTCTGGTTCCATACACTTGATGTTAGTCTGTACCAAGTATATGATGATTTGTGTATGCCTCTAGTTTTACCTAGAGAAAGAACTTTTGTATTGCTCATTATTGGTGATAGTGAATTTGAAGCGGCTCTAGTAGTCCCGTGGTTTTACTCTCGCCTTGAGAGGTTTTCCACGCTAAAATTTATTGTGTCATATTTACTTTTAGATTACCCTATTTGTTTGCATCCTCATTGGTTCATTCGGGTCGGAAAAAAGTTTAGCCAAACGAAGTTTAATTCCGCATTTTTGTTTACCGTTCGTGGTTAGGTGGTCGTTTTTCCCAACAGCATCAAGAGGTTCAATTCATTTAATTATAAGAATTCTTAAGACTTTTATTAATAAGACGTCAAAAGGTTCAATTCATTTATTGGAAACCCTACCCAGTAAAACTTAAACTTTCTAACATCAACCGAAGACCGAAACAAAGTAACAACGATAAAAGAAATTTTTAGAACCACCACTACATAAACTTTTTTTATATTCAGAAAACATAAACTAGACCAAACCAAGTCACATAAAATATATAGCATGTATGGTAAGTTTATCATCACCCATCCAAAAGTTAAAAAAGAGCTTAAAATATTAAGTGACAACACTGTCAAAATAGTTAATATCATGAATAAAGCTATAATTATTTTACCTAAATTTTCATGAGAAAATAGCAAAATGAGCTGGAAACCCACTTTAGTACTTTTTATTTATTTATTAAAAGCTATCCTTAAAACTTGATTTGTCAATAATACGTGGTTATGAACAGACAAGGCTGTCGAGGTCCCACTATATATATATTTCCGTGATATCGGGATCTAAAGACCGAATTAGTTAGGGTATGTATGTATGTTAATGAACTTAATATAGGTCAACACTATATGTTAATAATGTAGGCTTTCAAGTTTCAAACATCAAATTGAATATGGGCTGATTGGTTAATCAGAAATATATTTCTTGGCCTTTTTTCTTTACATCATGGCCAAAGTCCATTCTCAATCTGGGTTATTTATGTTTAGAGGTGCACAAATTAGGATTTTTTAATATCCGTATCCGAATCGGGTTGGGATATGACCAAGTATTAGAATATCAGGTTTGGCCATATCTGGGTCGAGTGTGTCTCGAGGTATTTTCTCTAAAAACCATATCTTATGCATCGGGTTCGGACCGTGTATTCTAAAACCAGGTATTTGTATACCCTGTTTCCGGGTATTGAAAATCCTATTTATGTGTTTTTTATGTATTTTTCAGGTATAGTTTGTGTCACACCCCGACCAAAGGCGGCGGAAGAGTTTGGGCTTGTTGTGGTGGTTGAGGTTGGGTGACGACAAAGTTTCGGTAATTAGTCTTGGGTTTCTTCTTGTTGTTGTTGTGTCGGGAGGAGTTGGAGTAGTTTATAGCTTGGGTGCGGGTTCAATTTTGGCTTGGGGAGCGGGCTCGGTTTTGGATTTCTCGATTGTTTTCTTGAGGGTTAGGGTACCCTCCTTCACGTGATTTTCCGATAGCCAACCGGTTAACGTGATGGCTTTCTCAAGGTTCGCAGGTTTGCTACTCATGACTGAGTCCCGGATTTTCATCGGTAAACCCCTAATATATTTGTCAATTTCACGTTCGGTTGGGGTGACCAAGTGAGGTACAAGAACGCTTAGCTCGTGGAAATGGAGCGAGTAAGCGGCGTTATCACCGCCTTCTTGTTTTAGGTCCCAAAATTCTACCTCAAGCTTTTGGAGCTCGTGTTTATGACAGAATTTCTTCTTCATCAGCGCCTTGTGCTCGGCCCATGGAAGAGCCATGGCCACATCCGTACCTTGGAGGTGCATGACACTACCCCACCATGTTAGGACGGTTCTCCTAAACATGCTTGAAGCGAAGTTTGTCTTTTTCGCTTCAGGGCATTCGCTGTGTAAAAACACATTCTCCACAGATTCGAACCACTGCAACAACGTAGTCGCACAGTTGGTTCCATAGAATTCGGACGGGTTGGCACTAGTAAATTGTTTAAGCAGGTAGGATGCGGGTTTGGGCTCAATAGGTGCAACAACGGGTGCGGGTTGGTTTGCTTGTATTTGGGTTATTAGTTCGAGAATCACAGCGGCCATTTGCTTGGCGATGATGGCGGCCATACGACGAGTGGAGTTCTTGCGCGGTTGGTGTCTTAGCGGAGGCATGCTAAAAAATTATAAAGAAAATGGGATAAGTTGGGTAAAAAGGAAACGAATATAAAGGTGTATAAAATAAAATAAGATTTCGATTTTTGATTTGTGAATCCTAGAATTAGTATGGAGAAGATGTTAGTGTTAGATAAAATATAAAACTTTGTTTATAAATAACAAAACCGAAAACAATAGTAAATGGTTTTTTTTTTTTGAGAATTTAAAGCTTAAAAATTTGAGATTTTGAGATTTATAGAGTTGGAAAAATCGTGCATGAACCCCCATGACTTGATATTCTAACACTAAAAATTTTTATAAAACAACATATTTGAGTCTAAACATGTGTACGAACCACCGAAACTTTTTCATGTTTTCGACTCAAATAACGATAATAACACAATAAATCGAGATACAACGTCATGTCAAAACATTAGTCCACGAAATCACCGTAGTTCTATTGTTTTAACACCGAAAATTAGGATGGCGACCGGAATGCTCGCATTCGACTACTTAAAGTATTGACATTTATAACACGATTTATGGCCTAGAAAACGAGCATTATAACTCAACCATCCCAGGTAAGTAAATCACCTTCGATTATTGGAATCTTTTTGTCAAATTGTCATTTTATAATTTCTCGTTTCCTATGATGGCTACAAACCCGAAATAAACGCAACCTTTAAGGGATTTGAAACAACGGGATCCAAGTTAATCTTGTAATCCATAAAACACAATGAAAATCTACTTTTTGCGTTTTAAGGTAAGGATACCTTGGAAATACTATGAAAGTGTGTGTATGTGATCATTTAGGATATTGATGAATTTTAAACAAGTTAATAAATAAACATGCGATATGAACAATTAGATAGAGTAAACACGTATGAACACACGTATAGGACCCTAAGCATAACAATTCTAGGTCGTTACGTCTAACCACCTATCTTAATTGTCATGGCTCTGATACCAATCTGTCACACCCCGACCAGAGGCGGCGGAACATGCCGGGGTGCAACGATTGCTCATAAGCGCATGACACTATTTAAAGCGACAATATTTAACAAACTCATTTCATTTCACAACATCGAAAATGTAACATAACCAAATATTCATAACTCAAATACAACAAAATATAACAAAATATAGCAAATCAAATATTGTTCATTTTTGCTAATATCCTAACGGTATTTGTGACATTTTATTCACCGAACTCCATAATCAACCTAGATGCAAACCTGTAACATTTCATAAAATAAAGTTTATCAACACAAAGGTTGGTGAGCAATTCATAAGTTTGAACAATAGATATATAGTATGAAAAGCCACAAAACTAGTATACAAAAACCATAAATAATAGCTATAAACTTGGATAAATAGTTATCGCTAACAAGTTAGCGACACCCAACTATAAGGGGTTGCCAAATAGTTTAGGATTTTATAGTTATCGTTAATTGCATTACGTTAACGACACCTTGCCATGAGGGGTTGCCAAATGGTCTAGGATTTATAGTTCCACCATCCAAAAGCGATAAACACATAGTCAAATAAGCATAGAACACCAAATCGAGCAATTATTCAAGTAAGGTATACAACAACGTTTGTGGTTTAAGACCCAAGTATAAAACATTTAGTTTATATAAGTTGAAATGTCACCCCCAAAATAAAAGATAGAAAACGGGGTATGAAGTTACTCACGTTCAAGTAATAAACTTGAAAGATTGATTATTTGGAGATTTGCCGGAACGACGAGTTTAACGTATGAAGCCTAAATAAAAGAAAGTCTTGGATTTAGAAAGGTTGTCTTGAAGATCTTTAAATAAAATAATTGTTGCAAAAAACTAATCAATTAAAGTTCAAGGTTTAAAATGTAACCATTTAAGAATTTATAATAATAACACTTTAAAAAAATGTAAGTTTGCTCAAAACCGGGTTAAAGTATCTAACCTTAATATTTACTTAACCAATGTTAAGTAATAAGGTGGGGAAAATTCTAAAATGCAAGTTCCATTAGGCTAAAGATACTAAAACGGTTTTTTAACGACTGTTCGGGTTGTCGGTTCGGGTCTTGACAAATGGTCAAACCCAAAGTCAACTTTCCAAAATATTATTTGTTATGATATAACTCATTAAAACATACTAACACTTAACCAAGTACGTAGATCTGTTGTTTAGAACTAACAACGCACGTTAAGCGAGTGTTCGGTTTTGTCGGTCCAAACTATGTTATGAGATCAAGTTGGATCCAACTATTCCAAGTAGTTAAGAAAATAATTAAAATCAGTTTGTAAACTATTTTTTAAAGAAATATACAAGTCTTGATAACTAAAAACACACTTGTGTGTCTTAAGCGAGTAAAAGTCGGTATAGTTCGGTCTCCATCTCACAAATAGTTCATAGATGGTTTCTACATGCCCAAATATCATAGAACTTGTATATTGGTTTATAAATGAAGAAAACTTAAATTTTACAACAAAAAAAGTTAACTACAAGCCTTTTAAGCAAAAGTTTCGGTTTAGTTCGGTTTCCATCTCCCAACGAGTTCATAGATGGATTCCATATGCTTAATATCAAAGAACTTGTAAAAATGATTTTTGAAACTCAAATCTAGCAATAAACATGATTAAACAACTATTTTAACAAAACTAGTAAACAAAAGTTCGGTTTCCGGCTTGGACTAGTTTCGGTTAAACCGAGGTTAGTCTTATACAAACCCACACCATGGAACTTGTAAATAAGATGAACAAACTAAAGGGTTAGAAGTTAGTCATAAGTGATATGTATAATAAGTTATGTGTGTGTAAATATATATCAAGAACACGAAGTCCTCCATGAAGCCTTGCCTTATGACATTCGAAACTTAACTAGCCAAAGTCGGTGAGGTAACAAATAAAGGAAACAAGGGGTGTGTAACACCCCGACCAAAGGCGGATTATACATCGGGGCGCCACGTATTGTTTCATTACTCGTGACACTATTGGGTGTCAATATTTAATAAATATATTCATTCGCGCACGCGCAAAGTAAACATAAGATAACATAAATCATCATAAATCAATATATTATAAATCATAGTATTCGAACAGCAATAACTTGTCTTGATACATTTTAATCTAGGTCCAAAATAAAGAAAACTTCCTACGTGTCCTCAAGCTCCAAAACAGCTACTGCAAACCTGAACATGTGTTAAAATAAACGTCAAACACTTGCGTGTTGGTGAGAAATCAAGTTTAATACAATACATAGATAACAATAAATCTGCGCGCAACATGTGTATGTCTGGTTTTCAACAAGGGTGTAATCCGATCGGGACCAACTCTAAGATTCATAGACTGCCAGTGCTCACAATTGAGCTCACAAACAAGAAAGACTGTGCAAGTGTAAACAAAAGAGAAAATCATAAACGATAGTTCTCCCGTGTTCATCTAATGGTACCATGAGAACTGCGGAATAGACCGACAAGACGGTTAATGATCCACACATACAAATAAACAGCCAAGTCTACGTCCTCAACACATGGGATACTGCGCGACTAAAGTTCATAAACAGTTTAAGACTCTAAGTTTGTATGAACACATGAACATCCCAAAACATTAAAAGTAAAAAGGGATTAGGTACGAGATTACTCACTTGATAAACGATGCGGTGTAAGATAAAGCAAGAACCAACTTTAAACAAGCACAAGTTAACCTATAAATAAGATTATTGTTTTAATGATTTGTTTTTAGTCTTGATTACAAGTTAGCATAGTAAATTATTATATATATATTACCGGAAAAGCAGGGCAGAACAGGAAGGAAGACGGAGGCAGAGAGAGGAGACGGCAGAGGAAGAACAACGGCAAGGAGCAAGAGAGAACAGGAGAATTTAAGTGCTTTGTGTGGGTAGTGTTAGGAAATTAACATTATTATTTATAGGGAAACCCTAGGGAACACAATCCCTAGAAAAGGGGAAAAGATCTCCAAAAAGTAAAAGATTCCAAAAGCAAAAGATATCAAAAGATATGGCAGCTGCAGGGGACAAGAGAAAAGCTGACAGGTAACAGTAAACAGGCATGGGCGGGTCAGATAAAGGTACTGGTCAAGCATGGAAAAGCAGATCTCAAAAGATAATGTCAGTCACTTTTTCTGTCAACAAATGGGGTTGGTGCGCATGCTGCGCCAAAAGTGGCTTTTCAGACATAAGATAGGTCAGGTCAACAGCACAGAAGATAAGACAACACAAAAGCAAACGGCTGGACAAAACAGAAGAAAAGACTCAAAGGGTTAGCGCGAGAAGGCTGAGCGCGAAGGCAGACACAGAAGGTCAAGAGTGCGCGAGCGCGAAGGCAGACAGAACCAACCTTAACGCGTCGCGGGAAGAACTACATTTCTAAGCGCGCCGCGGGAAGAACTTCAATTCTAAGCGCGTCGCGAGAAGAACTATATTCCTTAGCGCGTCGCGGGAAGAACGGTATCCATAGCGCGCCGCGGGAAGAACTAAAATCCTTAGCGCGCTGCGGGGACAGTTCGTCTCGCGTATCGCAGTAACAGGTGGTCTTCACGCAGGCTTCCTTGCAAGGAGTCTAGCGCGTGGAACTGCGCAGACAACCTTAGGCGGGAAGAAACAAAGGACAAGGAGAGAGTAAGGAGAAAAAGAAGGAAACAAGGCTGAGGGGTTAAACAGGAGGGCGGGACGGCGACAAGAGAAAAGAAGGCGGAAAGAAAAGAGGAAGAAGGAAGAGGGACGGGACGGCGGAAAGGAAGAGAGAGAAAGAGGCGGGAAGGAAAATATATTATTATTATTAAAAGTAAAATTAAATCATAAAAGAAAGAGATCGGGTCAGAGAAACGGGTACCTGGGTCGGGTCGGATCGGGGCAGATGTCACAGGGTGTGTATTATATATATGTTGTACCACCATATTCAATAGTTAGTAATGTTAGATGAACAAGTTAGAATGAAAGACTATAGTTAGTTTGACTTGAGAAGTCAAAACTTCAAGAATACATAAGAAATAACAACCTTGAATCTATGGAGTTTGAGAGAGTTTTTGGAGATGTAGCAAGAGTAAAATGAAGAAGATGGGTGTGTATATATAGGGAATGAGTGAAGGGTTGGGTATAAAGATTCTTTTATGATTTGCATAAAAATGGGTATGTTTAAATGGTCAAACAATGCATAATATAAAAAAACAATATTTTATATATTTTAAATGACAAGATCCAATATTTTATATATTTGAAATGTTCGGGTTACAAACGGGTCGGGTTTACATAACAAAAGTGACCCGAAATTGACGAATGTCACAATTTGAGTTTTTGAACACACTGCACTTTTTTTTTTGGTTTTTTTCGGGTAATTCGGGTATAGATTGGGTATTTGAAAAACCTGGTTTCGAGTATTGGAAAAACCCAGTTCCGATTTTTGGGTATAACCGGGTACAAGTTGGGTCCAGTTCCGGATACAACTTTTGGTACTGAAATGTATACCATATCCATACCCTACCAGGTATTCCAGGTTGGGTTTTTGTGGATCCGGTTCTAGATTCGGTTTTTTTTTCACCTCTATATATGCTAATGTATAGTTTTCATGTATGTATGTGGATGCTTCCGTTAAAAATTAAAAACTAATATAGTTCAAAAATAAATGGTCTCTAAAGTCTAAACAAATCTCTTTGTAATGGAATTGTTTATTACGATATATTCAAGGCTTGTCAACTTAACAATATAAGAGTACGTTAATTCTTAGACCATGAGTAGTTATAAATTCTGTGACCCAGACATTATACGTCACGTGACACCCAGTTAAAGTTATGACTTTTTACAAAAACATGGTGTAGTCAAAAAGCCCCATCCTGGACGTTATGCGTCATGTGGCGCCCAGTAACTTTTACATTTTTTTTAATTTTATTTTCACAAATCAATAATAATAATAATAATAATAATAATAATAATAATAATAATAATAATAATAATAATATCTTTCAACTGGGTTGGGCTCAACCGGGTCAAGGCCCAAATAATAATAATAACAACATCACAAATTTAGGGTATTTGTTATTATATCCTCCGTTTGTTTAATTTCACCTTCTTCACCGCCTCCATCTGCTGCAGATTTCAGATCCCTAAGGTTTGCTTTCATTCTCTTTGTAAACAAATCTTCAGATACATGGCATCATCAATTGGCTAAAGAGATCCATACTGCATCTAATCGCGCGTTATATACAAAACGCCGGGAAAAATGAAAAACCCAAAACGCCCGGGGGGGGGGGGGTGCCCCCGACGTTATACTCCAAAACGCCCGGTATAACGTCTGACTACGGATGGTCTTATATCGGTTACAATTTCACAAATATACAAGTGTTAATTTAATGTGATAAAAATTTGTAGTGAAAATATGCAAGAATAGATACCGACAATGACAAGTTTTATTTTTGTTTTCTACTCTGTTTCAAGTGTTTTAGTGGTAAAAAGAGATGATTGGGTGGGTCAGTGTTAGTCATTTATCCAAATTGACCGTTAAAAATAAAAATTTATTTTGTTAAAGGCAAATTTTTTAAAACAACAGATATTTTCACTTTGTCTCAAATGATAAAACTCACAATATTTTGGTCAAGAGTCATACATTTTGGTCACTACAACAAACTAATGATTATATCATACAGTTTATTAGTAAAAGACTTTAATTTATAATTCGTAACCACTAATTTTTAGAAAGTTAAAAATCATTTTTTTAATTTTTTTTTTATTTTGAACGACCAACTAAGTAACGCCGTATATTCCGTAGGCGGTTCCCATTGGCTAAAGGTAGCCCGAGCCGACCATTGTATTAGGTTGAGTACATGTGTACAAGAATTTCAAGTCACGTGTTTCGCACGGGGAATTTTTATGACGTACCCTAGACCTGCATTAATTTATAAAACATTTTTTTTTATTTTTGCAATATCATAGATAAAAAAAGGTTATAAGTTTCAGACTATGATATGTTAAAACAAATTTTCACATAAAAAAATCTATTTAAAAATATTCATAAAATAATCTTCATCAATCTATTTTATTTTAACAATAGGGTTGGTGGTTTATGAGTGAAGAAAACACTTTTAAACACCCTGGACAGGGATGGTTTAGGAGGTCTTTGGTAAGTTGGGTTAAAGTCCCGTAAGTTTCCAAAAAAAAAAAATGAAAAAAGAAAATCACAAAAGAATTACCATTAGATAATAAATACATAGGGTTAAGTACAAAGCATTGCATAAATTAGATGTGGTTCAATGGTAAAACACTCATTTTATTAGTTAGAGTTAGGGGGTTCAAATCTCTATCACCAATTTATATGAGAGATATGAGGGATGCCCTTGTTTGCCAGAGTTCGAGTCCTGATCTCACCCGGTTTTACCAGCTCCTCACTGTCGTGCCATTTGGCGGACGTGGGGGTCAAATCTCTATCACCAATTTATATGAGAGATATGAGGGATGCCCTTGTTTGCCAGAGTTCGAGTCCTGATCTCACCCGGTTTTACCAGCTCCTCACTGTCGTGCCATTTGGCGGACGTGGGGGTCGGGTTTTATCCGGTGAATCCCTCAATAGGTGGACCGCTAGGGGCTCCGTCTGTCCAGACTAGTGGCCGGCTCGAGTTACCTTTAGCCAATGGGGGGCCGCATACAAAATACCCGACGTTACTTAGTTGGTTGTTCAAAATAAGGATAAAGCATTGCTTATTTGGTAACTGGTACAACCAAACCCATTTCCCTCACGCCTGTTTGCGTGACCATAACTCTATTTATTACTGGATTATATTGAATTTCAATAATATAAGAGATTACATTACATTATATTCAATAATATAAGTATTTTATGTGGTTTTTATACTTAATTGTCTTTAATCTATATCTATATCCTTTACACCTAATAATTCAGTTGTCACCAATCATTGAACATATGAACAGTAGTAATCTTTTAACTATGGATCGTAATATATCCATTCGGC
Organism: Bidens hawaiensis; assembly: GCF_021521415.1. Taxonomy (NCBI): domain Eukaryota; kingdom Viridiplantae; phylum Streptophyta; class Magnoliopsida; order Asterales; family Asteraceae; genus Bidens; species Bidens hawaiensis. The sequence continues at coordinate 80,761 of NW_027493076.1, read as the reverse complement.
TTAACTGTACTTCAATAAAAATTTTATGATCAAATTACAAGAAAATGATTAATTTTATAAATCTGAAGAATGAACTACGGACCCATTCTAGTTTCGCCCATCACTGTCGTCTCTCGTCCCAAATACAAACATAAACCGCAAACCTCAGCTAGAAACGGAGAATCGAAACTCTAAATTGTAATAGATAGAAAGGTGTTAAGTAAAAGGAACTCGTAACAGTTAAATTTGAAATAAATATTAAATCGCTAAAAGTTGAAAAGTGCCTAACGATCCTTTTTCCATGTAAACTTTTTGTTAGATGTTATTTGGTTTGTGACATTAGAATGGGCATCTAGCATCTTTCGTTGACTTATAAAATTCATATAACCATGATAACAAATGAAATACTATATATAAAGGCTAAAAAAATAAGAACATAACTATGATAACGTTCCAAAATACAGCAACACAGATGAGCAAATCGGAAGTTCAATATGATATTTCAAAAACGGGTCCAGCTGTAATAGAGAGACACACAAGCGGGTAACAAATTGCGCTGTAACTTTTTTTAATAGTAAAAAACGTTCCTACTAAAACACAAGAACATTCGTTGGTTTGACAATGCCGTCTTTAAGAATCGCTAAAATTTTTGGGTCTTAAATAAAACATTTTTTGTGGGGTTTAAACACTTAAAATTTTCAAATATTCTTACTTAGTTATTCTTTAGGTTGTGCAAAAAATATATATACATATTTTAAAAAAATTGACTTAAATAAGTTGATAATTAGGTTTAAACATTAAAAAATACATATTTTTTTAAAAAGAAATTCGGGGCTACCGGGGTGATCGGGTCGAGACTGTCAATCACCCTGCCCTCTTATATAGTTAGCCATGTCGCTAGAGAGTAGACCTCCCATCAAGTGTATTCGACAAGAAATTCACATAATCCTATTATTTTTATCGCAATATCTACTCGGTTTAACACATAGTGAAAGTATACTACATGTTAAGAAATAAGATTTTATTATCTATAACAAATTATTAAGTAACTCAAGTGTCACATTACACATGTTATTGAAGCTTTATAAAACAAAAACCAAATTAAATTATTATTAATAATTACTTTATCCGTCCTATTAAAATTGTCATCGTTTGAAAAACATAAAGTTTAAGGTATATTTAATGATTTTTATTTTTTTCTTACTAACTAACAATAATGCTTTTAAAATTTTGATACATTAAATATTATTTTATTATATTAGTTGTGTGTGTTTAAAGATAAACCTAAAATTGTCTAAATTAGATATTTATAATGTGACAAACAAAAAAATATTAAAAAATTTAACGGAGAGGGTAATAATAAATAATTTATAATCCTAGATAAACATTAATTATTCCCGATTCTTCACCATGGCAACACCGCAAAACTCCCAAAAAGCAAAGGGCAAAATCGTAATCACACCCCTGTTCACAACACATTCATCTCCATTCACAAAACCGGTACCTTGTTATATAATCAAACCCAAACCCATTACAAACAAATACAAATAATAAAACAAAACATAATAAACAAAAACAAATATCAAATCAACCAACACATGAACCCTTCAATAACCAAACCATCACCGGACGACACTCCGGTTCCGGCGGTTCCATCTCCGGTTCCGGCATGGGGCACATGGGAGGACCTGTTACTAGCCTACGCCGTTAACCGCTACGGCTCCAAAAACTGGGACTCCATATCGTTAGAGTTACGTAAACGTAGCTCTGTTGTGAACATCACTCCGGTTTATTGTGAACAGAAATACGAACAACTTAAACTCCGGTTCAATGACCAAAACGACGTCGTTATGGACGAATTGAGAAAGTTACGAGTCACCGAACTGGAGCGTGAGCTTCGGAATTACGATCTGTACATCACGTAATTATTATTATTATTATTATTATTATTACAGATCTGTTATGAATCTAAATATCTAATGTTATGATGAATTGATTTTAGGTCTTTACAGACGAAGGTGAAGAGATTGACGGAGGAGAGTGAGAAAACCGGTGACTGGAAAACGACGGACGCGGCGGAGGACACGGCGGTTTCCGGCGAGGAGAATGATTCCGATAGGGAGAATCAATCGGTGAACGGATCTAACGGAAACCTAGAAATCGGTAACGGAAACGTTAACGGTAACGGAGGGGTAACGGAGAATGAAAGGAATGACGTGGAAGCGGTTTTAATACCGGTTCGGGATGGTAATGGTAATGTTGGTGTTGGACCGGATGGGAGTGAACCGGTGAAGAGTGAACCGGAGTCGGATTTGCAAAGCTCGGCTAGTGTTAAGTCGATTAATGATAGGGTGCCACGTGGCACCAAGGAGGATGAAGATCAGTCTACTGATAGTGTCCCGGTTCGATCCGTGCCGTTGGTTGATTTTTTGCATAAGGTTCAGAAAGTCGGCTCGGTCGCGTTTGAGCGGCGGCTTGATCGACAGGTTCGATATTATGCAACGTTTTTGAAAGTGTTTGGTTTAAAGTACGGGTTAATAGGAGCATTTAATCTGAGTAGATTGCAACATTAGTCGTTAAAGAATAAAAATAAAAATAATTATTAAAAGTAATAAAAAAACGGAAGAATGTTATGTACGGTTTGTTTTAATGTCACGTCAAAAGAATGAGCTTTCCGGAAATATCTAAAAAAATAGGTAATTTGTTGTTTATTATATTATTTTAGGTTAATATAATATTTTTTCTCTTAAATATATAAAAAAAGTGCTTAACATAATTTTTGACATATCTCCGTCTTGGTGATAGTCGTTGGTTGTGTCTGTTTTTAATGAAAGTCAATTTTCAAAAAAAAAATATAATAATATTGAAAAGACATAAAAAGTTCAGTCAACCAAGTTTTCAACATATCTATTTTAGGGTTAATGTAATAAAAAAACAACATATTTTCTGGTGTGTTTTTAAAATACTTTTGATGTATCAAAGTTTATGAAAATCTAAATAAGACATGTTAATAACAGGAAAAAATATATATTAAAACCGTACACTTTTTTAAAGTAGTTGTATTTGTGATTTATTTTCCTAATAAATAACAACATATTACTTTTTTAGTTAAAGTTTAGTAGAGTGACACCCAGCTTTTAACACAATGTATATAATCTTATTTTGGTCGCAATAAGTTATGACGAGTCATTATTTTAAATATTTACATAGCTAGATCGAAAGATATTTTCTCCTTTTTTTAATGTTTTCGGAATTTAATATATAAAAAATTATATTTATTTACTTTTATAAAATATCAAATTCATGTTGGTTTTTTTTAGATATTTAACTCTTTATTTTATTGAAATGATATTAAAGTACATTAGGTTTTTATAAATAACAACACACTTTGTCATAAATATAAACACATAAATTATAACTTTTGAAAACACTAGAAAAAAAACGTACATCATGTGGTTAACCACGAGTCACATTATTACTATTTAAAATTTTAAAAGTTACATGCATAATATTTAAAACCAAAAACAATCATACGCAGTAAATTCTATAAATAGCCGGCTATTATATATAGACAAGCCTAACCTCCATCCTTGAAGACATAGAAATTGCCTCCAGAAAACCCCTCGACTTTAAAAACACAAAAAAAGGCTACCAATAACAAAAGAAGTAAAAAAGAGTAACATCACAAGTATAGACATAAATAACATAACAAAACAATATATAGACATAAATTATACTCTCTAAAAACAAATATACTATGTTTGCAGGAAAAGCTAAGGTACAAGAACTTAATAAAACAACACATTGATTACGAGACATTACAAACCAGACTCAAACAAGGCCAATATTCGGACGGTAACGATAAATTCTTCCGAGACCTTCTTCTTCTCGTCGCCAACACTCGCGTATTCTTCCCCAAACAATCCCTAGAATCGACTGCAGCCGATGACCTTCGACGCCTTATTCTAACCGAAATGACCTCCAAGAAAAAACACAAAACCGACCCAAAACGACCCGATTCATCCCTTCTCAAACCCAAGTTAACCGGCTCGATTGTAGTTTGTAGAAAACGAAGCTCGATAACCGCTAAACAAACAGCCTCAAAGGGTTCGGGTTCGGGTTCAAACCCCGAGAAGTTAAGTGAACAAACGGGCTCGGGCTCGGGCTCGTTTACGTTAAATAACAAAAAGAAAGGGAAAACACCCGTTAACGAACCCGAACCCGACACAAAACCCGAGAAGAAAAAGAAGTTAACCGAGGCCGAAGAGAAGAAACAAAGTGCCGCGAAGTTTTTGAACCGTATGAAACGGTCCAACGAGTCACCGGATCAAGCGGGCAAGAAGAGTTCTGGTGAAAGGCAGGTTAAAGAACAAGGGAGTCCCGGGAAGAGGAGCGTCGGTCGGCCGCCGAAGAGGGCCGCGGCTCCGCCAGTGTCGGGAAAACGCAACCGGGAATCGTTGGATTCGGAGTCGGGTTCGAAACAGACCAAGAAAAGATCAAAGAGGTGATGTAGTTATGCTAGTATTATATGTTTTCAGGTTATTTGTTTTTAGGTATGATTTTAAAGTTAGTCTAACCTTGTTGGTTTTTTCTTTTTAATGTTGTGTTACATTTGACATGTTGGTTGTTTTGGTAATTGATATTTAAGAAATTAGCAGCTTTTTGTTTTTTAATCTGTACTATTTGTTAGGGAGATGAAGCGATTAACACAAATATCAAACATGAAAACGACTTGTTTAAGGCTTGGTTTCGGTAGTTTGAACGTGTTAGTTATATGTCTTACGTTTCAAAGCTAATAAATAATGAACACCAGGCTTCTAATTTTAACCACTTTAAAAAAGTATAAAATTACGAAGGGTACCTTTTTACTCAACAAGTTTTATCATGTCTAAATATTTACCTAATTTGTCAGTCTTACAAACATGTTACATCTTACAATGAAGGAACAGAGTAGGTAATATGTATTTGTTTATATGTCTTTAATCACACCAAAACCATGTTAATAATTAATAACATATATTTCAACTTAAAAACTTATAAAAATGAAGGTCATAATATATTGATTTTTAAATAAGGATACATATCATTTATATGCAATTTGCCTGTTAAGTAAGCTTACAACAACTGGCCACCTACTTTAATCCTAATCATTTTATTTTTTGACCATATAAAAGTCAAACAAATCTCAGAGTTAACTTTACAAACACATCAAACCACTTTAATGGAATCAATCGACATGATCAATGTCACATAAAGTCTTTGAAGGGATTGGATTATGCAATTTGGCAACTATTCTTCACTTCGTAAATACAGTCTCAACGATGATGGTCTAAGAATAGAAAATACGCAACGGTATAATAGTAAATAACTTTAAAACATGATGCTCAGTTGTTTTTGTATGTTTAAACATAAAATATCCAACCAATTTAAATTTTGATTCTAAAACATATAATAAAGATAATTGAGCATCATGTAGAGTAATTAGCAATTAGGATTAAACTATAAATATGATGCTCAATTATATGTATATTTAGACTCAGAATATTCAATTAATTTAATTTTTGACTTAAGACATTTTTTTCGAAAATTTATAAAAATAAGCAGGTTAAACTTAAACTGGTCAATCTGTAAACCAGTTAGGTCGACATGAGCATACCATCTTTAGCTAAACTTGTTAGCCCAAAGCATACCATTTTTTTTTTGTTATGATCATAGAAATTCAGCCAAAAATAATATGTTTTGCTAATTATTTTAACTTTTAAGTACTTCGTTAGTTCCTTTTAATATGTTTTCTTAGTTGTAGCTGGGTTGGGCCTGGTTTGAAAAAGTGGGGAAGTCCAGTCCAACTCATTTAGTAATGGTTTACTTAACAAGTCTTGTCACATGCTTGGAAGACCAAGGGTATGTTTGGCAAAACTAGCTGGTAGCTGGTGGCTGGAAGTTGAAAGCTGGTGGCTGGAAGCTATAGCTTTTAGATTTATTTAGGTGTTTGGCAAAGTAGCTGAAGCTTTTAATAAACTATATAAAATGACCAAAATGGGCATAACAAAAAAAAACATAATACTAAGCATAATCTCACACAAACACATACTAGCAGGAAGCCCGCGATTCGTGACGGATGTGAAGCACGATCACATTACTCTTGGGTTTAGTATTAGTTGATATCACAGGTTGATCTCGAGCATCTTTAATCTTGGATTCAAAACTTTTAAGTTTTAGCTAAGATTATATTCACTAAACTTGTGATCATGAGTATCATTTTTTACATAAACATGAGATGTAAAAAATGATACTCAGTATCAAAGGGATTTCGTTCAGGATAATCTTCAACTTGCATTATAACCAAAGTCATACACCATTTAATATAACAAAGCTGATCTAGTGTTCTTCCCTGTTGCAAAGAGAGATAACGGGAATTTCGGGCCCGCCTTTTTTGTTTCCTTCGTAAACTACACTATCCGATGATGAACCTATACTGTTGCAAAAATCTGCACATGCAACTTCGAGTGACTGTCAACTGTATCTCATCACATCCTTTAGCATATTAGCGTCTACACATCGAAAAAGAAATTTAATTTTTATATTCACGGTCCGATTTTGACGGTTTTTAGATCAAATCGTGAGTAAATGGTTTTGATAATCGGAAACCGAAACCGAACTATTGAAAAGTAAAACCGAACCAAACCGAATCGTTATTAACGGTTTGGTTCCGGTTTGGTTTAACGGTTAGAAAAATCGGAAACAGACTTACCGAAAACTTGAAAAGAAAACCGATCGTGAAACCAAACCGATGACCGGCTTGGTCGGTTTCACGGTTTCAAACCGAACCATGAACACCCCTAGATAATGGTTTCCGAATAAGAACTCAGTGTAAACTAAAATACAAATACTTTGCAAATTGTTGTATTAAGGGTTTTTTTTTTTTAAATTAATTGCTTATCTTAAATAGAAGCAATCTTGAATTCTGCAGTTTCTTAAAAACAAGCAATGTTAACAAACTGTTAAGTGTTAACTATGAATTGAATATCAATCATGTTACTTCTATAAAAACAAACAATGTTTTATTTCTTGAAGAGGCTTAAGTCAATCATACGCAGTACCAAGTGACATAATCGACATAATTGTTCGTATGGTTCATATTAATCACATAAATCCACAAAATTAATCACACAGATAACATTACCCACACACAAATACCGAAAATTAATCACACATCACACTCGTTTTCCACCCCACCTCCAACTTAATAATCAAATAAACCACCAATCAGAAACATGTAACAGTCAATTGAAACGTTTACATCGAAAGCACATAACAACTATATACATCGATTTTAATCTGTCCTAATTGTAACCGTGCTAATATAGAAACCGATTTTTATCTATAAGGAAAAACATTAGAGCACGAAAGATAAAAGCACAAGGGAGGGGAGGAGATAAAGCAAACAAGATTAGAAATTACCTGCAAAGTGGAAATCGATGGATGACTGCGGTGGTGGTTACCGTTTAACGTTGGTGTTGAGCTACAAGGTTATGTAACGTGGTTGTTGAGGCTGCAATTGTTGATGGATGAAAGGTTATTTAGGTAACTTTTTCTAGACGCTACTGGTAGGAGCGTTCTAATATGAAGCTTTTTCTCCACTTTAAAAGCTTCAAGCTCATTCAATCAAACAAGACTTTTTATTGGGTATGAGTTTTTTCTTAAAAGTTTGAAGCTATTAGCTCCTAAAAGCTCTTTAAAGCTCCTTGCCAAACATACCCCAAATATGCCCAAACCATGAAGCAAACGGATACCGAACAGTAGTAGTAGTTTGGTTTTTAACATTTCATTTTTATAATTTTGGTTTAAAATGATTAAAACAATTAGTAGGGGTTTTAACTTGTGAATTTACGATTTAAGTTTAAAAACTCTAAAATAAAAGTGTAGCTAAATGTATACTTGCTACACCCCTTGAACTTTTAAATCTTATTTTTCTTAAAATCTAGTTTTTTCTACTTATCATCACCACTAGTTTTCTTTCGATTATGTTTTCTCTTATAGTGCCAAATAAAAATGTTTCAAGGTTTTTTGTAAAACATTTTTACTTTTTTCGTCAAAAAATAATTGTCAATTTAAAAAAACCTTTTTATTTTTTAAAATGTTTTATTATTTATTTACAAAACCACTGGTTTCATCACTAAAAAAGATTTATTTATTTAGTTTTTCAATAAACTTTTTCTAATTTATTTAAAAACGTTTTTAACTTTAATGAAAACTTCTTAAATAATAATGATTTTTCTAGGGGGAATATGAAAATATTCTTACGATTTTTTAAGAGGAGTATGACAAATAAAAAATTAACACGGGTATGTCTTTTTTATTTAACTACTTTAGTGTAACTGGATCGAGGGACTCCGAAAGGCTTACCCCGCATAAACCCACTTTACCCGAGTTCGAATCCTAGAAGACGAGCCCTATTAGTGACATATATTTGTTGAAATCAAATTAGTACTCCCGGAAGGTTTCCACGAAATTTTAGTCACATACATAGTTTGAACCCCGATACATCCTCTTACATCACACTTAACTCACCTATCATTTGTAAATTGAGCCATTTATATTGATGGCTATGTCTATGTCCATGTCTAACCCATATGTATCATGTAACTGTGTAGTGTGTAGGACACTAGGACATAAAACACGTCTTTAATAAAATTATGATTGTTTGTATAAGAAAACATACATCGATATGTATCACATTAATAAAGACATGAAGTTATTATGATTGTTTATATTAAAAAACACACACTTACACTATTTTTCTCAAAACGTATTCATATATATATGACCGAATGAAATATCTACAAATCACTTTTTATAAAGCGAACACTAAAGTAATTTATAAAGAAATGTTAGAGTAAATTATTTTTATTTTAAAATATGCGTGTTGTAATTTAAACTTTCGAATTAAAAACAACCGTTATACAACGAAAGCTTTGTGTTTAAGGATCTTTAAAGACAACCCGATACCAACAACTATTCTTTGTCAATGATGATTAGATATTCGTCAAGTCGTTGATACTTGTCATCAATAGACAATTATATACAAGAAATACATACCTTTCGATCTTATATTATTTTATTACCGGGTGATTATCAAATACTTATCGACGAAGTATCCTTACGTTTAGTTGGAATCATCCTTGTCTCTTTGGGGACCATGCATGATGCAACACCTTTTTTTTCTTGCAACATGAAAGTGAAATGTGTTTTCCTTGATTACAACATTAAAGTCTTGGTAAACTACATTATAAAAACACACATACAATTTGTACAAATATATATATATATATATGTTTAAGTATTAAATACTTGTTATTTTAAGATGATAAAAACCAAGTGATTTGAATATAAGAGATTGATTGCTCCTTTAGCATTATAAATTTTCAGTTTTCCAACATTAAAGTCTTGGTAAATTACATTATACGTGTGTGGTTGTACATGACTTCAATTTTCTATCTACATATTATTATTATTATTATTATTATTATTATTATTATTATTTCATATATCGGAAGTCTTATAAAGTTGTTTTTTTACGGGGGTTTTCAAGGGACGATTGAAAGCTCATCACAACCTTACAAGTAGACTCAGAAAAAACATTGTAAAAAAATGAAAGAAAGTATACATGATACATCACTTTCTCTTAATTAGTTGTTTACCAATTTGTTATATTATGAGAACATAAATTACGATGACATAATATTTATTTATGTGACGTGCCCCGATCTGAATCAAAAATATTATTTAAACCTAATTAACAAAAATCCAAACACTAAAAGCCTAAAAGGTAATTGCCCTCATAAATTGTTCTTAAGGGTCTATCTCAAAGGTTAGTGAGATAAGTACTCCACATCAACTATTCTTACGCACACAAGAATTACTACTAACACAATAATGAGTCAATAGGAGAAATCTTGCATTATTATTTCCCTAAACATTATTAAATTTCCATTTGCAAGAACATAATAATAACAAAAGCTCAGTATTCGTTTTTTCAATAAGACTTGATCATATTTATTTATTTAACTTTAACTGAACAAAGAAATACAAATGAACACTATACCCATTAGGGGCCCATTATTTTTACTCATTCGGGGCTCTCGATTTTCATTATCTTTTTAATTATCGGGAACGGCCTTGGCCATTTAGTTTTCTTTTAAGATTGTGCCTTTTCATGCATATTTTCATGTGGTACAAGCTCTCACTACTTTTAACATTGATATCTTATTAGTGATTAGTCTGGGTTGTATGTATCTTAATCCTTTGTGAAACTCTTGACCGCACATAGTATTTTGTAATCATTATAAGGCTAAGGGTAATGGAGCTTGGTTGAGCCCCAAGTGAGCCAAGCAAAATCTGACACGTAGGCGTTGATGTGGTACAGGATCAAGCCCCTCAACCAATCCCCAGGGTGTAGTGGTCCAGGTGATCAGGGGCTTAATTGATTTTTTTTATATACACAAATATAAATTAAAATACTTCATTAAAACATAAATAAAAAGGAAAATAAAAAGGAAAATAAAAAAATACATATAAATAGCGCTTTTATTTTTGTGTTGCCAATTCCTTCTGAATACGTTCTTTTTCTTCCTCCATTAGCGCTTGGTCGTATGGTGATAGGTGGCTAAAGTCTTTGGCTAGAAAAGCCAAACTCTTGAAACGGTTTATTTTGTGTCGAGCTTCACCAATCGAGTGGATGCCACTTGACAATTCCTTAATTTCTTTTTTATAGTCGCCATCAGCAACCGTTTTTTTCCCACGATCCCTACCCGGAGGGCGGCTACAATCTTGGTCTTTCAAATGACCTTCGGACAAGTTTAGGTCGAAGTCAATTTGATTCTCCGACCCGCTTGAAGAGACGATGTGCCGGACGCACTAGTTTTTGTACGTTTTGCCCCATCGCCCATGTCCTCCGCACATAGTTCAATCCATTTCGAGCACTTTCTTAACACCTCCCACAAGTAGCCATCGTCAAACGTCTTCACCACCCCATACCTCCGCAACACCTCTTGTTTCCATTCATCACAAGTGAATTGGTAAACCGCGAGATCATCGGACCCACTCGGCCGCATTCGGTTAGCATTGCGGTTATGTATGTTGGTAAACAATCCTACATATTTACGAGTATCGGCCCACCGACCCGATATCATATTATCGGTACGAGCCCTACTCCCCACTTGTTCATAAAAACATTCCCGAACCTTGGCCCAAAAAACTCGAGCTTTTTGAAAGTCGGCTACAAAATAAATAACAAAAAATGTAATAAGTACACATAAAACTTAAAAGAAATATCAAACAATAAAATTCACGAAATAATTTACCCGCGTTCCGATCTTGGGATATTTCAATCCAAGCTTTCGCCAACGCAAGCTTCTCTTCTTTAGACCACAGAGTAGTCTTCCGCTTCTCCGGTGCCGAGGGACCATCCGCTTCGCCGGTCTTCTTCCCCTTCTTTTTGTGGGATCGTTTTGCCGGCTCCAGTTGTGTTTCCGGGACCGAAAAATCAGGTTGTGACATCCCAATGAACTCTTGAAACATATCGTCGTCCATGTAGTTACATTCCTCGGGAAATTGAGTGTCGTTGATGTTGCCCCAACCCGACATGGTTTGTAACTTGATAAATTCTTAAATTATTAGAGAGAAATGAAGTGAGAATTGTGTGTTATTGTTATAAAATGGGGTAGTTATTTATAATGTGTTATTTAGTAAAAAAAACAATTTAAACTAGCCAACGACTAGTTTTTTTAATCCCAAAGCCCAACGGCTAGTTTTTCTCCCGCGACCACAGTCACGCCGCCCAACCGCGCCCCGGCTCACCTGACCTGTGTAGCGGTGTTCGCGAGTCACATCATCGGCCACCTGGACCGCGCCCCCTTCTTCGCGAGCCACTACCCACAGTCTAATAGTTACATCCTTTGCGAAACCCTTTTTCACTTGTTTTTCCTATAAAAGGTTTTATTGAATTGCACTAAACTCGTCTCATATGCATTAATCATATGCTGGTTGGTTGAAATTAAAAAAAAGAGCACATGGATGACGGAGTAACTAAAGAGACCAATTCAAGGGTAAACATGTGTCACATGTATATATTAAGTTCAAAGGGTCCTACGTTACACTCCTACCTATTCATATATTTTAACTTTTTAAGGATCTTTTCTTTTTATTTATCAACACTTCTATTTCCTAAGTTCTATAGTAGGATCACACTTTTGCATTATATTTATTACTATTACTAATATATTCCTATTACTAAATATATATAAATGAGAACTTTGGTGTCGCAAAGTCTAACGAATGTAACGAAAACGATCAAATGCCAATTTTTTTAATTTAGATCTAATTACCGTAACAAATATCACGGAGACCAATCGAATTTGCGTAGACTCGCCACCTCAACGCCCAAGATTGACACCGCTTAGGTTCTACCAATGCCTGAGTTTTATCAACTGTCGCCACCCCATTGGCCAACCTCAACTTTTTTATGTTTTTTTTTGTTTTAGTTCCGATATATAAAACACATAAGCGAAATAGAAGGAATTCTCGTCGACTTGCCGTCTCAACACCCGGGACCGATAACGTTTGAGTTTTACCAATGCCTGGTTTTTACCGATGTGCTTGGTGCGACATGCCGGGTGACACACTAGTTTATAAGATAAAAATCATGTTTGGTGTTGCAAGTGTGATTTTGTTTTGGTGTTTTAATTCGACACCGAAAAAATTCACGTTGATTGTTTGTCGTCACAACGTGCTTGTTTTTTTAAATGTTAATTTTGTTGTATTTAGATATTTTTTTGCTTTAGTTCCGATGGCGTAACTCGCTACCGACTGGATTCGGTTAACTCGCACCCTTACTACACGGGTTTCAGCCTTGGTTTAAAAAGCTTGAGGCGCACCGAGGCAACAAGGCCCCAACCCAGGGGAGAAGAGCATAGTGCAAAAGCGTTAGGCTTTTGTACGTGAGACGCACAATATTATATAAGTTGTTTTTTTATATATTTTCCATAGTTTATAGCCACATTTATTCAATATTTAAACATAAATAAGCTATATATCTGATTTAATATATATATATAACATACAAGTACAGCCTAAAAAACTTGTTACACAACATCCGGATGCACAAAATACAGTGTACAAAAGGCACACCCCTCATGGTTTATTGTTGTTACTGTTACGAAGCTAACTTGTATCAATCGAGTTAACACCGTGGATTTTGTTACCTGGCTATAGTTATAAGATGTGATTGAAATCGATTGATTTATTATTCCCTGGAGCCTATATTTATAAGGTTACAATACAAGTTACACTAGGAATCATATTCTATATGTTACTAACTATAATCTATCTAATAGAATAAAACCCCATGTTGAGAAGCAAACCAAACCTACCATAACCAATTCACAAACTTCTAGCCATCATTTCTTGAAATCATCTATCAGATTCTTGTTTTTCCGATGCGAACTTCTCATGACAATTCGCTATAAATCTTTCCGCAAGATCATCAATCTCGACCTCAACGATTTCGCTATGGGTGTTCTTCTCTTCAAGCCAATGGAGGTACCCCGTGAGTTGTGACTCTTGTGCCACATCCTCTTCAAAAGAATCCCACTTGGGATCACAAACATAATCGATAAACGCGTCATAAATCGAACTTTTTGGGACACGATGGGATGATCTAGCGTTGTAACGAAACCTAAACGAACCAATATAGAGTTTCTTCTTGTGTTTGTTCTTCTTGAATAGCAAAGACACCAAGATTTGAATGTTTTTAAGACGCGCTTCTTCCACGATCTCAACAAGAACAGATTTAGCCTTCGTGAAAAGACGAGTGACACGAATTAGTTGGGAGAAGATGAATTTTTGGATTAGGGTTTTTGTTTTCATGGAGGTGGAAGAAGAAAATGGTGGTGAACTTTGCATGGAGCTAGATAACCATATATGGGAGAAAATTAAGCTAGGCTTGTTTTGAGAGCAAAAGTGAATTATTTATAAGGGGATCTTTAATGTCCAAATATATTTATTTATGTCATTACCTAACATCATGTATAGTGGATGGAGCCCCCCTATGAAGGTTTTTTTCGTCATATGATACCACACCATCATAGGTGTTTTTTAGTTAAAGGGTTGTAGTAGATGAAACTCATTCGAATCATTAACTCATTATTATTTTTTATTTTTTTATTTAAAAAACAATTAAATCAACGACTAATAAATAATCACTAAACTTCTCATATTCGGCGCTTTGTGGGAAACACTCCCCACCATCAAAGAGCCCTAGGGGCGGTGCTTCCGAACACTTTGGGGCTTTTTTAAGTGTGCAAGGTGCCCCAATACACCTCGTCTAAGTTTCTTTTGTTTGATATATGTTTTTAGATAATACTTAAAAACTCAAAATAAAATAAATTTACCTTCATTTATTTGTTTTTTTAATACTTAAAATAGCCTAGTTGCCTGATTGATTTGAGTTGTTTGAGACAAATATATCGTGAATGATGGTTGTAATTACTATAAACCGACTTAAAGTAGTTGACAAGCATCCAAAGACAAACCGTTCTATTATAAACCGTGTCGAGTTTGGGGGTTGAATCATTTATTTAGAATATAATGTTTGCTAGCTTTTATATGTTTTTTTTAAATGTGTAACCGACTCTATTGTTTAAGAATGTTTAGGTCGACAAGAATAGATAGTTTTAATCTGATAAAAAAAAGTGTAAAGAACATCGTTCTTGAACCTTTTGGTTCGTCTCTAACCATCTGATTAGATGAAGTCTATGAATAAATAAACTATGTGTTTATTTATCCATTTGGATATTATCATGGATTCGGTTTCTGGCTTATTCACTATTACTAATTGTTTTGTTAATTTATATACGTACATTAATAATTATATTAAGTATAAACAATTTTAATTATATTATTTAGTTATTTAATCATTATTTTTAATATAACAATAATAATTTTCATATAAAGTATGGCCAATAACTAAAACATTAAGTAAATATTTATAAATTATACACTCGCGAGGCTAATTGAGTTCAATAAGTGAAATGGGACTCGGCTTGTTTATTTATACGAATTTGTTTTTAGGCCCATGCTCGTTTAAGTAATTAAAGAATTGCTTATCTCAAGTTTCAACCCCTAGCTGGACTAGAGGTGCACAAAATACTTGGTTTCGGACCTGATCTGATGTATCTGACTCGGAACTGGTTCCTACTTGTACCCGACCCGTGGGTACAACATGGTATTGGGTTTCTACCCGGACCAGTATCCCAGACCCGACCCGGTCCCAAACCCGTTGGAACCGGTTCCCCCTTACCCGGTCAAAACTCGGCCCGAACAATCCCTACCCTAAACCCGAATAAACTCGGTCAAATAGCCAACTATACTCGGAACCGATTCCTATCCGACCCGGTTCTGACTTTTATTGATCATACTCGAAACCGGTTTCTAAAAATACTCTGTTTGTGCACCTCTAGCTTGCAATGCTCTGCATGCCTACATAGTTCTCATTTGAAGTTGAATCGGTAAGTTAACATTTAAAAGTGTTAAACCCAACATGTTATTACCGGGGGCCTAAGGCCCATTGTCTTGAATTTCGGTTATAAAAGTATATATCCAATTAAGCCCACAATCCAGTAACTATTTCATACAAATTGGTTTGGTTTGGGCCCCTCATGGCCCCATATATAAAAGCTCGATTTCAGATTGTTAGCAGTTTTACAAACTTGTACTTAATCGAATTTATATAATTATTTTTATGCTTATATATAGTATTCCTACCTATCATGTATTATAATACTATCTATTAAACGTGTAGGTTAGAAAATTGTGCCAGGTTTTTCTTTGATGTATAAGTATATTATTGGTGAAGCTGGTGGCCAAAGTATAAACTATAAAAGCGAGTTCGATGGTTTGTGACAAAAGTTGAATGCTTGTGGTCAAAGTATAATAGAAAAAAGTTTTGAAGTTGGTTTTTGTAAATAGGGTGGCCAAAGTACAAAAAATCAAAACCCATGTTTGGTGTCAAAAGTATATAATATAGTGTTAAAATTTTAATTATAATTATCATTCACCATTTACACTATTTTACTTATTATGATTTTATTGGCTATTTCAGATAATGTTACTATTGTTAATAATAATAATAATTATTATTATTAATATTATTAATATTATTACTCATACTATTTTAGTATTCTTACGACCATTTTTACGGTGATTAACACCCCCTACTCCATCCTTTCATTACCTAATATAGTGTTGTAAAACACGTATCGAGCATCGACGTCATTTTCGGCATGTTACGTTATCGGGTCAAATAAAATATATCTTTTATTTTTTTTATAGTTAAATTTGTTTCCTCGTTTCTTACACTCATTTTAACAACAATGTGATGTTTCTTTAACTCTAATTATATAGCTGAAACGTGCTTATTTGATCTACGTTCCTAAATAGAATTAAAATAACAAGCCACCTCAAGATGAATCACCTGCTAGTTGTTTAAAGACATTCTCATCGATTATTTTATTTGACCTATCCCAACTTTTTAGCCCTGCTTGCGGTTCGCACATATGATGTATATATGTGTGAACCCTCGGGTGGGCAAAAGTGAAATTGCACTAATTTTGACGTTATTTTACTAATCTCGTGAAAATAACGTTAAAAGTGACGGACGGTTAATCAGGCATCATGTAGTGGCGTTGATAGCTGAAAGATAAGGGTACATGCACCGATCAGCCGGTGTCCCGATGATTGAGTGCTATGTGCCTTATGTCCAAGGCTTGATGCAAAACTACTATCGAGCCGGGGGTCTCACCGGAAGCAGCCTCTCTATCCCTATGGGGTAGAGGTAAGGCTGCCTACATCTTACCCTCCTCAGACCCTACCATAGCTTTGCTATTGGTAGGATATACTGAGTACGATGATACATATCCCAACTTTTGCCCTTTCAAAACACCAATGGCCAAGAACTATATAAACAAATGTTTTCCTTTGATACAAGATTCTATTTATAAAAAAAAAATCATGTACACATTGATATATGAAAAGAAAAACATTAATGTATGAAATATATTTAAAAGAGAATATATTAATATTATTATTATTATATTTGAGACGAGAACATAAAAAAAAATCTTGTAATTATCAAACAATATGCCCCCACCAAGGTGTTTTGCCGCATAGGACCCAATTAGGCAATTAGTATGGTTTAAAATATGAAACAAAATTATTTAAAACGAATGCTTTGACTTCTATATAATATTACCTTTGGATGCAGATAATTATTATATTTAAACTACACCTAAATATAGGTATAATTTGTAATAATAAACAATTATAAGTTTAGTATTCAAACATAAATGCAAATGTGAAGTCTTTTATATACTCTATAATATTTTGCCTCTTTTTAGTTTTTACTACAACTGAATCCCTAAAATATCTTCTTTCCATTTAATTATTTGTTAATTGATAAATATTAAATACAAATTTGAATGACAGAAATAAATAAATACTTAAATTGTTACAAACATTACCGTGCAACGTGTCTTTTAATAATATACATAAGTTTATTGTTTTTCTATTTTACGTAATTATTAAATATTATATTTTTATCAATTATCCATGTAACAAATGACTCTCAACCTAGTTGTTAAAAAAAATATGGTGTACAAATTGCACTATAAAAACTATATAAAATAGACATATGTGGGGAAACTCCTATCTCTTGGTGTTGACATCATTTCCTTCTATGCAACTAAGATGTCGTCATCTAGATGATGAACAGTTCTCAGGCTCTTTATTTCTCCTTCTTATCCTCTTGCTCAATATGTCTCTCTCGCTCTCTATATATGAACAAACTTTTTCAAAACCGACATTATGTTTTGACAATTACGAAACCATATAATGTTCTTGTATCTTTTACTTCAAGTGTAATATATAAGGCAGTTGTTTTCATAATTATAAACATAATACTGGTTCTGAAAAGAACAAACGCATATAAAGAGACACATTCAATTTAAAACTAATGATATGTAGAGTAATTGTGAGCGCTTAGTCCAAACATTTGTGCCAAGGGAAATTCATAGTTGTGTTTTTTTTATACTTGGAATCTTAATAAAATACTCTTTCAAACTCCATAAAACTTCTAATGTCGACTTCTTCACTTTCGATTATGCATTGAACCTTCAATTTTGCACTGATCGAAAGTGATGAAGTCAATCTCACATGATTGACACAAGATATCATTTTTTCTTTAAAACTAACTAGGATTAGCGGTGGGACTTAACATATATGCACTACAAGATTGCACAAATGATTGTTACAATGTTTGTGGTCATTTGTAAGGATGACAACGGTCAGGTACGGGTCGAGTATTAGTAATCCTAGTCCCATACCCAGTTGTAAAATCATATCCTAAACACAGTCCAATACTTGTCAGGTAGTTGTTGATAATTACTAGTTTGGGTATTGGGCATACCTGAGGGTATCGGGTTTACATTTTTTTTACCATTAATATAACTATCGTATACTCTTTAATTTATATAGCAACTATTACAAATAAAATACGATACATTTTGATTTTTATACATTATTATATGTGCATACTTCACAATATATAAACTCTCAATAATATCAAAACAATAAGAAACTTTAATTTTTCACCTACTTAAATTATTATATGTACATACTATATACAAGTGAAGAGAAAATAAAATTACAATTTTTCTGGTATATAATTCGGATAAATAAGTATGTGGTTACGGGTAATTGAGTCGGTCATGACGTAATCTCATGCCTATCCTATACCCGCAATATTCTTTAAAACTAATCCCATATCCGACCATGTACCTATCAGGTTTCGCATCCCGTATGTTTCGGGTATACCCGTCGAGCTTAGATTTTTTTGCTATCCCTAGTCATTTGGCGATAAAACAAATTGAAAAAACAAATTGAAAAGCCGATTCAACTACAAATAACACAAACTTTAATCTCTTATTTTGCTTTGCAACTCTCCTATATTCTTCATGATTGTTAACCGATCGAAACAAGCCATGGATGATTTGAACATATATTGTACACATTGGAGGATCTACCTGTCCAAATAACCCACCATTTCAAGGGGAAACAAGTCTTACTAATATGGTGTAACAAAATTTGAAATTCATATAGGATTAGGCTAAATGTACTCCTTTCATTACTTGTCATACACCATCACTTAAGCTTTGAATTTCTTCAATAATCTTATTTGACATATCACTACCCTCTAACATTTTTAAATTTTATGGTATTCTTTTAAAAGTTTTACCCAACGTCCTGCCGACGTTCTTGTGTTTGGTTGGGCAGGGGGTAAGCGTGCGTGTGTCGACCTCACTGGGGTGTCCCCATTGGTGGGGCTGAGAGACAGTGGCTTCGTTCCGGGACAGGCGGTTTTGAGGGCGGAATCTAGAAAGGTTACTAAGCATGAGGCAACGTGTTTGGAGAATCAGCACGTGTTCATTCCATTTGCCTTCGACACATTTGGATCCCTAGCTCCCAAGGCGGTTCGCTTTTTGGAGCGGATACAGAAGGTGGTCAACAGTGACTCGCATAGCCCGATAAAACAAGGATTTATATTTAGTAGAATAGACTTTGCGATTCAAATGGGGATAGCGGCGCAACTTGTTGGTCGCTTACCCGTAATCCAGATGTAGCTCGGTTGGTGTTTATAATAAATAAACTATTGATATAAAAAAAAGTTTTACATTTTTATTTATATACAGTTGTTTTTATTGCTTCTCTACGTTTTTTTATTGTTCTTAATGTTGGCCCAGACGTATCAAACTAACTTATCAAACAAACGAACACGATATATTGGGGTGACAACCCTCGACTCTTTTCATATAATCAAACGAACATAACAAACGAACTTCACGAACTTATCAAACGTACATGGAGATGAGACTTCTTGACTCTTTCTTGTCTCTCTCTCAACTCTCACTAATAAAACTAATAAACTAGACCCTATTTATAGACCTACTAAACTTCCTCTCCAAGACATACCTTTCCTAAAACTACTACAATTCAAATAAGTAAAATAACATAATAAACCTTAACTTTACTAATATTCAAGATTAATCCTTCATTCACCCCCTTAATCTTGAATTGTATTTCTTCTTGCATTTGTTCCTCCTTTTCAACTGACTATAGCATACTTGTTTCACCGATTCTTCAAACTTAGCATTCGTTCCTTCCGTACTTAACTTTGAAACCACATTGTCATTTTCTTTCTTATCTCTCTTCTTCTCATCAATTCGTTCTTGACCAATGCTTTCATGAACTCCAAACAAATTATTCGGAATTGTTCCAAACCGAATATCCTTCACTTTCATAATCGATTTCACATCATAACTTTCTTTCTTTTCAACTTCAAAGTTATTAGGATTACAACATACCTGAAGCTTGATGTTGTACGTCATATTCAGATTTTTCTAAACCTTCATCAACAATCTCTCTTTCTTATCATATAGCCTCAATATACCATTGGCTATTTCAATCTTACATCCTTCTTCATCCAACTTTCCCAAGCTAAGAAGATTGGTCTTCAACTTAGGTATATAGAAAACATCACAAAACGTTTTCTTTTCACCAGTCTTACTTACCACAGTCACATTACCTTTACCTTTGATTTCGATCACGGATCCATCACCAAACTTCACTTGACCCGAAACTTGTTCATCTAAGGTAGTAAAGAACTCTTTCTTTCCTGACATATGATGACTTGCACCATTGTCTAAGTACCATGTACCTTCATCCATTTCAAACACACCAGGGATAACCCTTTCTTCATTCAAACTTACTTTCTTTATTGAACCAACTGCCATGAATAAAGAAGGATCAACATCATCATCTTTCTTTGTCAAATTAACTTCATCACTCCCTTTGCTTGGTTCTTTACATTCATTCGAGTAGTGCCCAATCTTATCACAGTTGTAGCACGTTACATACTTCCTTCTATCTTCCCATTCTTCAGGGTTCCTTTTTCGGTATTCACCCCGTTCATTCTTACGTTCAGCATTCCATCTTGGATTACCTCTTCCTCGCCCGTTGTATCTTCCACGGCCTCTACCATGTCCTCGGTAGTTTTCAACTTTCTTTTCGGTTTGGGTAAACATGAGCTGACTTTGGGATGAACTTCCATTCACATTCTTGAACTTGTTTCTTTCTTCATATGCCTTCAAACGTCCAACCACATCTTCAAACGCCATTGTTTCGATGTCTGCGAGTAGCTCCATCGAAGAAACAACAGGTAAATATTTATCCGGCATAGAGTTCAAGAACTTTCTTACCAAAACCTCTTCTTCAAGTACCGCTCCCAAGCTCTTGTACTTTGATTGTACTCCACCCAACTTCGCTGCATAATCATCAATACTTTCTGTCTCCCCCATCTTCAATGCATCTAACTCAGTTCTTAGCATTTGAACACGAGCTTTTTGAGTTCTTTCTGCACCAAGATAACGAACTCTTAACGCTTCCCAAACATCTTTCGGTTCCGAATACTTGGCCATATGAAGCATCACATCTTCAGGTAGGGTTTGAAAGATAACACCCAAGGCCATAAACTTGTTTCTTTCTTCTACCCTTTTCTTTATCAATTGCATCGTTCAAACCATTCGCACCCAAAATAATTTTCACCATAACCGACCACGACGCATAGTTGGTCGAAGTTAACTTCGGTGCTTGCAAAACAAAACCACCAATCGATTCTTTCATTGTTCCCGAACTCCCTACTTCTTTATCACCGGACATGATTCAATAATCAAACTACTTTTTGAATTTTAAAATCCCAAACAATTTCTCACAAATTATTCACTCCCAACAAAGCCCAAAACAACAAAAAGGAAAAACTCCTCAGTTTGTAGAAACGAGAAGTTACCTACTTAACTTATAATTATCCAAAATAATTATTAACCTTTTATTTGCATCAACCCAGAAGAAACTTAAAGCAAAAGGAATTGACCTTATTTGTGGTGGCGGCGGCTAATATTATCAACACAATAATTGTGTTATAATTACTACACAAATTACAACTTCTCAGGCTTCTCGAACACGTCTCCAAAAGTGTTTTCTTTGATCTGGCGTGGACCAAAACAACAAAACCCAACCAACTTTTGAATGGTAATCGAACCTCCTTTGCGACTCGTCTTCTATGTAACGAACCGTGTCTTCAACAAGCCAAAGCTTTGATACCAATTGTTGGCCCAGACGTATCAAACAATTATATCAAACTAACTTATCAAACAAACGAACACGATATATTGAGGTGACAACACTCGACTCTTTTCATATAATCAAATGAACATAACAAACGAACTTCACGAACTTATCAAACGTACATGAAGATGAGACTCCTTGACTCTTTCTTGTCTCTCTCTCAACTCTCACTAATAAACTAGACCCTATTTATAGACTTACTAAACTTCCTCTCTAAGACATACCTTTCCTAAAACTACTACAATTCAAATAAGTAAAATAACATAATAAACCTTAACTTTATTAATATTCAAGATTAATCCTTCACTTAATCATAATAATAACATTTATTATTATCACCGTCGATATTTTATTTTATTTGTAAAACTATATTGATATAATAATAATAAATTAGTAACAACAAAAAAGATTTCAATTTGATATATTTATTGGAGTATATTAAGTAAAAAAAAAAATATTGAAGGAACTAATATGCATCTAAATAATATTAAAAAAATGATAATTGATAACAAGTTTAGAGGATATACATTTAATAAAAATCGTATGAAAAAAATATACGTTTTCGTATAATAAAGTTTATAATGAATATTATAATACGAATTACCCATCCATTCAAAACCCTAGAGGTCAGATTCGCTAAATCCAAATGAGGTTTATTCCTCTTCCGGCAACCTCTCAATGATAAGCCAACAACTATAAAATAATTATTAATATATTATTTCATTAAATTACACAAATAACCATACCACAATTACTAAACACAAATATTTAAATAAGATAAAAATAGAAATACCGATTTAATATTGTCAAACAAAACCAAAAGATAATTTAATTAATTGGTATCCTTCATTAATCATTATATATATTATTTGATTCATTAATATTCAAATTAAAGTGTAAATTCCACTATCAAAAAAGGATTCAACGATGTCCATTGTCCAACATGTTGAAGCCTGAAGGTACACAACAATATCCAAATCAAAGTTTCTATTATCTGATATATAAACGAATGAATATGTAAATGACGGGCTAATTATTATTACTAATAACTAATAAATATATACGTAAATGAAAAAAACCGAAACAAAAAAAATGAACAAATATAAACAAACAAGTGCAAATGAACATGCATAAACAATCGTATACGTACAAGCACAAAGAAATGTTAACGAACGTAAATGAACGAACTGACATGTATTGTATGTTTGTCCATTTTATTAAATTAATATATGATTTCGTTCCTTCTTTGTTGGTTTATTAAATAAAAGATAAATGAACTACCCGACTGTGAACAATTAACGTTTATTCGTTTACATGTTTACACTTTATTGTTAGCATTGTCTTGGCAAGACTTTTTAAGCTCGCACGCGGTAGCATGTATACTATTAGTGTGGTCGTGTCAACCAGTGGCCCGCCAGTGATCAAATTGATGTTAAAAAAAATAGACCCACTATAAAAATATACAAAACATCATGTTACCAAAAAACCAAATGTATACTTGTGTTATAAATGTTACTAGGTTAGCTACCCGTGTAGCACACGTGTTAAATAAATAATTTTATTCAAATAATAACACAATGTAAAATATAAAAAATATCTTCAAAAAATATAAAGATATATTATGTGGTAGAATAAATTACACAATTTGGAAATAAATAGTTATTACAAAATTCATAAATTTTAAAATATTTTTTTGTACGCAATATTTGTAGTTTTATTTATAACTTTACTTTCTATATCAAAACTTAGTATTTTCACATTGTTTCTGCTTTTAATTCTAGATAATGCAACACATAACTGATCATAAGCTAAAATAAATTGTCTAAAAAACAAACCAACTATCTACAATGATTGACCTTAGCTTTTATTAATCTTCATTACAAACAAAAATAAAGTGAAAATTTCATTCTTTGAAATTTATTTATTTTATTTAAAGGTGTAGGATTTTTTTTAAGAACAATAGTATTAGTTCCAATATTGATTCCGAATATGATTTCAGCTTCTATAGCACGATTATCATATTGTATTTTCATATGTAGTTTAGTTTCATTGCATAGACCAATTTTCTAGTTAATATTTTAAGCAACATAACATCGGCTTTTAGGGTTAACCTATGACTTGACAACCTAATATATTGAGGTAATTTAAAACATCATGAAACTAATACTTTTTTGTAACATATCATTTTATGTCTGATAGATACCATTTGAAAAATGGTAATATTTTCATCTCCCGAAAACAGGATAATAATGTTTGCTAATTTCTTGAATGACCTCATTTTTGGTGCAATTCGTTCACTAAAGAAATATATATTTTTTGAAATATTCAATAGTGGAAGGATATAAAAAGACAATTTATCATCTGATTAACAATGTGCTAATGTCTAACAATTCCAAATATAAGAAATTTTCTTATCCACCTGAAAACCAAAACATGTAGTTTGGTGTTTATATTTTTGTGATTTTTTAAGATGATGAACTTAACATAAATGATGAATTGATTAAATAATCAATTAAAAAAGAAGTTGTAAATGATTATTTTTAAACCAACCCGTGACCAAAACTCATTCTAATCATAAAATTGTCTTTACTTGAACCATGTTTGATACTTTAACCAGATAAAGAAACCAACTCGTTTATATTAACATAAACACTCAGAATACATCAATAGTGAATTTTCTTTTAAGGGGTTGAAAGAAAAAAAACTTGTAATTAATTAAGTAAACAATCATATATATTTAATAAGTTAAAGTTTATTAAAATTTTAAATTTAAGTTAATCTTGTCTTTTCATCCAATAATATCATTTCTTATAAAACCTTAATATTAACTAACTAATATATTATAGATTTAAAACCTTGATTTTTGTAATCATTATTCAAAATTAACATGAAAATTGATTACTTATAAATACCATATTAATAACTAATACAATATATTTATATAAAACAATAACATATTTATATTGGTATTAAATTTTTTAAATTAAGAAAAAAATATTAAAAAGAGAAAATGAAAGATTAAAAAGAAAAAAATGAAATACAAAACTATTAATAAAGGAAATGTATTTAATATGAGAGAGGAGAGAAAAGTTTTATAAGAAATATTTTGATGATAACATGTGACGTTAGAAAGTTTTATTTATTATATAGATTGTTTGAATATTTAAAAGAGAATTTAACTTTTATAGAGGATTAAGCTTAACGACAAAGTAGTATTGTTTGAATACACAAGAAGTTAAGATAATATAAAGAAAATAGATGGTTTTAACTTTGGTGAACCGGCAATATTAGCATGCATGATGTTCTTTTCTTGATAAACCATGAGTATAATCGAAAGATAATTGATTTAATACTAATAATAAATCTTATGTGATCGTTAAGTTTTGGAGTTACTTTACGACTCTTTGTCCTTTCAAACTATGGAAATGACACATCAACTAAAAATTAGTTTAGTTTTGTTCATTTACTTTCGTTTGTTTATGTTCATACGCATACATGCATACATATATACATAAAACTTCTAAATCTCATTTGATATAAATAGGGGGTGATGACCATATTGATTAAATTGTATATGTTCGAACACATACGATATACCGAATTAACCGACTCATAACCATATTAAGAGATGAAATTGAACTAATATAATCAAACTGTATAAATACTAGTGAGTCGGCTAAATGATTTTTGAAAACTGACAATAGTGAGCGGTAATGGTTAAAAGGGTTTCCATACCCACCAAATCTAAAACGAACTAGTTAGATGTATTTTTTTTAAATATTATAGATTTTATGTATTTTTAATGCTAATATATACACATGTGTAATAACAATTTATACTATGGTCAAAAAGTTTTAAGCCCAAGCTTATATGCCCAAATAATTTTGAGTTATATTATTTAAAGCTATTTTTAGCTAGACTCAAATCCACAGTTAACTGGTCGGTTATAACCTTTAAAATCAATCAACCGAAACCGCCATAACCAATCGGTTATGATTATTCAATAATTGACATCTCAGTTATGGTTATGATTTTGGGCTAAAATTGACACATGCACACCCTACTTGAAACCATGTAACTCGGGATATGTGTAGTGTAAATTGTTAGCGATTCAATCTTGCAACACTTCTGATGCTCGTTTCCATCGCACATTTGCGAAATCAATTTTAGTCATCATGACTTCCTCTCACCTCGCCTCATCCTCATCCCACTCGGATTTTTCGTCTTCAATTCCTGTATAGGTGGTGTTAAAGGCATCTAATTTAGTGGATAAATCATATAACATTTAAACGTTAAATTTGATGACAAACTTACCACTTGTTTTGTTTTGTCTCTCTCGGGCGGGCTTGTCAGTTCGGGTGGATTGAGGGAGTCATCCAAATCCTCCACGTTGAGATCATGTTGATAACATTAAAATGTCGGGTATCACTCCCCAACCACTTCACTCCACTTGGAGTTGATTTGATAGTGATACGGTACTTTTGTATTCATCTATTACTAGAAGTACATATTATACCTCGATTCAATTCAGCCTAACACGCTTAAAGATTTGATTATTCGTATTTTACTTTATTGAATATGTGCTTAATTTGGAATAAAATGAAAAATATGAACATATGCCAAAATTTACCCATTATGTATTTATATAAAAAAAATTCAGATGCCTTTCTTATATTCTCTTATTATCTCATAATTAAAATTATATTAAACCAAATTTCTGTAGTCATGTATCTACATGAAGTTTAATTAATTAGTATGTTGTCTTAACCTTTTTTAGACAGGGTTTGGAGGTCCAATGACAAAGACAAGTCCTAAACGCCTAGTGAAAGAATTGTTTTTTATTTGTTATACAATACAATCGTAAAATAAAATAAAATCATGTAGATAACTTTTTTTATTTATTTATTAAGACAACATAGCTAAAAAATTGTTTTTAAAAAAAAACCTTATATTTAATATTTAAATGAATTGGAATCATCGAAAGATGAATGGATGTTGATTTGTATTCTCACAAGGAATAATATATATATATATATATATATATATATATATATATATATATATATATATAAAGTGACTTCCATTGTGTTCATAACCTAATTTTGCATACACTTTTCCAGCCTTTTGTTTTTTATTATCTTGAAACTTATACAAGTTCTGATCTGGAAAAAAAAAACCTTTTTGCTAACTGTGTTTCAAGAAAAAATGAACACTTTGAAGATTGGTACATGTAACCATGAAATGGTTTACAAACATCAACCATGGCAAGTTGGAATTACCATTTTGCCCTCAGAAGTTGTCAACCAACAAGAACAAGAAGATCAACATCAACAACATATGACAAGTTACAGACTACAAACTCCTTGTAGTAAAACAATCATTGAACAGATTGGATCACCAGCTTCCGCGCTTTTAGCGACTGAACGATATTTAGGGTTCTCGCAAAATGATGTGTCATCTGTAGCACAGATGAAGTTTAATCATTTTAGTTCTTGTGATGGATCATATAACATGAGTATTGGTAATCAATATGAAAAAGATCAGATTAGAGAGCTAAAAAGAAAATTACTTGATGAATCGGATGTTTCGGATTGGAGACAAACGTCGCCCGTTGTTTTTCGTGATGGGAATCCGGATATTGTCGTAAGTTCTTTTGTTTTCATCGTTATTTTACGGTATCTTTATGAAAGTCCTAATAAACAGTGGGATATTGTTTTTTTTATCATGACAGTTTGCCTGTTTGTCATGATGACATGATTTTCATCATGACAAACAGTCATTTATTATTTTGATCACCCACTATTTGTCATGAAACTCATGATTTTCATCATGACAACGGTTTTTTTGTTTTTTGTTTATCTCGTATTTTTTGTCATGATGAAAATCTTGAACTTGATGTTTTTGTTCGTTAGCAAGGGCATTTTGGTCATTCTAGACAAGCATCAGGACAAGTTTCATCCAAGTGTACAAATCATCGAAATGATGTCCCTAGTAAAACACGAATCCGATGGACTCAAGATATCCATGACAGGTTTGTGGAGTGTGTGAATTTTTTAGGTGGTGCCGAAAGTACGTTCTGTCTTTAATAAAATTACCTTTTTATCCTTTACGCGTATTTGAGTTTTCTTTAATCCTTTTAGATTTAACTTATTCATTTTCCTAGAGGCGACGCCAAAGGCGATACTGAAACTGATGGACTCGGAAGGATTAACAATCTTTCATGTCAAAAGTCATTTACAGGTTCAGTTAATAAAAAAATCTATAGCTTTTGTATTTAAGAATCTTTACAGATTTATTACTTTGGAAATGAGTTATATATATGTGTATAATGATCTTGCAGAAATACAGAATGGCAAAATACTTACCGAAATCTGCAAAAGGTATGAAGAACTTTGATATCTTTATTATTTGTGACAAAAAGATATACAAGATAATTATTAAAGTACCAAAAGTCTTTTAAGTAATGTACAAATAAGAACAATAATATAGAGATACATAATTAACAAATACTCCAACTTATCTTAGGATGTGTTTAGATAATTTTGGTGAACACGCGGTTCATTGCAAAGAACTCACGGGGCTTAAATATAGACATTATTTGGTCAGTGATGCCCTTTGTGATGTGTTAAAACGGGCGGGAATCTCGACAAAAAAAGAGGCTCATGTGAATTTCTTGTCAGATCCGCGTGAAGGAATGTCTACTCTCCGACCAGCGGACATTCTTGTGTTTGGATGGGTGGGGGGGAAGCATGCTTGTGTGGACCTTACTGGGGTGTCCCCTCTTGTCGGGCTTAGGGAGATCGATTTTGTTGCTAGCAGGAAAAGTTGCTAAGCACGAGAAGGCGTGTGTTGAAAATCAACAAGCCTTCATTTCTTTTGTTTTTGATACATTTGGGTCCCTTGCCCCCGATGTTGCTACGTTTCTAAAAAGAGTTCAGCGGGTCACAGTAACTCAACGACGTCGAAGAACGATAACTTTGTTTTCACTAGGATCAGTTTTGCCATTCAAAAGGGGTGGCGGCGCAACTTGTTGCTCGCTTACCTGTCTCTCTATTGTAATTGGATCATTTTATTTAAAAATTTAAAAAATTGATCTTAGGAATATGATAAAAACTCTAAAAAAAATATAATATTACAAAAATATATATAGCCTACAATTTGAAGTGTATTTGATCTTAAAGAATGTATTATGATCATGTTTTTTATGTTTGCAGGTAATTCTGAGAAGAGAACCGGCATGGATACCATATCGCAGATTGAAACCACAACGTAATGTTTATATTTTCTTTCATATATAAAACTCTTCTAGTTTTTTTTTTGTTTTTTTTTTTTATTGACAGTTGAGTTATATTTACTAAATTTGACTTGTATATCAGTGGGATGCAATTTAAAGATGCTCTACAAATGCAACTTACAGTCCAGAGGCAACTTCATGAGCAATTAGAGGTAAGTTCTGGATTGATTTTAAACTTGAAAACTGACTTGTTTGACCCAAAAGTCAAAGTTTGACTTGGTTGACTTTACTTTTGAGTTCAGATTCAAAGGAACTTACAGTTGAGGATAGAAGAACAAGCAAAACAACTAAAGAAGATGTTTGAATCACATAACCAACAAAAAGCAAATAAATCCGAGAATTCAGAAATCACATTTTCACACGATGATCACCATTCGACGAATCTTGATGATGACGAGATTTTGAATTTTGAAGATGATTCGGAAAGTATCCTTCCACATCCAAGATAAGCTAAATGCGTATTAAAAAGCTCAAACCTTTTTGATTAAATGCGTAATTTCGCGGTTAAATGATCAAAGAAAAGGAAAGTTTGTAGATGATCAGACAAGACTTTTTTGTGAATGGACTTCAAAAACTTGGATGTACAATGTGTGTTTATACTTGACACTATAGTAGTATAGTGTTTCTTGTGTAGAAATAAGATCCAACAAATAAATAAGAATTATACATTTCATTACAAGAAGTATTATAACAGATTAAGAAAACGAAACTGTTTTATGTGACACCTCAGGAAAATCTCACGGCGTTTATTTATATGAGCAATACATACGTTATGAATGTCTAAGCTTCGATACCACAAATGCATTTTTAATGTTAAATGTGCTTGGCAATTTACGTTGGAAGCACCTGTGGGGGGGGGGGGTGCATGGTTCGGTTTTGTGCAAAAACCAAAATTTCAGTTTCGGAAACTTCAAAAAACCGTTCGATTTTGGTTTTTCGGTTTTGCCATTTTAGCCTAAAAAAATTTGGTTGAAAGAAAAAATATGGCCTATGAAATTGGGCCTAAATCATTTTTTAACGAATAACTAGTTGATATTACACGTTTGGGCTAAAATATCTGAGTTACATATTTATTAAATTCTTATAACTAGTTATATAAAGAGAGAACGAAATCAAAAAATTCGGTTCAGTTTTTTGTTACTTGATTACATTCAATACCAACCAGTCACGTTGGTTTTTACAAAAACATAAAACCACTTGGTTTTTTCATATTGGTGTTTTCGGTCTTTTGAGTTTCGGATAGGACAAAAACAAATATGTTATTCGGTGGATAAAGCGGACAATATTGGTGGTTACAAGGGATGTTACAGTATGTGACAA
Organism: Bidens hawaiensis; assembly: GCF_021521415.1. Lineage (NCBI taxonomy): Eukaryota > Viridiplantae > Streptophyta > Magnoliopsida > Asterales > Asteraceae > Bidens > Bidens hawaiensis. The sequence continues at coordinate 49,875 of NW_027493076.1, read as the reverse complement.
ACTCCATTCAACGAATTTAGTTTTGATAATACATTAGATTCCAAAATGATCATGTTGTTGAATACAAATACCTATAAAAGTTTACTAAATCTAGTGGGCAATGATTATCACTCTTATTTTGCTTTTGTGGAAAGAGTAAATTGCAAGTTTGTGCTTTTAGTCACTTTCTAAGGGAACAATATTCTAAGTGAAGTCCCCCATCACGGAGGAGTGCATGAAACCTTGAATGGATTCTTATTTTCAAATGTATCATCATCATGACATCATCCAATGTTGTGAATTGAACATGCGAATTGTTGTGCACCAAACATGTGTACAACTTTTTGAATACTATGCATCGCATATTGTTGATTCGGTTACATTAAAATCGTCCCATTTGATTCGGTTACATCAAAACCTTCGTATTTGTCAGTTGGATCACTCGACTCAACTTTTAATTGCCATGTGTAACGATGTGCATCACATATAACCAACATGTTTAATTTGTAGTATCTGGATGGGTGACTTTCTGGGAACTATCCACCGGGGCAAAAAAGACAAATACGTGAGTTCGCGGATATGCAATTAAATCTTCATAGGCAAAGCGGACAATATGTCAAAATGGGCTACTTATTAGCCTAGGTTGGCATAGATTAAAACAATCTTCCTTGTAATACTCGTTCGTGAACTCCAAAGAATACAAAATGATAAAAAAAAATGTTTGCAATTTTAATACATTACATATGAACTGTTGTGGTTTTTATTATATCCTCCTCTTAGAAGTCAGCCTATCAATCTCTAACTGAATCTGTATGTTTTTATTTCCAAAACCTACCTCTTTTTGTACTTTTTAATCATAATTTTTCCACATTTTAGTTCTTTATTATTTGAATTTTGATTAACTGTTTAGAACTATGTTTGTTTGTTGTTCTATGAGTCTTAAATCTTAATGTACTTTTGGGCCTAGTTACGTAGTTGCGGGGCCCATGAGTACAAGACACAAATGTCTCGGGTTAGATAATGTGGCAAACTGCCTATTTGTCTCAACCGCCCGACCTGAATTCCATCACTCTTTTTCCCTTTTTTATTCTTGTAAAAATGCATAAATCCTTGATTTAGACGGTCAATTAAATTCCTAGGAAGTCATGTCCCGAAATTTGGTTTGATCTGACAAATTTATAGCTACGTGATAGTAATTGGCTTTGATGTAATGATTTCACCATTTCGCTATTGAATAACATATCAAATTTTCTCTCAAGAGTAATTTCTTAGTTATTTGTGTTTCCGCTTTTCGCCATTGGACCCGCCTGCATCCCCATAACTTGTCTATAAATCATATAAATTTACAATTTATTTTAATTTGGAACTTTTTACTTTTTATTAGTGACATGCAAGGTGGCATTGCACTACAAATGCAACTCATTGTTCAGAGTCAACTTCATGAACAATTAGAGGTATGAATAATATGATTAGATTATCGTTTATTAATTGATTCTAATTTTAAAGTCAGTCTCTTACTTTCCAATCTACTAGAACAAGTTCAGTATAATTTTAATTTTTTTTCATAAAAATCTGAAGGATATATACTGATTTTGAAGTTAAAAGTCAACCCTTTTGACCTAAAAAGTCAAAGTTTGACCAATTAACAAGTTTTGCTTCTAATATCAGATTCAAAGTAAGTCTCAGTTGACAACAGGAGAACAATTAACGAAACCGGAATATGCAACGGGTATGAAAGAACTTTTAAATATTTATTATTTGAAGCGTGTTTGATCAGGTTTTTTGTTGTTCGTAGGAAATTCTGAGAAGATAACCGGCATGGATACCATATCGCATATTGAAAATATAACGTAACGTTTATATTTTCTGTCATAATATATTTTTTTAATTATTTCATGTTGAAATTTTTTTGTTAGTTGACATATATTTACCGGTTTGACTTGAAACTTTGACTTGATAATAAGTGGAATGCAATTTATGGATGCTCTACAAATGCAACTTGCAGTCCAGAGGCAACTTCATGAGCAACAAGAGGTACATTCAAGATTGTTCGTTTATGTTCGTTTGAATATGAAATTAATATGGTTCACTCGAAAATTCAAAGTTTAACTTTTGTTTTCAGATCCAAAGGAACTTAAGGATGAGGATAAAAGAACAAGCAAAGAAACTAAAGAAATTGTTTGATCAACGTCAACAACTGATAGTAGATGAATCTGAGGCTTCAGAAATCACATTTTCACACAATGATTACCATCCGATGAATCTTGATGACGATGATGATCAAGAGTTCAAGACAATAGCTTTGTGTGACTAGACATCAAATATTGAATGTTTATCTTGTGTACAAATAAGAACCAACAAGAAATAAGATTTATACACTTTTTTATTAGAAAAAATGTAAAAAACAAAATATTATGAAGAAATTGAAATGTTTAGCTAGGTGTGACATCTCAAGCAAATCTAACATCAAGCGTTCACATGAGAGATGCATCAATTTTGAATGTTTGAGCGTGTGAACCACAAATGCATTTGGAAGTTAGTTTCCCTCCGGTAACCAAAAAGCAGACAATAACGGTTGTTATGAGGGGTTGTATGAGACAACGTGACTCAAATTTCATTCATAATAGTTGATGGTTTTACATTTTTACCTATCTTCACTTTTCTCTTCTTAAAATTATAAAAAAAAAGTAAAAAATAAAATAAAAATTTGTTCATTCGGCACCCCTGTTAAACACCAAACTTGGCCGGGGAGATTGTGAAGGCAACCCCCCCCCCCACTCCACCCCCACCTTTTTGATTTTATTACTAACTATTTAATATTTAATTAAAAAAATCATTCAACTGGTGTAATACATGAGTTTCTAGCCTAATGTATGTATAAATACGAATCTGTTTGAGAGTGTGGATGTGCCTCTTTATGATGTGGGTATGGGCCAAACGTTAATGGCTATCAACTTAAGCCCACTATATGGACTATAGTGACATTTAGTAAAATATTACTTATTTTATTTTATTTTTTTGGTATGAATTTACATCCTCATTTTCGTTAATTGTTATATATTAATAGTTTATACTTATGTGTTAGCTTTAAATTACACTTGATTAATTTGATATTGTTTTTAATTTGTAATTTAAGAGTTGTATAAAAACATACTAAATAATTAACGTTAGAAAAATTCAACTTATTAAGCTACGAACGACTCAAGTCTTATATAATTATACAAGTAGCAGTATGCGAGCTCAACTTCCAGCTTGAATTGAATATTACAAGTTGAGGAAGCTCGTATTGTCAGTTAGCTCGAGTTTGACTTGGCTCAACTTAGCTTGTTATTTAATTCTATATTTCAAAGCGTTATTGTAATTCTATAACGTTATTGTAATTCTATAAAAGCGTTATTGTAATTCTATAAAAGTTTTTTCATATTTCAAAGCGTTATTGTAATTCTATAACGTTATTGTAATCCAAGTTTTTTCATATTTCAAAGCGTTATTGTAATTCTATAAAAGTGTCTTTTTTAACAATTAGTAGCCGAGTACCGCAGCAAGTACAAGGGGTACTCTAATTTAGCAGATTACATTTGAACCAATTAACCATCATCAGATTTGATGAAAGAACAAGTTTCTTCCCGAGTAAGTTTGTTCTAATTTCTAAATAATTGAAGCTATTCAATGAGCTCGTGCAAAGCTATTTAAAAAAAAAAACGGTTCAAAATTTGTTTAGTTTATAAACTAGTGAAACCAAACTAGCCAATGGCGTAGCTTAATTGGGGCCAGGGGTGGCCCTGGCTCCCTCTGTTTTTTCGCTCGGTGGTGTAAATTGATTCTTTTCGGCCGAAAATGTTTTTACATAGTCTAAAATTACCTGTTTCCGGCCGAAAATTTGAGTCCGGCCCCCTCTGTTTTTCGCTCGGTATGGTGAATTTATCCTTTTTCGGCATAAATTTTTTATACATAGTGTAAATTTACCCGTTTTCGACCGAAATTTTGAGCTCGGCCCCTCCGTTTTTATGCTTGGTAGTGTATATTGATCATTTTTTGGCCGAAAATTTTTATGCATAGTGTAAATATACCCGTTTCCAACAAAAAATTTGAGCTCGCCCCCCTCTAGTTTATGAATTTTAACATATTGAGTCTGCCACCCTCGACGTGTATGTCCAAACTTCACCACTGAAACTAGCTCAGTTTGTAAACGAGCCGAGGTTGGCTCGCTTGTTTCACACGCTTAAATTAAGCTCAAGTTTAAGCATTTTTGTAGCCTTTTAAGACCAACTCTCTATCACTAGTCAAGTTCGGGTCATATCAAGACATGGTAGTTTTTTAACAATATAAGTAAGTCAATACCGACCCAAATCATGAAAAACTTTTTAATCAATCCCAGACGGGCCGACTCGGTTTTTAAACGTATCATGTCAACTCAAGCTCACCTTAGCTCGGCTCGGCTCATGAACAAACACTTAACTAGGTTAGGGTGTATCTTGTACTGACACATAAAGTTAAGGGGCACGATATATATAGTTTTCCTAGAAAACAAAGCAACGAATATGTCTTTTAGATCACAGCTAGACACCATTCATATGTGGGCTCCAATTTAACAAAATGACAAAATTGCCCTTGAAACACCTTGCATCGCAAGTTACAAAGACCAAAGTGGGTTGAACGCAAGGGGTAGTTTAGTAAATGAGAAGGGGCTTTTTGTCCCACCAACACGTTGTCACTGTCACGCGCTACAACAAAACCGTGCTCTTAAATCTTAAATACTCTACTTTTTATTTAATCACGTGAAATGTAATATTTAATATTTATGATTAGTTTTAATTAAATGATTAGTTTTAATTAAATAACACTTTTAGATTTTTTAGTGTTATTGCTAATTTTTCAACTGCTAGTAACATGTAGATTATATTTAAAGTTTTGTAGTTTTGAGAATGATTTTACTTTAATACTAAGTATATTCTGTATAAAAAAAATTTAGCTAGGGTTATAAACTTATAATTACTGGGCTCGTTTGATCCGTCTTGATGTTTTATTAGTAAAATCTTTGTTGGTAAAATCCCTTAGTCCCACAAGCAACAAGACTTGATACATTGTTTTAACTTTGATATGTTAGTGATGACTAACTGAATAATCAAATTGTAACTAGTTTAAGGAGGGGGGGGGGGGGGGGGGGATACTCTCAATCGAGTAGGGTACCCCTATGCGGGTGCACCTGAGACACTTGCTTAAGAGTAGTTAGAGAGAGAAGGTGTAACGATTCCGGCAAATTCAGGTATACCCTAGCCGGTATATACTATTTATGTGTTATTTAATATGGAATATATGAATTATAATGAATTTATACGAGTATGAATGATTCACAGTACGAATTATACTCGATCATACGGCTAATCGTATTGGAATTACGATTAACCGATGAACGGTTATTGAAACCCGAACGAATCGGGGATTACGTTATAGACGAAATATATGATGTTTAGTAATGTTTACGAAGCATTAAAGCTTCGGGATAAGTGAATTATAGCACGGAAAAAGAATTTCGATTTAATGGTACGTCGGTACGTTAAACGAAACCTTTAATACCAAACCAAGCAAGAGATGATCAAGCAAGCCGAAAAAGATGTGCGATTATTAATAATATGATGTTTTAAGTCAATAAATGTCATGGTTTAAGTTTTTAAAGTTTTTAAATCGGTTTTATATAAATTTCATTTTTAAGCCGAAATACGACCGTTTTAGCCTCGTTTTAAGCCGAATTAAGCATTTAACCGAAAAACGAACTAAACCAGATTATCCACAACATTATCCAGATTGCGTAATCTGAATGTGTGGCCAAGAATGGGGGAGTGGGCCTCACCCCACCCCCTTTATACAAACCGATCGGACCAAGGGGATTACCCCTTGGCCTTCATTTCTTTTTTTAAACATACAAACACAAACTCCATCACTTTCTCTCAATTTCTCATCCAAAAACCCAAGTTTTTAAGCAAGAAAACGAGGTAAATACCGAGTTATATGCGTGTTCATCTTCCTTTCTCGAGTTATTTACAAGAAAATGAGGTTTCAAGTGAAAAATGGGTGAAAACCCGAGATGAAACCGATTCTTGCATGATCAAGTGATTTATACAAGTTATGCAAGGGATCTTGGTCCAAGAAAGGAGTTAAAAGAGTCAAAAACGAATTTTTCCGGTTAAAATCTTTGTTTCTTTATCATAACCGAAACCATGAAAGAAATGGCTTGATTGTGGGTGTAACTTGCTTGGTGTGGTGTTGTTGTGCTTGTAGGTGTTGTATCTAGTTGCTAGCAAAGGCTAGAAAGCGAGATCCTCGCGGTTTAAAGCTAGAAACACAAGGTAGTTCGTTTTTTTTTATGATATTTACGATTTGGACAGATTGTGATAAACTTAGAGTTGGGTCATGAAATTTCACAGAGATGATCTACACATGAAAATATGAGATCTGTGAAAATTTGGTAATTTTGGGATAAAGGATGAATATTTGGTGAATTTAATTCTCGGTTTTGGCTAAAAATGGTGAAAAATAGTTAAACATCATGAAAAATTCTGGAAAATTCCAGATAAGCTTTTTATAACATATAAAAGTCACACACAAAATTTCAGATCCGTTGGAGAAGTCTAAGTAGGCTTTTCGGTAAAACGAGTTCTAGGGTTTTCTAGCTCGGTTTTAGTTAAAATGGCATGTAAAATGAGATTTTGGTTCTGGAAAAATTAAAGGGGACTTTGGGGATGGCAGGGGCCATCCAGGAAAAATTTGGGATTTTTCTAAGGTCGTTTGATATTTTCGACATATTTAGTGTTTAAATGGCGTTTAAAAATAGATAAATAAATGTTAAATATTAAAATTAATTATGGAAATAATTTTATAAAATTCCCCACTTTCAAAAAGTGATTTTTTCAAAATTTCAAGATCCGAGACTAAACGGATAATTATTTGTGCTAAATAGAAAATAAAAACAAACTTTTAAAGGTTAAAACGCGTAAATCGGCAAAGTTCGCATAAGCGAGCTGACTGGTGTATAAAAACCCTAAAAATGGACTATTTTCATGAAACTAAGTTAATCAAGTAAAAATAAATCATCCGAAAATAATTCGGATGATTTGGGTAATTTTACCCGATTTAGCAGTTTCCGGTGTATTAAAGACGGAAACGGGCCCCGCGGCCAAACGGGGTGTCTAAACCGAGCTCTAATTTCACCACTTTAATTAAAATATCAGTAACAACTATTTTCGGGTCGTGTGTGACCAAACTCATTTTTTGAAAACATAAAAACGGATAACCGTGCTAGGCACGCAAAACGGGAAAACAAACTAATGGTAGTTTTGACTAAAGAACTTTAAATGATATCACAATCTAAGTCCTGAGAAGTGTTTCGGGGTTAACATTGTCCCCGGATCGTGTACGGTACTGGGTTAACAGTGTCCCCAGACGTACCGGTTAACACGAATTTAAGTTATATTAATAGAAATTGTATAGTAACGACTTAGGGATCGTATTACAGATCCGGACCAGTAGCCGTGCACAATGTTACATATTTGCTCACGAAAAGGTGAGTTTCACGAGCCCTTTTTACTGAATGGTTTTAAATATTTTCCCGGGGCGGAAAGCATGACTACTATCAAAATGTTTAAGTACGTGCTGAACGCACGGAAACATGTTTATTTATATATTGTTTATTGTACGGGAATCGTACGGAAATGTATTAAGATGGTAATTATCTGAGTTGCTAATATTGTAAAGTCCCGCAACAGTGTTCTGGGTTAACATTGCCCCCAGAATGGGTACAGTACTGGGTTAACAGTGTCCCCAGATGTCACTAGAAGTGTTTCTGGGTTAACATTGCCCCCAGAATTGATACAGTACTGGGTTAACAGTGTCCCCAGATGTCACTGGAAATGTCTATGGGTTAACAGTGGTTTCACTTGTGGGATCAGCATAATTACATCGCTAATTTATGATTATTATGATGAAATGTCAAGGTTTATTTAAATTAGTGAAACTCACCAACTATTTGTAGTTGACCCGTTTTCTTTACATGCTTTCTGGGTACTCCCAAATTGGAATAATTGTTTTTGTGCTTGACGATGCGTGCTTTTGTGGAAGCTTGATGATCTATATTTTGTATTGAATATGTTAATGTATTATCGGTAAAACTTGTGTGTTAACACCTAGATGGTAACGAAACTCGGAACAATGTAATATGATGTAAATTAATGTAGTGGTGTTTTCTTTATAAGCAATGCTGTTAATATCAGACGTGTCTGTTGCATACCGTTTACGTTTCCGCTGCGGTTACGGGGTGTTACAGAAGGAATTAGGATAATTATATTCGATGAAAAAGGTAGCTAAAATGAGTGTTGTATTATATTTAAGTGCATTTAGGGTAGTAGATAATGATTTTAATATGACACTATGAAATTGGTAGGGATCAGATTACTTTAAGTAACCACTCATTCCTCCCGAATCAAAATTGTTGAATCAGTTGAGATATCGGTGATTCAGTTACGGTGTCTTTAATAACTAGCTATAGTTTGATTTTTATTGTACAACCTTATGTGATTAAAGAAATCAAGCACAACCATTATATATGTGTGTATGTTTAAAAGTCTATTTTTTTAGAACGATAACTATATTATAAAAAGGGAAAATCCCCAAAATGGCCCATTTATATAACGTGGTTCCAAGTTTGTCCCCTCAAATTTAAGTTTTCAAATTTGTCCCTTTGGTATCTCGTCGCCGGCGACATGTTAGCGAACACCGACGATGTGTTAACATAACATAGGGTTGACAATGTGTTGCTAACATATGGCAGCAGCGGCGCGTTAATGTTTAAAGCAGGGGTTCCACGATGCGTTGGTTGATAACGTATCGCTGCTACCCTATGTTAGCAACATAAACGCATCGTCAACCCTATGTTATGTCAACAAGTCACCGACGATGCGTTTATGTTGCTCTGTAACTTACAGAATGCATTTTTCCCTTTTCTTTCTTCTCTTCCTTCTACCTCGCCCCTTTTAACACGGCTTGGCTTGGGTCAGTGTTCAATTCAAATCATATATATTACTATTACATTCATAGGATATTATTATTATATTTCAATTCAATGATGTTATTAAATTAAATTAATGTTTCAAAATATTAAAGTTGGAAATAAATCAATGGTACATATTATTATAAAATTATGTGTAGTCATAAAGCTTCACTACCAGACATTATACGACACGTGACGCACAGTTAGAGTTATGGCTTTATACAAAAACATGGTGTAGTCATAAAGCCCCACACCCAGGCATTATGCGCCACGTGGCGCCTACACTTTTTTGTTTTTTTTTTTACAATACAATTAAACAAAATAAACTTTTATATATAAAATACTTTTAGTCAATCACAATCACAAACACACAAACACCATCTGCCTAAACAATCACCCAGATCTCAATCACAAAACACAAACACAAACACAAACACAAACACAAACACAAACACTCTCACTGATCCTCCTCATCTGCCTAAACAAACCGCCACCGTCAATCCCACCTAATCGGAAGATCGAGAAGCAGTCTCCAGCCCTAATCCCACCGTCACCGTCAATCCCACCATCATCGGCAACCGTTTACTTCTCCGGCGATGGATCCTCAGGTTCAGCAAGCGCAAGCATCTGATGTCATCATCTAATTCCGTTAATTTCTCCGGCGGCGACTTCTGTTCAATCTCCAACTGTAATATAACATATTTTTTTTTTGATAATTGAACCGTTTATCGCGTTTTATAGAAGACATATACTATAAATTAGGTTTTTTAATTTGTTTTAAATTGTTAGTTAATATTATGTCGCCGGCGACGAGATATCAAAGGGACAAAGTTTGAAACTTGAATTTAGCGGGAGAACCACATTAATTTTCCCTTCTCTAAATGGACTATTATAGGAATTTTCCCTATAAAAATTATAATACAAGAAATTAAATAGAACAATTATAATAAAAAACTGACCCATAAAAAAACCAAATTTCTCAGGCTGAAAACAATTAATAAGCTTATAAAAATACTGAAAATACTAATATTGCAATTGCATATTAAATGCTCACAACTACTTCACTAATTTATAAAATTGCCTAGTATGTATATTAAATATTTAAACGCTACTGGTCAACTACTAGTATCTTAATGTGTAAGCATGTAAACTCTTTACGTAGATTGTTGACGTGTCAAATTTGTGAAAACTTATATAGATAAAAAATAATAATTTATTTAACTTTGAATGACATGTATCATGTGTACTTAATCGGTTCACCGTGATGCTAAATCTTTTGTATTGAAAGTTTTCTTACTATTTCAAAAACACAAATTAAAACTAAATAAATAGTACTACATATGGATACTAATTTGACCTATATAAAATAGCATGTTCGTTTAACAACCAACAAAGATACAATATGTATATCAATTGACAAAAAAAAAATTAATAAAAAAACAAATCACAGTTGCATTAATATATGAATACTTGAGCTAAAAGAATTAGCTACGACTCTACGAGCAAAGTATATAAAGTAGTGAATAAGTTTAACGAGTTTGAAAATCGCAATGTTTATATATTGGAACATCTTAATTCTCAACCGTTAGTTTAATCGCTATAAATCAATATGGATATATAGCGAGTTAAGACCAGCCGAATGTAGACAGAAAAAGAAAAGAGATTTGGAGTTGGATTGCTGATATTCGGTTGGTAACGAGCGAAGCTAGTTGGATTAAGTGGATTTGAGCATATGCTCTTGGTCCATGTTCGACCGAGAATGGGTTTGATCCATCGTTATAACTATATGATTTTATTCATCAATAAACATGCGGTACATATCATATAGTAGTCGTCCTAGGTTTTGGTCCTTTATATCCGGTTTTAATCTTGACAGGAATAAAAGACCACTTTTTTCTTCAAAATCCAAAATCTATTAACACACTACATATGCTCAGTGGAGGCTCAAAGGGTGTGCGAGCCGCACCATCGGCCGAGGCACAATTTTTTTTTTACATATTACAAATATATATTTTTTGGTGTTAAAAACAAGGTTGTTTGTAATGGTTTATGAGATATGTACATGCTCAATATGGTTTCTGCTTATAATAAACTAGTCGATAAAAGTTTTATCCATGTACGCTAGCGAATAAAAAATTTTCGTTAAGGCATACGGGCTTTTTTATTTTTGCTCGGCCGAGTATTTAAATACTCGGAGACGGCCTTGCATATGCCATAAAGTTCGACCAATTTGAACTGGTTTTGACGCGCCACTTCAATAATCTCATACTTTTACTCACCAATCAGCGTTACGTAGATAACATATGTCAGTCGGTTCAAGTTTTAAACCTATATGTTAGTTATTGAACTTAATAAAGCCAAATTGCCTATTTCTCTTCCAATCCAAGCTCGAACTACATGTTACTAACAATTTATTTCGTATGCTACACATTTAAACATCCTTAAAATACATTTTTTATGTCAACACTCAATAAATAAATAAAGAATCCAAATAAGTATTGTAACCCTCATATTAGCCTTCTCAGTTTTTTTAAACGATGACAGTCTATAGTATGATTGAATGATTGTAAATCGGCTTGCGACCGACCCAACTTGGAACCCTCAAAGAGTTTCTCATGAAAGGCATAAACCTCTATTCCCAGATCCTCCGCACGTCCTCGGAGAAACCTTCTCCCATGATGTCACTTGACACCAGTTGTGCCGACACAAGAGTCAAAACCTTCTGGTGTAACACAGACATGATAAAACCCCGATTTAGCTCGGATTTGAAGTAACAACCTTCAAAAGAAAGCATAGTTATTATCTTCATTATTTATTTATATCTGAATGATGATTTTCTTGTGTATTAGATCACCAAACTCTTTAAATTTGGATTCATTTTATATTTATTTTACATTTGAACATCATTCTAATATTATATTATATTTTTATAATAAATCTAATAAAATATCAACAAGATAAAGGTCTGTCCTTCCTTAGTGAAGATACGGGTTCGATTCTCACTTGGGCTAATTCGCTAATTCGAATAATATCTGGGACGAATCAGGGCTTTAATTTCATGTTCGAACCCGACAAAGGGCGAGGGTTTACAGATTCCATCTGGTTCTCGTATAAGAAAATAAAATCTTATACGATCTCACGACAGTCAATGAGTCAACCTTAAACATAACCTCTAAAAAGTAGGTTTACACGTGAGATTATTTGCCGTAAAAAAAAACAAGATAGAAAAGTAATACTACATAATGTTTGATTTGTTTCTACAATATTTCCACTATTCTTTCACTTGGACCCCTTCTCTCTTTGCTTGCTTCATATCTCCACAGCAGACAAAATATAAACCCCTCTTCAAAACCTTGAATCTTGAATCTTTTTCAATACCCATGTGATCTAATTCACAAATTCTTGATTTTAAGATCAAACCCAACAATCTTTAACATAAATCTATCATTTTTTTTCATGGGTTTTTGTTGATTTGTATTATTAATCAGTATATCAATCAAAAGATTAAAAATGATGGCTTTGGTGCATTAATCCAGCTTCATTTGGTAAGTGTTTGTTCTTTTACTGTTATATGTTTATGTTTTATTGATTAAAGATTCAATCTTTATTTGATTTATTAGGTTTTAAATCCATTTAATTTGTGGGTGTGTTTGTTGATTGGATGTTGAGTGCTTAGGTTGAATCTGGTTGTGTTTTTTGTAAGTTTTGATGTTATAGTTTCAAGAATCTTGTGAGGGTTTTTGGGTGTTGAGTGATTAGACATGAAAGTCAAAGTTTGACTTGAAAAGATTCAAACTTGGTACTTCTTGTGTACTAGATTTAAATTTATATATTTTTAGGTTTATTATTCCAAAATGTTCTTGTTCTAAAAACTTTATATAGTTTGTTTTAAGTTATATTTTTTTTGTTGGTTTAAGTTTATCTGATCTCATTGGTTAGCAAGGGTATGCGAGTTTTCGGTAACGAGATTTCGCAATTGAAGAAAAGTTTTTTTTTTTCTAAATCTTGTACTTAACCTAGAGGCAAAAGGTTTAAAATGAAAAACAAGATTTGTACTTTTATAATGAATGATATTTCTAAAAACTTGTCCTTTATTCTTGTTAGTACAAATTGTTCTATACTATATTTTTATTTAAAGAAGTAAATATTGTGTTTATGATATTGTCCTACATCAACATCAAAAGAAAATTATAAGATTTGTTTTTTTTAATGAAATTTAAGAAAGGACTTTCAAATAAGTTGTACCTGTACTTTTTTAGGTGAATTTAATAAAATGTTGGTGACACCAAACATGAATGTTAGTTGTTGAACTTGCACTTGTGAAATTAATTTGTTGTGATATAGTTTAAACCTCACTTAAAAACAATTGGCATTGAGTGAAATAAATGATGATAATCATATATGTTATAACTGCTAGAGAACTGCAAGAACCGCATAAACACTTTTCAAATGTGGTACATAAAGTGGTTATGTTATTGCGTAATCTACTCTCTCGTATATATTGCATACTTTTGCAGTTCTCTAATTAAATAGTGTTGAAAGCCTATTTATATGATACATTTCATGACATAAGTTGTATTTTATTTTTTATTGATATTACTAGTTTTATTGAGTCATGATTGACTAAACAAAGGGTCAAATGCAATGTGTGTACTAAAACCATTACTATTGTGATTCATGCATATATTTGATTTTCTTATTTTCTTTAATAGAGGTTATATATATGAGAAAACCACTCATTATAAGAGGTTACATATGTGCATATATTACAAATGCTTTTCAAAAAACAAATTTTGAGTACATAACCACTCGTATATGTTTAACAAACAAAATTAAATCTGTTAATCAGTCATGATTATCTATATATTTCTTGCAGATATCGCACCAAATCATTCGACAGTCATTATTTTTTTTTCTTTCGACAATGGGAAGAGGCAAAGGAAAAGCTAAAAAAAGCCCGGTTATTATCACCAACGAGGACGGGAGCGGTGAAGAAGAAAAACAACCCGTTAAACGTAGAGGCCGGCCCACAAAAGCCCAGAAAGAAGAAGCCGAAAAATTAACTGAAAAATCCGAAAGTAAACATGAATCTTCATCAGACAATGGAAACAAGAGAAAAAGATCATCTTTAGAGAGTGAAGAAAGCCCGATTGAAGATGAAAACGGTGTGGGGGCCGAAACCAACAAGCTCGGGTCAACAAAAGCTGTCGGGTTTAGACATAACGGAAGCAGGAGGAAAAACAAGCCACGGAGGGCGGCTGAAGTTGGGGTTAGTTTTTGTGAAGTTTGCACTTGGGTGGTGTTGACAAGCTGAGGAATATTGGGTCGGGTCGGGTCGTATGATAAAAGGGTTCGGTTCGTGTCGGTTGAGGTTTTTTAATGCTTAGATATGTTTTTGCTAGATTTTTATTTATATTGAGAATTTTTGCAGAAGGTGTATAATTTTAACCAAGTTTTGGTAATTATTATATTATTTCTTGCTGTAGAAATCTTACATTTTGGCTTTAACAAATGGCATAACATGAGTTTTATTATTATAATTACTTTTATTGTTATTATTAGTTTTTAATTTTCGCGCAACGAATGTAGCATGGTGATCGGCAAGCTTGATTTTTCTCACATGATACTCTTTTTCGAAAAACATTAACATCATTATTATGAATTTATTTATTTTTGACTCAACTAGCGTAGCGAGGCGATCTGTAAGCTTGATTTTTCTCTCGCATGATGAAGTTAGGCGAGTATTTTGTGGACAGGCTAAGAGTTTTCGAAACTAAACCTGTATGGTATCATGATTAACTTAATCAAACAGAAGTATGATTTGAGATGTGTTTGGAGATGATTTTGAATATTTTAGTCAATTAAGTGGTTCTAAAGTAACATTTTCCAAGTTCTTTATTTATTATTTTTTTTAGTCAAGATTAATCCAAGTTCAATGTATGCAAGAAGGCTTCTTTGTCCTTTCCAAACTATAATTTTGTATTTTACTATCATTTTTCTTCCAAAAGAAAACAAATTATATGTGTTAAAAATTTTTCTATTTGTTTATCTGTTGTAAATCTCTAGAAGTTTACTTCAATAAACATGTGTTCAAGGTAAAATCGAGTTAGATCCATGCTTGTATGCACTCACGTCAAAAGGCGTATGGAGATACCGACTTGGAAATAGGAACATGCAACTATGGGTTTAGTGACGAAACTACTAAAGCCGATAAAGGGTGTCATTTGAGTTATTGTGGATAGATTGGCGAAGAGTACTCACCTCTTGCCAATTTGTGTGTGTGACTTACACTACGAAAGTTTGGTTATATCTGTATTAGGAGGCAATCTCGCGACATATTAACACAGACACACAGACACTAGATTAACATCGCATTTCTTACGTTTAAAAAGGGTGACGTTTACGGAATTATCAAATAGTACCACATACCATCCCCATACCGACAACCAAAGTTAGAGAACTATCAAAACGTTAGAGGATATGTTACAAGCTCGCATTAAAGATTTTGGTAGGAGTTTTATTTATAGTCGGTAGAATTCTTATAGAATAACAGTTAACATTCGAGTATTGAGATACCTCCATATGAGATGTATAAGAAGACGGGTGACGGGTCTACTAAAGAGACATTGGTCAAAGGGAGTTGGGTAGCACTAATATCGTCAAACCAACTACAGAGGAGACGTACCAGATCAGGGGCAAAAGCTCGACTGAAATCTTACGCAAATAAGAGACCAATCCTTTGTTAACCACAAACGCTGTTTAATTGTTTAATATTGCAAAAATAATCACAAACTAAGAAATAAGAAGCAATTGCAGTTTCATCTTTATCATAAAGAACAAAATGGTAACTGAGTACAGTTAATGGTTTTATTTTATATCTTTTTATCTTTTGATTGATTACAATTACACTTTCAAAAATTCTACTCACCTTGCAGACAATCTAATTGTCTAATACTCCCAGATGCTGCAAAAAAGTTTTAACAAAATGAAATCAATTAATAACAAATTTTCATCAACCTCTGTAAATATATATTGAAATCTAAAAAGGCGATAATATTAATTACCATATAACCAGTCTTTAAAGTACGCATGAAGTGCACTCGATAATTCTTTTTTTCTGCTATCATCCAAAGGTGCATCTTTCAGTATCTGCTTAACCTCAACCAAATTATTTTCCTGTAAAAATAGTGATATAAAAATCATTAAATAATAATTTAAAAATCATATAAAAATGAATTGAAATTATAAAAAAAACTTACATTTCTTCTTTGACTTGATAGATACACATCAGGCAGTGGAAATGGATTATCTTTTGTGGGTCCTGATGCTTGACCTTCTAACCAATTAGGAATCTAAATAAACATTAAAAACAATAAAATGTTAGTGGCGAAACGAGTTAAAATAGGTTACAGATAGGCCTGTAAACGAACTGAACAAACAAGAAAGAAGTGTGTTCATGCTCGTTCGTTTAACTTTAACCGAACAAACGATCGAACGCAAACAATTAAACGAACGAGGGTTTCGTGTTCGTATTTTTTCATTAAGAAAATGAAAAAATACGTGCATGTTCGTTTGTGTTCATTCGTTAACAATATAAATAAACGGTTCATAAGAAAATGAATACGTGCGTGTTCGTTTATGTTCATTCGTTAACAATATAAATAAACGGTTCATTAACGTAAACGAACGAACATAACTGAGCTAAAACCAATTAAAAGTAAATATGAACAACAATGTGTAGGGCCTAAAAAGTTAATAAAACGAGATTAATTGTAACGGGCCTAAAAAGTTAATAAAACAAGACTAAATAATAACGGGCCAAAACATTTTTTAGGAATATCATATACTGACGAACGAGTATAAAGAACGTAAAAGAAACAACATAAACGAATTTAAATGAACAAACGTTCACAAACATAAATGAGCACTTGTGTAGGGCTCAGTAAAGAATTAACTGGACAAACGATCACGTCCAGATACCAAAGAAATTTCTTGCTTGTGTTCGTTCATTAAAAGATGAATTTTTTCGTGTTCGTTCATTTATTTCAAAAGCGAACACAAACGAGCACCAACCACCAAAATCACATAAATGAACATAATAAACATATAAAAAACTGAAAATAAAATAAATAAGTAGCCAAAACATAAATCAAGTTAAGTAAAAATATATACAAACGAACATAAACGAACAAACATAAATGAACAAACGTTCAGGAACGTATTACCAAGTGTTCACGAACACATTGGCAAGACCTTTTTCATGTTCGTTCATTTTTTAAATATACGGACGCAAACCGTCTTCCTGCCTAACGGTTCACGAACGGTTTGCTGAACATTTGGTTTATTTTCAGGCCTAGTCACATGTGTTCATGTTTGTTAGTTTACTAAATAAACGAACATAACACTGAACGTTCGGTTTCTTTACAAGCCTAGTTACAGACATTCATTGATCATGTTAAATTTGGATACTAATAATAAAGAAGCATACCAAGAAGTTTGTGAACTGATCAGGATCTAAATGGTGTGCTGACTCGGCTTGACAGTCAGACACGCCAGCTGGATGAGACAACGAATCATGATGGTCAACCAAACCTAGTGCAACGGGCTCGCCCCATCTGTTTGGAGTAACATCAATTCCTACTTGCTTCATATGCTCTTCCAATTGTGGATAAAATGTATTATACGGCGCCACCTGGTGCCAAAGTTGCAATCAGTTTTAAAAAAGATAAATGAGTTAAATACAGTTTTAGTTGAATTTTTACGAAACCATTGGATTAGAAAACTCAATTTAAACTTCTGGACTAAAACGGTTATTTTGGTCACCATATTTAACTCTAAAAAAGATGATAAAAGAGAAATGTTTAAACATACCTGCAGCTTATGATTGTCACCAACAATAAGCGGTTGTTGGTTAACTCCCAAAAAGAATACGCATTCGCGACAATTAGCAATACATATTCGTTTTGAAGCTGAAATAACGTGAACCCGTTCACAGTGTTCAACTCTTACCGCCTGAAAGATAACAAAAAGCGCCACATCAGCATTCAGAAATAATAATTATATTCAGATTTAATTTTAAAACATACCTTTCCAATAGCCCCGAGGACTACAGTAGCATCAGAGCATCCATATATGGTGGCATATTTCAAAGGAGCCAAGACATAAATCACAGATTCATGACAATTTATAACCTGCAAAGAATAAAAAAAACAATTAAATACGATTCCCTGCGGTTAGACCCAAATAACCCTTTTAGTCCGTTAGTTTAAATTTGACTTTTTGGTCCAATATTTAATTTTCGTATCAATTAATGTCCAGCACACTAACCTCATCGAAATTTTCTTTTAAATTTTTATTAAAAAACCAAAATACCCTTGGCTTATTTGTGTTAGTCAAAATGATAAAATCTCCGAGACCCACTTAAAATAAAATACATTGTACCTAAAGTATTAATACATTCATGAACGTTCATATACGTTCGTTCATTACTGTTCATTAATGTACGTTCTTCAATATATTCATCAACTTTTTTTGTCACGTTACAACTTCTTTTGGTCCATGTTCGTTCGTTAAGGTAATAAAAAGTTCGTGACTTCGTGGACGTTCATGCCTGTTCGTTAAAACTCTAAACCAACAGTTCACGAACGTAAACGAACACAGAGGAACATAAACGTGCACAAACGAACATGAATGAACATAGTTAAACAAACATAAACAAACAGATATAAAACACACACACGAACAAGTCTAATACATCTATACTTAAAATTTCAATGACTAAAAAGTACACTTATACTTAAAATTTCTATTAATATTTAAACAGGCATAAACGAACATAAATGAACAAACGAAAATCGTGTTCACGTTCTTTCATTTATTAAATAAACGAACTTCCCGCCGAACAATTTTGCACTAAAAGTCTGGTTCGTTAACAGTCCTAGAAACCTGGTTATAATTGTACTTTGATAAAACATCATTGTTAAAGTGCATAATAGATACCTAAAAAGCAAAAAATATGAATCTATAATAAAACTAACCTTTACAAAGGATCCTTTAAGTTCGTGTGCTTGTTTTACATATGATTGTTTAGATATCCCCTCAATAAAACTGGGACCCTTACTACTGGTGGAAGCTTTAAAGTTAGGGGACGCATCAGCCATTAAAACATCAAGGTCGGGACTGGTTAGACTTGGACTTGGACTTTGACCGTTTTCTTTGGCAGCAGCTCGTTCATAGATTCGATCCAATGCATCAGAAATGTTTTGTAAGATCCAATCATGAACCTGAGACGCGGGGACAGGGACGGCTGGCATGCTGGGATCTGAATTGGCAAAAAACGGTGCGTTTTGGCTCAATGGTGTTTTCTCTGATCCTTTTTCACCAAAGTAGATCAAAAACGAAAGATGCTCAAACTTCTCCATTGTTAAAACCTGCATACTTTGAAACAAACGTTAAAAGGTGCAACCTTTTAATTAATTATAAACAATTAGTGCAAAAGGGTCATCAATTAAGCAACTCTTGATTAGAGGAAAAAAACAACATATTTTTATACACAACTAAGTGAAAGGTTACCAAAATTACCCCTCCTATTATGAATTAATACCAAGACGCTACCAATTACCATCTTTCAATTGTTAGTTATCATTTCCAGCCCTTTTAATTTAGTACGTACTCACATTTTATTAATATATAAAAATATATATACACACACATACAAAACAAAATATCCTCTTTCAAAATTAAATTATTTAAAATTTGTCTTTAGTAACTTCAAAATGAAACAACATCCACAACTCAGTTTTTTTCCTTATTTTTGATTTCACAAAAATGAAGGCAACACATTATATTAAAGCCCTAATATATTTTAAAATATAATGCTTTTTACAAAATAACATAAGATCGCTATTTATTTGGTTTCATCATTGAGAAATAATTATAAAAATAGTTACCATTTAGGCATTTACATATGTTCCTATTCCAACTGCACTCGTCATATACACCCAGATTTATAAATTAATGCAAGTTTTAGTTTACACTGCGTGTATGACACGACACACAGGTCAGTAAGCTAGTACAAAAGGGTTCCTAGTGATAAAAAAACAAAAAAATAAAATCAAAAATTAAAAACCTTAAAAGAAAATCACTATGTAATATGATAATTTGCAATATTAGTAGAGTAAGAAGACAAACCAATGAATCTTCGCCTTCACCTTCAACAGAGTCAGCCAAAAGAGAGATTATATTGCCTATATGCTTTTGTAAATATGATAACTGATGAGCCTCCTCATCAGATTGTGATGGCATGGACCTCCTGCTATTGCTGCGCACAAGCTGCACATTACAATTTATGTCCATGTCAGCATTCGTTACTATTAACGAACTGCTAAAAGTGTATATGTCATGCATAACATCAACATACATGTGTGCGTGCAATCCAGAAAAAACAAAACCAACTGACACCAATCAGTGTTTGATAATAATCTGAGATATGTTAAATTGTTAATAATTGGGCAATAACTACAATCTTGGAGTAACTAGGTAGTAAGTTAGTAACTTAATTTCTTGACAAGCTTTATCAATAATAGAACTGATAAAAACTGGAAACGCACTCACTTTCAAAAAATTGAAGCAATGAGTATAATATTGAAGAACTTTTGAAAACCTTGCGGATAGAGGTCTTTCAAGAAAGCATAAAATATTGGAAAAAGTCAAAGGACCCAAAATCAAGTGGCAAAACCAGTTTATTATTTTAAATTGGCATGAAGCATGCACTTCAATAAACACAAATCACTCAGTATAGTTAAAACGCTAAATCTGCTACAGAGTATATAAGCCGATGGTATCATAAATTCATACATAACGATAAAAGAACAAAGACATACATTCATGTGTGTTATCATCTTCTGTCCAAAAGAAGCATATCACTTCAATCTAAATTAGTTATATAGCTGTAATTTTCCAATCTAGTGCAATATTTCACAGCTAAGTAGCATGCTAACCGGATATAAGGATCGATAGATATAAACAGTTGTTTCAACTTTCAATACTCATCTAAAAATTAATTTTAAACAATCAACTTTTAACGTTTGGATAACCGATTTTTCTTTAAAACACATGATAAATTAGGGCTTAAATATCCAGTTTTAAATTTCCAGTTTCATACCAGCATAGGCACACAACATCATCGATTACCACTATAATCTATCAGCCTAAATTGAGACTTTTCCCTCCATTTCACATTACAAATGCCTTTGTGGTTCTATCAACTATCAGTTCCTTAAATAATCAGTATTTGCCTATCCTGATTATCAGTTACATCCAAACATCTTCAAAACACACATCTAGTGCTGTAAACGAACCAAACGTCCAGCGACACTATTCGTGAACCGTTTGGCGGGAAGTTCGTTTATGTTCGCTCGTTTTATAAAAGAACGAACATGAACAAGGAACTTCGTTCAATTAACTAAATGATCAAATGCAAACATAGGCCATGTCTGTTCAATTGTTTTCGTAAACATACGATGATGTGTTCGTTTACGCTCATTATGTTCTTAATATTTTTGGTTATATTTATTCAATAAAGATTCTTAATACTTTTTAATGATTGTTCAAATCTTATCAAATAGATTTATTCAAAAAATATTTACTATAAAACAAAAATATATATGAATACTACGTGATTAATTTTTATGTAAAATAGTCGGATCGAAGCGTTGGCACCGACCATTTTTTATTAGCCAAATCAAACAAAACATCATTTGTGTTCATTTCTATCCGTTTGTGTTCATGAACCATTCACAAACAAATTCATTCCTAATTTCGTTCTTTATTTCATTCCGATAGCTATTCATGAAATTCATTCCCTTGTCCAATCAATGCACAATCAAATATCTCAATTCACAACCACCAATCAAACCATAAAACATCAACTAATCCACCTCACCTGCATCGCCGTAACCGCCGATAAGAACCCATCAAACTATTTGTGAACTGTTCAGTTGGAAGTTCGTTCGTTTAATTTAAGAACGGACACGGACAAGAAACCTCGTTAAATTAACCAAATGGACGAACACGAACAGAAACCATGTTCGTTCAATTGTGTTCCTGAGCGTGCGCTCAATAATGTGTCCGTTTACGTTCTTTTTTTAATGATTTTTCCAATCTTAAATCTAATCAAAATTATTAACTGTAAAACAAAAAATATATGTGAATATTTATGCGATTAATTTACGTGTTCATTTGCTTCCGTTCGTGTTCGTGAACCGTTCACAAACAAATTCATTTCATAATTTGTTGCGTTAGCTATCCGTGAACCGTTCACAAACAAATTCATTTCCTAATTTCGTTCCATTAGCTATTCGTGGCCCATTCACAAACAAATTCATTTCCTAATTTCGTTCCGTTATATCCATCAGTGAACCGTTCACAAACAAATCCATTTCCTCATTTCGTTTCATTAGCTATCCGTGAACCGTTCACAAACAAATTCATTTCCTAATTTCGATCCGTTAGCTATCCGTGAACCGTTCACAAACAAATTCATTTCCTAATTTCGTTCCAATAGCTATTCGTGAACCGTTCACAAACAAATTCATTAATTTCGATCCGTTAGCTATCCGTGAACCGTTCACAAACAAATTCATTTCCTAATTTCGTTCCAATAGCTATTCGTGAACCGTTCACAAACAAATTCATTTCATAATTTGTTGCGTTAGCTATCCGTGAACCGTTCACAAACAAATTCATTTCCTAATTTCGTTCCATTAGCTATCCGTAAACCGTTCACAAACAAATTCATTTCCTAATTTCGTTCCGTTAGCTATCCGTTCACCGTTGACAAACAAATTCATTTCCAAATTTCATTCCGTTATCTATCCGTGAACCGTTCACAAACAAATTCATTTCCTAATTTCGTTCCATTAGCTACTCGTGAACCGTTCACTTGTCCAAACAATGCACAATCAAATATCTCAATTAAACAATCAACTAATCCACCTGACCTGCAACGGCGTAAGCGCGGACAAGAATCCATCAAACGCGGACGTGGACGGCCACACATCCGCCACCACAGCCGAATCCTTATGTCCGCCTCTCGGAAGCAACCGTTTATACGACTGTATATACAAAAACACGATAAGATCATACACATTCACACCAACGGCATCCACGTCATCCGGTTTGGCAGTCACAAGCGGATCCGAATCCGAATACAAAACCGACGCAGTTATATCGAGCACGAGACGCGCGTGCTCAGACGCGATCTGTAGCGTTTCGGAAACAACGGCTGAGTTAATTCGGTTATTATTATTATTATTATTATTATTATTATTATTATTATTATTTGATTGAATAGATTGGATTAATTTGTCACGGACGGTAGCTAGGGTTTGTGAGCCGTCGGTGAAGATTAGTTTTTGTAAGGGGATGAGTCCGTGTTCGAATGGCTCGCGCCGTGGGTGGATTAGTGGTGGTGTTGGTTCAGGTGAGTCTGACATGGTGGTGGTGAGTTTGTGAGTGAATGTGTGATTATTATTATTATTATTATTGTTATTAGGTAATTATTATTATGTATGTAGGAAGTTATAATGGGAAAGTTTTGTTGTGTGGTTATTATTCATTAATGATTAATGATAGGATTAGTAAAAGATTTACAACTAGTGGTGTCCCTACGAGTGAGGTGCATAAATTGGGTTTTTTAAATACCCGTTTTATACTTGGAATCAAGTTCGGGTATGATCAGGTATTGAAAAATGGGGTACTGGTACCGGGGTCAGGTCTAGGTATTATCTCTAAAAATCATATGTTATGCATCAGGTTCGGGTCGGGTATAGAACTGAGTATTTTTAAAATTTGGATTTAAATACCATATTTTCGGGTATTGAAAAAACATATTTAAAAATAGGCTGTTTTTAGGTTATTTTGGGTATAAGATTGGATTTTTTAAAGGGTTACACTTTTTAAAGATATTCTTCGAGCACAAATCGTGTTTTTGTGAAACCCGATTTTGGGTATTAGAAAAACTCGTTACAAATCAGGTCTGGTTCCGGGTACGGGTTTTGGTACTGAAGTGCATACCATATCCAAACCATACGGGTAGGGTCGGGTACAAGTTCAGGTATTAAAAAGTTGAGTATAAAAAAACATGGTTCCAATATTTTTTTTATGTTCTGGGTTCGGGTTCTTTTGTGCATCTCTACCTATGAGTGGTGGTCTCTTTTGGGAATGTCGCCGGCTCGAATCTTGTCTAACAAAATGTTACGCGTGGCCAAGGGTTTTATTATAGTGGGAATGTCGGGCCACCAACGTTGTCTGTAATTATGAACTTGAACAACCTTTTTATGTTGTAAACGTATTATATTACTATGGTGTTAGAGTTGAGGAGAGCAAAGGAATATCATCCAACAAGATTAAGAAGGCGAATCAATAGTGATGGAATCAACTATCAAGTATATTACATATATAAAACATAGATCTCAGGATCTCTATTTGAATGATCGGACCGGAAAGAAGAATGTGAATCTTAATTCGTACTTCCATCTCAAATTTACCCGATGGATGCATGAGTGTTGAGATTAGGTGGGTGGTTGACTTTTGTTGGAGTGCATCTAACTGGTGCATTTATTACAAGGAAGGATAACACTAGCAATGTTTTTCCGACTATGTTAAGATAAAGCATGTAAGTAACTAACTATATAATATATTTACAAAATATAAGAATATCGACTCACATACAATAAGGGGTTAGATGAGAATGCTCTTATAGTCTTAAATGGTAGTAAGGCACAAGAATTGCCAATTACATGACAGTATAATTTAATATGTGTTTGGATGTTATTTTAAAGGGTGCGTTATGATGTTTTAAAATGAAAATATACACAAATATAATTAATATATTTGAACGTGATTAGGAAATTTATTATTTATATAGAGTGAGAACCGAGACTAATCGGTGTTGACTTTGGTGGTCGATCAAAGCAAGAAAATTTAAACGAGTTCGGTTTGTTGGTTCGTGTGAATCACGCTAGCACCTTTGGAGCTCATTGACTCATTGTGGACTTTTGAACTCCTTGTGATTGTCAATGTAAGACCCCGTTACCGGTAGCCCTACTTTGGTGTTGGATTTACTCATAAACGCAGTTCTAAAATCAGAGTTAATTAAAAACTTACGTGGAACATAAAATTTTCATAAACATTACATATCAAATCATAAACATGTATTAAAACATTCTTCTTGTCTTTTCAAAATCAAAACATAACTTATAAAACATAGCAGATCTTCAGATGCCAGACTTTTATTCTTCTGCCATGTGTCATGCTCATGCCAGCTGTCGAACTCACCTGCATGCATACTAAAAGTCAGCTACGCTGAGTGAGTTTTAGTTAATCACACATTATACAATACATACACTTACCTTCAATTATGCATCCGAAGATACATAATAATTACTTTACTACCTTACTTTCGTTACATAATTTCATACATACATTCATACTTTATTACTTTCATACTATATAATTACTGTCCATTCTGTCTCAGATATTATTAGGGTCTGATCCCTCTTTCCTTTGTCTATCTCAGATATTATTAGGGTCTGGTCCCTTTCTTGTCTATCTCAGATATTATTAGGGTCTGGTCCCTTTTTACTTCTCTATCTCAGATATTATTAAAGTCTGGTCCCTTCTATCTCAGATATTATTAGGGTCTGGTCCCTCTTTCTTCATCTTCGTACATACCGTCTTTGCATACCCATAACATACATACTTTCTTTAATCATTCATACATACTCGTATATTGTACATATATCTATCATACACATTCATCTATTATAAACATACCTCCCTTGTTAGCATGTGCAATATCCGAAGATCGTTCACATACCGACAAGCTTTCATTCACATTTAAGATATACATACATAACATATAAACCATATAAGGCATACACTGCCAGTTAAGGTGAGTGTATTAACTATCACATCAAGTATGCACACAGCCCCGAAAACATAACAAGGAAATGGGGCTAGAAACTCACCTGAATGCGATTACGTTCACCGTTTATGGTAATCCCTTTCTTGAGTGCACGACTATCTGTATAACAATTACACGTATCAATTAACTATTACTACTCGTATATTGTATTTCTATCTTTATATGACCCACAACGAACGGGGGTCCGGGGGCAGCGCCCCTGGCAACGGGGTTCTAGGGGCGGTAGCCCCTAGCGGGTTCCAAGGGGCTGAGCCCCTGGCTGGGGTTAAGCTGCCAGGTCAGCTTGGAAAAATTTTATTTCTATTAACTGTCTTAACACATTTTTCACTAGGATTTTAATTTATTTCCTAATTCGTTAGCTCATTCCTCATAACGAATTAAGTCTGATTCGCTATCCGATTCGTTATCGAACTTAACTTACGCGGACTTAATTGTAAGCGAACTTGTATACAAGCGAAGTTATATACAAACGAACTTAGCATTAAGCGAAGTTAACTACAAGCGAACATGACCAGTAGCGACGTTATATATTAGCGAACTTAACCAGTGGCGAAGTTGCATATTAGCAAACTTAACCAGTGGCGAAGTTGTATATTAGCGAACTTAACCTTTAAATGAACTTATTCAGCAGCGAACTTGATCAACAGCGAAGTTGATCAGTAGGCGAACTTTCTTGCAAGTGAACTTAAGCTTGCAGGCGAAGTTGTTCAGTTGCAGCTACGGCTCATCCCGAAAACCTCTATAATCATCTCAGTATTATTGTTTAAGTCTTGGTTATGATTTTAACCAACCCGCGATCATTCCTTTGGTCAGTTTTGATAAAGATTCGGCTCGAAACGCATAAAGGTTGGACCTTTAAGCTAAAACGTTCCAAACTAGATCTTAGGGTTTTCTTTTAATCGAGCCACACAGGTTTACGGGTTCATTAAGTTCGTTTTATCATCAAGTTTAGAACTTTACGTTTCGTTTACACCCGATCTATTCTCGTTCTAAGTTTTAAGGCTAAACGTTTATAAAAACGTAAACTTTAAGGTGAAAGACATACCTTTACGTGCTCGTTTGATTTTGGTTAGCTTGTTTAGGAACTCTAGATCTTGTATAAGACTCGAATAACAAAGATCTAATCACAACTAACGTTTACTCGCTCTCGGATCTCGCTCGTCTCTCTCTCTCGGCCGTATAGGGTGTAGGATGTGTGTGTTTTTGAGTGTGTAGAGAAATATGGAAGATGGAATGAGGATTAGGGTTTTAGGATGGTTTAAGGGGATATTTATATCCCTTAAAGCCCATGGACCTAAGGCCCATTACCCTTTAATCCACCATAATTAATCCAAGTCCATGATTCTTTATTAACACTAGCTAATATTATTTAACGCTCGACAACTTAACAAAATCTTCCTTTATTTAATATTATAATATTTTAGGATGTTACAGTCAAACAGGGCCGGTACTATGCATTGAGTTGGGGTGGCCGCCCATCTTAAAATTTTTTTTAGTGTTATTTGTATGTGAAAATCCCGATCCGCCCCTTATAATTAGTGTTAAGTTCTGATGTCACCCCAAAGAAAATAATTCATAGGTCCACCACTGTTGTCAAACATGGTTTCTTGTTAATTTACAACGGGACATATTAGAATTCAAAAGCGCTATCTTGTCAAGTGCCATTTGTCTCACTATGACAAATTTTTAAAACATATAATAAGTAGGCATACGCACGTACTAAATAAACAGAACACGTGCATACTTGTTTTCATGTTTATAAACTCCAAAAGACGCCGTATGGACTCAAACAAGCCCCACGAACATGGTATGATAAACCAAGACCTTCTTACTTGATACAGGTTATAATATGAGTAGATAGTAAATTGTTTGTTAAAAAAGACATATATCTATTGTATTGTTTGTGCAAATATATGTTGATGACGTTCTATTTGGTTCTACATATCAAAACTTATGCATGTGATGAATTTGCTAACAAGATGCATAAATAATTTGAAATTAGTGTGATAGATGAATTTGTTAGAAATCATGCCCTTGATCGAACACACAAGCATGAAATTGAATAACCTGTTCGACTATTTCTATTATTATAAAACCAAGCACACAAATTACGATACCCTAACAATTAAACATTTAATTGTTTAATTGTTAGGACTTATTGTTGAAATTTAATTTTTGTTGAAACTGAAACTTATTGTTGGATATATGGCTACGGGGTAATTAATTAAACATTTAATTTTTCTATACTTCTAAAAGTTTTTGATTTAATAAGTAGGACTTGAATGTAATTTAAAGGTTCAAAGTCCGGTTTGTACTAACAGTGCATATTTCGACATCAAATTGTGTAGGGGGGCTTCTTCTATTGTTGATTTTGAATCTAATGATGGACGTAAGATTTTGAAAATATCCCAGATTAGAAATTACTTTGGTCTCACTTGTTTTGTTTCACATACAGACATCTTAACCATAACGTTGCGATGACTGTTTAATGAAAACTTTATGGAATTAGAATAGCGGTGATTTGGGGTTGGAAGCAAAAAGTGGTTGATTGTAACTCAAGGTACTACCTATGCAGTTGATATCACCAATATATCACCGATATATCAGTGATATATCGGTTATCGGCCCTTTGCCGATATATAAGTCAAAATATCGGTACCAATATTGGACTAATATTTGACCGATATATCACTGATATTCCAATATCAGTGTTTTAAGTCTTAGTTATCAACTTTTAGTGTACAATATTAGTGTTTTAAGTCTTAAACAATTCTTACCTGCTACAATTGTTAGTGTTTTGCAATTTGCAAAAGGTTAATTTGTTAATGGTAGGAGACTATACTGAATTATTAATGTTAAATTTCTACATATATGAATTTTACATAATATTAAAATTACCGATATCCCACCGATATCTCACTATGATAACTGATATCTCAGATATCTGTCCTTAACCGATATCCGATATTTTTCCGCATTAACTGCTTAGGATACTACATTGATTTTGACCAAGTGAAAGTAATTCGGGTCATAGTGCATTATTAGCATAAAACTGTTGTAGCTAGTACATATCAAGTTTTGAGTTAGAAGTTTTTCTTAAGGGACAACTTACATGTGCCAACAATTTAGAGCTCATGTATTTTCAATGTGTATTTGTAGGCTGTTTAATTTATTTAGCAAACATATAGTTAGCCTAAATCGGTCGTAAGACTTTTCATACGTGTCAAATTAGTTGATACATGTAAGAGTTTTGGTTCATCTTAAACACATTCATACTTGATAATCTGTACTCATTGTGTTATATGCCACATATAAGTCTCGGATCATACCCTTGTCAGGGTTGAAGCCAAATAACAAGAAAGCTAAGAAGTAGATGGCTACTCAATCCATTCAATACGTAACTATGAATAATCCAAGCAAATTACAACAAACCCCGCAAACTAAACAAACATAGAAGTAGCAGTCCTAGAACAAACATAGAAGTAGCAGTTCTAGAACTAGTTAATAACAAAAACCATAATAAAGCTACGTATCAGTGTTGAAATCGGTGTTTCCTTTAAGTTTCCTCACTTTCTTTGTAAGACGGGATGATCGGGATATGTTCATCAAATCCTGTTTAAGAATCTTGAACAATAGCTGTAAACAAAAAATTAAAAGTTTATTAATGCTTTTAATCAGTTAATGTCTACATATGAAGCATACATACAACTAGAGAGATATATGTATACACACACACTTACCTCAATTTCAAACTTGAGATTCCTTTTGAGATCAGGCATATCATAGATTTCAACAAGTAGTTTAAGAACTCCCATGGTCCAGCGGTTAGGTGGTTGAAGAAACACTAACCGGACCCCGGACAGATTACTGGTAACCTGGGGGTTGGATAGCTGTTTCCCACGAGGGGTTGGACCCTGAGAAGATGGTTCTTCTGATAACCTGCAAAACAGACACCGTGAGCTCGTCACTGAGAAGGGGGGGGGGGTTCCTCTTTGTGACCACCCTCCGGCGTGAGAATCAGACTAGATTGCTCTTTAAATATAAAAGTATATTAAGAGATTGCTAGAGCAGATATCAGGTATAATATGATGATAATGTGATAAGATATGATAAGTTGAGATGGTCATACCATTTGTGGTATTTATAGCCGAAGGTAGGTTTCCAAGGAGGTATGGCCGGCTGCAACAGTGTTCCTGTTCCACCAACAGTAGCCTACGCACGTGCCCTGCTGGTAGTTGGTGGGTAGGTAGCGGCTGATAGCGACCAGACCTGCTGTATACTATTCCTTTTCCACCAACTGCCGGCTACGCACGTGGTATGACAAGAGTTGGTGAGTAGGCAGCGGCTAATAGTGACATACAGTGTAGGAGCATGCTGCTCGCCATACTGTTGTCCATAAGCTGTCGTATCTTTAGTCAGATCTTTTTCCCATACCTCGTCAGGTACAGTACAGAAGATCTTCCAGTATCATACGGACTGGCTTATTTGGGCGGGAGTATTCCCCCTCCCGCCCTTGTGCGGGATTGTTCCCGGCTTCGCTCATTCCTTCAAGTGACACTGAGTGAGAGCTAAGTGCCTTGTGCGTGTAGCCTTGCTGCGCGGGTGGCCTTCCCTGATGGCTTGTATCCGCAGCTGCGGGAACTGGCAGAGTCCTTCACCATTGGGAGGCATTTCCTGCGGGAACAGCTTGCGTACTGCGCGTAAGGACGTCACGTCTCTGAGCATGGTTGGTCATGCGGATCCAGTTGGTTTCTGAGCAGACGTCCCTGTTTAAGGTGAGTCTTGCGGGTCCAACTGGGCTCTGCTGGGACCTACCTCTTCAAGTCCCCCCAGTCCAATGTTCTTCTCATGCGTGTTTAATAAAGTGAGGTGAACTTTTGGACTTAAGCAAAGGGTTTTGAAAAGGGTTTTTTAAGGTTTTCCATGTGGATTCCTCCCGCGGAAGTCCTTGTCACTTGCAGAAATTCCCGAGTTTCCTGCTTGGTCTTTGGGTATGATGCGAGTAGGTCTGTAACCTCCTCACAAGTCAGGAGCGTTGAGTCCCACTTGTGTGGACTCTCCATGAGGTTTTGGTAGTTTTGAACATAGTGATCAATTATGTTAAAACCACCAATTCCATCCTGGAGCTTCAAACAACGTAGTTCTCGACGTTCCCGCTATGCGGGGATGTTATTTCCGTTTCCGCAAGCATTGCCCAGAAGATCCTTGGTTTCAATTCCCAGCGGAGCGCTAGGTATGTGAAGGGTTTTGCCTTAACACTGTACCAGCGCTCGTCTTACGGTTACTTTACTTCCAAGGTATTCCTGGCGTCAATTCCCTGCGGGTGCTAGGTATGTGAAGGGTTTTGCCTTTACACTGTACCCGCATCCGTCTAATAGTTACTTGGTTGCCGAGGAATATTTGGCTTCAATTCCCTGCGGGTGCTAGGTATGTGAAGGGTTTTGCCTTTACACTGTACCCGCATCCGTCTTACGGTTACTTGTTTGCCAAGGTTTGGCTTCAATTCCCTGCGGGTGCTAGGTGCGTGAAGGGTTTTGCCTTTACACTGTACCCGCATCCGTCTTACGGTTACTTGTTTGCCAAGGTAAGGGGTATTTTCCCGCTTACTTTTTAATATTTTTAAATTTTGAATTTTTGAAATTTGAAAGGTTGGTGGGAAGATAGGAACAGTCCAAACCTCTGAAATGTCGTGCGACGGTTTCTTCTGACTGTGTCAGGACGTGCAGGAAGTTATGGTGACGTGACATTATATGGTCATTCCAGACGCTTTTTCAGGCGCGTGGGCGCGATTTTTCGGGCGCGTGGCCGCGAAATTACTGGCACACGTCCTTTCAACAGCTGTTTCCAGCTTGCTTTTTGCCACGTGTCATAGTTTCATTGCACCTTCGATTTCTCTCTCCTCCGCATTAAATTCACCGCATTAATTGCGATTACTATATAAAGGGGGAGATGGTTCTTTGTAATCCACACTTTCACCCTTCTCTTCTTCTTCTTAGCGATTTCCGGCAAATACTCCCCTTTTCAGGCAAGCATTTTCCCGAAATCGTTTTCTTCTTCCTCTGCAATATGTCTTCCCATGATGCTGAAGCTGTAGCCGACGATAGGAGTACTGCTGGCGAGTGCCAGTGTGCTCTACCTGTCGATCAGTACCAGTATGTCGTCAGGAAATTCATGCTTGAGTCACTTGAGCCTGAGTTTCCTGAACCCCACCAGACTGTGTACGATGCCCCCAGTGGCAAGATCGGGGTATATGCTGCATTCTTTGTTTATGGGAACCTTAGGTTCCCATTGACAAAGTTTATGTACCGTGTCTTGGAGAGGCACGGTGTGCACCTGACCGAGGTGCATCCGATGGCGATTGCTAAGATCCGGCACTTCGAGTGGGTGTGCCGGATTCTGGGTATTGAGCCCTATGTGGACCGCCTGATGACCTTCTATACTTGGAGGTGCATCCAGGGGTGGTACACCCTGACAACCCGTATTAAGGGTTTGAAGATCTGCGTGACCGAGCGCAGTCTCCGATCGTGGAAGCGGGAGTTCTTCTACATTTCTGCCCGCGCCATCCCCATTGCCATGAAGTTTAAGAAGGGACAAGCGCTTCCGAGCCTTCACGCTTCTAGCTACCAGGAGGCGGAATGGTTCGCGAAGATATCCCGGGTCCAATCTCCGGTTTACCGGTTTGCGGAGTCCGGGATGGTGATGCTGGGGATGAGCCGGGTATGGAAGGATGCGTCTCGGTTTCCCATCCTTCTCGAATACGGTTTGAACTCTATTCCTTATGGTATGTCTTGTCTTTCTTGCTGATATGAGTTTGTCTTCTAACCGTTTCTTTTCTTTCAGAGGGGAACGATTTGGAGTCGCTCCTGTACCCGCGGGAAGCTGACGGTCCCGTGCGGGTGGGCACTCGTGCTCTAGACGAGAACGAGTTGCCCATCCTGGAGCAAACGGCGGATCGGTTTGCGGAGGTCTATCCGCTGGGCCACGAGATCCTGAGCCAACGGCGGCCAGGTAAGGCGATACTCTATCCTCAACCGCTCAATGCTGTACCCGCTGCTGGAATTCCTGACATCCTGTCTTCTTCTGAGGAATCCGCAGATGGTCCTCCGCTGGTGCGGAAGAAGAAGGCTGCCGGCGGGAAAGGGAAGGAGAATGTGGCCTCCACAGCTGATCCGGTGCTCCTATCTGACACCGAGTCAGATAGTGAAGAGGTGGCGGGGAACCCCGGTGGTGAGAAGACCACTGCTCCGGAGGCTACGACTGTTACCTCCGGAGAACCATTGACGACGACGGTGACCAGCATCAAGAGACCGGCTCCATCGGGCTCGTCCCCGCCCGTCCGTACGTTCAGGCTCAAGAAAACCCGTAAGTACAAACATCCTTGTTTTTGTAGATTTGTCACTATAAATTTATTGAAACACTTATCTTCTTGTGCAGGCGTGGATGTTGACGCATTCCAGGGTGGAGCGCAGAGGAGTACCTCTCCGCCGATGACGGTAGGCTTGGTCAGCCTACCTGAGGCGTCGACCCAGGCGCCTGCGCCTGCTCCCGCTGGTTCAGTTGCTCACTCTGAGCCGACTGTTCCAGCCGAGTTGACGTCACCGCCGGCCGTGAGTGCAATTTTTTCAGCATCCTTCACCGAGCCGGCGGTTACTATTGCTGCGGATTCTGCGGCAGCGACTGCGGCGGCTGCCACCATGCCCCCGCCACCGGCACCGACGGCCGGCCCATCAGGTACGCATGGGAGTACTCGCCAATCTTTGCCACCTTCCCATCTGCCTGACCTTTTGGATGGATTTCCTTTGGGTTCAGGTGATGGGTTCGGCGGCTATCGGCCTGTTATAGACCCTACAGGTGCGTAGGGTTCCTTTGGCCCTTTTTCACTTATATATATATATATATATATTTTTATATCATTTTTTCTAACTGCTTTTTTGTTTTTTGCAGTGTCGGATTCCAATGAAGTGTATGTTCCTCGATGGAACATACGCCGAGGAACAACCCTTCGTACCCCTGTGGAGTGTGTGGAATGGGCTCGCCACGCTGCTCCCCATGGTGCGTTGGGGGAAGCCATGGCTAGCTACCAGGAGGGTAGGCTAACCAATGAGCTTCGGGTTCTCCAGGCCCGGATGCAGCCGCGCGTCGAGCTGCTTTGTCGTGAAAACGACAAGTTAAAAGCAGCTCGAGCCAAGGAAGTATCTCAAGCGCGGGCTCTTCGGGAGGAGAACCAAAAGTTGGCCGCAGCTGCTGCGGAGAAGGAGAAGGCCTTCAAGGCCCTCGAGGTTGAGGTTCAAGCGCGACTCGAGGCCCGCTCCAAGGCTGCCCAAGCTGTTAACGAACAGCTTCGGCTGGCTAAGGAGACTGCGAGGAACGCAACCGAGAGGGCCACCAAGGCTGAAGCCGTTGCTGAGCCTTTACGCGTGGAGAACGAGGAGCTCAAGGCCAAATTGGAGGCTCTCCAACGTGCTCATGATGCCTTGGCGATGGAAGATGCCAAGAAGCTCCAAGAGATCCTGGACCAGAGGGGCGTGCTTGACCACACCGAGCGGAAGCTTAAGGGCGTTGAAGAGGCTGCTGCAAAGGAAGTGCTACTTGCTAACCTCAACAAAAGCGAAGCTGAACGCGCCCGCACCCAAGCTCAAGCCGCCCTCCAAGAAGCTCTGGTTGCCAAGGAATGGCTTCTTCGAGAAGCGTTGCCTCAGGTATGTTTAGCTTTACGTCCTCACGCTTTCCTTTGTACATAGAAAAGGTGTTTGACACTTGTATATTTTTTTTGTAGGTTGTGCATCGGGTCTTCTTAGACATCCTACGACGATGCTATGAGCGCAGCCCTCAACGCTTCTCACGAGGATGGGGAACGGGCCGGCTTTCTGCTTGGTCTAGGGTTCGTTGAGAAAGGCTTTCCGCCTTCCAACTTCCCTTTGTACAATGTTGATACTGAAGCCATATATGACCAAGCAGTAAATCAATACGCCGCCTTCCCGTATCCAGTGGTGGAGAAGGTGAACCAAGTAGCTGCTGCTGATGATGGGTTAGCTATCCTTAAAGCTTTCCTCGAACCGCCCCGTTCTTCTGATGGAGCGGGTCCAAGTGGAAGCGGCCCTGAAGCTTGATCCTGAAGATCCCTTCCCATTGCTAGGATAGTATTGTACGGATGTATTTATTTTCTTTTCGTAGGCGGGTAGTTACCCGGCCATTCTTGTAATAATTCATTTGTGAACTATAAATCTTTTTGCGTATAAGATTGTTATTTCCTTCTTTGGGTTTCTTGCTTTATAAACTTATGACTTGCATACTTGGTTTAAATTAGCAATTTTCCAAGTGTTTAGAATAAGTTGACCTGTTGAACGTGGTTGATAATGGGTTAAAGTTTTGCTTCCTCTTTCGTGATTGTGCGGGTAGAACCGTCACTTGCACTTAGTAGGATGGCTAAACTTTAACCTTCATCTGACCTGCGTGTAGGTTTTCCTCATCTTTTGAGGATAAGTTAACCTTTGAACGTGGTTGATAATAGGTGTGAAGTTTTGCTTCCTCTTTCGTGATTGTGCGGGTAGAACCGTCACTTGCACTTAGTAGGATGGCAAAACTTTACCCATATCTGACCTGCGTGTAGGTTTTCCTCATCCTTTGAGGAGAAGTTAACCTTTGAACGTGGTTGATAATAGGTGTGAAGTTTTGCTTCCTCTTTCGTGATTGTGCGGGTAGAACCGTCACTTGCACTTAGTAGGATGGCAAAACTTTACCCATATCTGACCTGCGTGTAGGTTTTCCTCATCCTTTGAGGATAAGTTAACCTTTGAACGTGGTTGATAATAGGTGTGAAGTTTTGCTTCCTCTTTCGTGATTGTGCGGGTAGAACCGTCACTTGCACTTAGTAGGATGGCAAAACTTTACCCATATCTGACCTGCGTGTAGGTTTTCCTCATCCTTTTAAGAATTTTGTTTTGAACCGTTCGACGCGCGGTTGTCAATAGGTTAGTGTTCAGTTTCCTTTCATGATTCATGCGGATAGACCGGCACTTTCATTTAATGGGATAATTGAACTCTTCCCCTTCAACTGACCTGCGTGAAGGTTTGTCACGTTATTGGGTTTGTGCGGGTAGGACCGCCTTCCCATGCAACGACTTCACATAATGTGAATGCCGTCACCAGTGTTGCATAGTTTAACCGTTCGACGCGCGGTTGTTGATAGGTTATTGTTCATTTTCCTCCTTATGATTCGTGCGGATAGACCGGCACTTTCATTTTTGGGTGTTGAACTTTTCCCCTTCAACTGACCTGCGTGAAGGTTTTTTCCTGTTATTGGGTTTGTGCGGGTAGGACCGCCTTCCCACGCAACGACTTCACGTAATGTGAATGCCGTCACCAGTGTTCAGAAAAGTATTAAATGTAAAATCATCACCTTCGATGTTCTAAAGAGAATCATTTCCATTAGAAGTGGCTCTTGGCCTTTTCTTTACAAATTGGAATTGATTTACATGCAAACTGTGTAAATAAGCTCCCTTCCATATTGTTGGGATGGGAGTGCCATCGAGCCGATACGCAACTGGTTCGGGATCTCGTTCTTTACGCAGCATGTAGTCTCGACATTGAAGCTGGAATTTTTATTCGTGTTTTCCTCTGCTGGGGTTCTACACGCACCCGCCTGTTCAGCCTTTATTGCGCCACGAGGTGCGCGAGCGTCCCATCTCTGACAAATGCTTCGACCATGTCTTTTACGTCTATGCATTCTTCAGTGTTGTGGCATTTTGTCTTGTGAAAGTCACAGTATTTGCTCCGATCAGCATCGTGACGATGTCGGATTATTGGAGGCTTTGGCCACGGGAGCTCTTCAGTGGCGAATATCTCAGTGACGCTTTTGGTGAGTGGCGTCCATCTGGAGTTTCGGTGCGGCTGTACATTATCCTTTCCGCCCAATCGATGTTGCAAGCCGGATGAGGTGTCAAAGTTTACCCTTGACTGCCAAATGCCTAGCTTCCGCTTTTTATTTAGTCGGGCGGTGAGGACGTTGTCTTCTCTCGTCTTCTGAGTGTAGAGGTTTGTGCTCTGTGGGAGATCTCTACCCAGTTGCTTCTCCGTTTCCGCATAGCGTTTTGCTGCTGTCATGATGGCATCCCATGTGGATGGCATGCCATCTTTACCCGTTAGGGTGCGGATGAGCTCTGGGTCATGCGCGCCCTGGATTAAGGCCGCGCGAACAAGATCTTCGCTGATATTGCCCAAACTTAGCTTCTTTGAGTTGAAGCGAGTGATGAAGTTTGGCAGAGATTCATCTTCTTCTCGTATGCATTTGAGGATTGTCCATTGCTCCTCGGTATACTTCCGTTGCTGGCTGAAGTGTTGGCTAAACTTCTGCTGGAAGTCTGCCCAGTCGTAGATGTGGTTGACCGGTAGACGATCAAACCAAGCTCTAGCAGCCCCAACAAGCGTCATTTGGAACATGTAACACCACGTGGGTTCCGTCCAATTGCTGACGGTTGCCCCCGCTATGAACCTGTTTAAATGATCGTCTGGATCAGATATACCGTCATATGTGCCTATGTTAGGCATTTGTTTGGCACTCTTTGGGGCGATTGCTTCCGCAATGTCCCTTGCAAATTTGGACGTTCCCGCATTTGTAACGTTTGGTCTGAACGTTTTGGAGAAGTCTCGTGGACTTCCACCTGTGCTTTTTGGTTTGAAGGCTTGTCCAAAATGCCTTTTCGGTTGGGATTCCATTTCCTTACGCTTCCCTTTTGCCCTATGGCGAGGGTTCGCGTCGGAGTCGGATTCCTCCGAGTCATCCTCCCAGTATTCGAATTCGTCGGCCTGTTGTACGGAACGCAAGCGTTCGTCCAACTCAGCCTGGAATTCCTTTTGTCGTGCCTCCGCCCATGCCTTAACTTCATCGAGAGTTTGGCGGGGGAGTCTTCGTTTCTCAACCTGGGTATCAGTGGATCCCAGTAGGCGATCATTTACTGCACTTGCCCCCGCATGAGTAACTGGGGTAGTGTTCGTAAAATTTACTTCACTTGCCCCGACCGGGGTAGTGTTTGTAAAAACTGTGTTACCGGTATTCCCCCCAGTAGCTGGGGTTGTGGTTACCGGAATTTCTCTAACCATCTTTGTAAAAGTTTGAAAAAACTGGAGAAAAATGTAGTTCTAGCCTTATGCACGGATGGCGCCAATGAAGAAACACTAACCGGACCCCGGACAGATTACTAGTAACCTGGGGGTTGGATAGCTGTTTCCCACGAGGGGTTGGACCCTGAGAAGATGGTTCTTCTGATAACCTGCAAAACAGACACCGTGAGCTCGTCACTGAGAAGGGGGGGGGGGTTCCTCCTTGTGACCACCCTCCGGCGTGAGAATCAGACTAGATTGCTCTTTAAATATAAAAGTATATTAAGAGATTGCTAGAGCAGATATCAGGTATAATATGATGATAATGTGATAAGATATGATAAGATGAGATGGTCATACCATTTGTGGTATTTATAGCCGAAGGTAGGTTTCCAAGGAGGTATGGCCGGCTGCAACAGTGTTCCTGTTCCACCAACAGTAGCCTACGCACGTGCCCTGCTGGTAGTTGGTGGGTAGGTAGCGGCTGATAGCGACCAGACCTGCTGTATACTATTCCTTTTCCACCAACTGCCGGCTACGCACGTGGTATGACAAGAGTTGGTGAGTAGGCAGCGGCTAATAGTGACATACAGTGTAGGAGCATGCTGCTCGCCATACTGTTGTCCATAAGCTGTCGTATCTTTAGTCAGATCTTTTTCCCATACCTCGTCAGGTACAGTACAGAAGATCTTCCCGTATCATACGGACTGGCTTATTTGGGCGGGAGTATTCCCCCTCCCGCCCTTGTGCGGGATTGTTCCCGGCTTCGCTCATTCCTTCAGGTGACACTGAGTGAGAGCTAAGTGCCTTGTGCGTGTAGCCTTGCTGCGCGGGTGGCCTTCCCTGATGGCTTGTATCCGCAGCTGCGGGAACAGGCAGAGTCCTTCACCATTGGGAGGCATTTCCTGCGGGAACAGCTTGCGTACTGCGCGTAAGGACGTCACGTCTCTGAGCATGGTTGGTCCTGCGGATCCAGTTGGTTTCTGCGCAGACGTCCCTGTTTAAGGTGAGTCTTGCGGGTCCAACTGGGCTCTGCTGGGACCTACCTCTTCAGTGGTTGATATCTTTTACTTATATCACATGACTCTAATATCTACATCGCCAGCAAAAAGTAATTAAAAAGTAATTTAACACCTCATTTTCTTTAATAAGAGAGAATTAAAAGTAAAAGATAGAACCAATTAATATATGTACCTTGGACGTAAATGGAATCACTGCAATCATTGAACCCTCTTTGTATGCCTAGAAACATTGAAAGTAAACTTATTTACACGTCACTCACAACTATAAAAGACATATGACATTCGTGATAATTTTAACATGCAAAATTCGCAACAAAAAACAAAAGAAAGAACGAAAACCTTAATAATTAAATCCCTTAGATCATTTAGATCATCCTGATCATGTAACGGACATTGGTCTTTACGAATTGTGATCTTTCCCAACCAGCCTCCAAGGTTCTCCAGCAACAAACGCTCTTCTGAACTAGATTTTAGACGTTCAGATCCTAGGAGAACCTGTTGCATTACCAATTCCAACAGTTTAGTTTGTATCCATTACAAATCTTTATATTATTTTAGTAAACTACATACCTTGCAATTCTCATAAGTGGCTTTAACAATCTCTTTCTCTAGACTGCCCGACTTGATTTTATCAAGGAAATCCAAGTACAAATTTTGAAAATATGATACAGTCGTCGCTCTGTCATCATGATCAATAAAACACTCACAAGTTAGGAAAAAGAAGAAAAAAAAATTAGCAACTTATTGATTAGTTTGAATATTTCACATATTTACCAAAAATAAATAGGTAACTTAATAAAAAAAACTTTTTACCACACGAATCCAGTTAGTGATGTAGGTTCTCACCTTTTCATGACCATATCCTGGGCAAACCAAGCATATAGTATTTTTCCTTCAAAACAGTATCTAATTCCTTCGCTTTCGCTTCTATGTTTGTATATGACAAATTGTTGATAATAAAAGAAATCCTATCCTGAGTTTCAGATGGTGGGGCCTGCATGTATGGGAGACGCATATTAGAGAAGCAAGTCATGACCAGAAAAACCATAGAGATGATGATATATTATAAGCACTAGAAAACTAGAAGCCAAAGCTACAAACGATATTTATATATACCTTTATGGGAGTTCTACGTTTAGAAGCAGCAACAAGTGTTTCAATATATATTAGAAGCAGAACCAAGTCCTACATTATATGTCAAAGCACCGCACAAAAAATAACATCTATGTGAGAGTACACGAAAACTTACTTTCCGATACACCATGTGGCATGAATGGTACACCAATATGATAAAAAAAAAACTACTCTTGACCCAGAATTATCCATTGGTTCCCAGAGTACATGAATTCTTCCATTTAGCATTCACTTCAAGAGGATTTAAAGATTTTATGTAAATTCCCGTTATTAGCACAGCATGATTTGCTACATTCCTCTTATCCTTCTGATTCTTTGACTTAGGTTCAACAAGTGGAGCATGTGGGGATGTTTCCTCCATAATTGTCAGATCTTCAGGAAATAAATCTAAATCTTCCACATTGACAGCCCCAATGACCGGGTATGGCTTATCCCCACAAAAAATTAGTAGGAGGGCTTTTATAATACTGAATTCACTATCGTATATGTCTAGTCTTTCGATTATATACTTTTTTTCTTTTATCTCTCTTGATCTCTTTCGTAGCCTTATATTCGGCTCACATTCTATGTTACGCATGCCAAAACTTTTATCTGTTAGGTATTTTGGAAGTAATGACATCTTTTGGCAACATAAATCTATAAACGATTGCGGCGAGATCACAAGGTTATTATACTCATCATGGTTCCACATACGGTATATAATTGTTTCCATGTGTGATGTTGCATATGCCAAGCTATTCCATGTGTGACCGAATGAACACATCACACTGCTTGGCATATGCAACATCACACATGGAAACAATTATATACCGTATGTGGAACCATGAGGAGTATAATAACCGTGTGATCTCGCCACAATCATTGATAGATTTATGTTGCCAAAAGATGTCATTACTTCCAAAATACCTAACAGGTAAAAGTTTTGGCATGCGTAACATAGAATGTGAGCCGAATATAAGGCTACGAAAGAGATCAAGAGAGATAAAAGAAAAAAAGTATATAATCGAAAGATTAGAAATATACGATAGTGAATTCAGTATTATAAAAGCCCTCCTACTAAATTTTTGTGAGGATAAGCCATACCCAGTCATTGGGGCTGTTAATGTGGAAGATTTAGATTTATTTCCTGAAGATCTGACAATTATGGAGGAAATATCCCCACATGCTCCACTTGTTGAACCTAAGCCAAAGAATCAGAAGGATAAGAGGAATGTAGCAAATCATGCTGTGCTAATAACGGGAATTTACATAAAATGTCTTTAAATCCTCTTGAAGTGAACGCTAAATTGATATATATATATATATAACATAATAAAATAAACAATAAAATCTAAATTGATATATATATATAACATAATAAAATAAACAATAAAATATATATCACAATATCTATTAGCCCAGTTAATTAGTTGTTGGATAAGATCGATCGAAAACCGTTCGAAACCTTTTAAGAGTTAATAGGTCGATCGGCATTGATCAATATATAGAACGGTTCGATTGCTTGTTTGTTTGTTTTTATCACATACATGTGGTTTAAAAACTAAAAGTAAACGAAGATATATACGATCGAAAACGTAGGTTTGGTAATTCAAAAACTGCACGTACAAGGTTTGCATATACATATATATTTATATATACTCATAGGATAAAATTGTATGTATTGATCATGCATTCAAATTAAAGTACTCGCCGATCGATAATTATGTTGTATGATGATGATCGAAGATGAAGGAGCAGTGGAATAATGTAAAAGAGTAAAAGACCGATCGATATGGTTTCTTGCAACAACGCAAGACAATATATATAATTATATATAGGGTTCTAAAGAATATTTTCACCGACCTTAATTATATTGGTTATAGGCCCCTTAGTTTCTTAATTTAAATATGGTTCGAAGCCAATGAAACCCTAGTTAGTTCACTAAAATAAATATTTAGTTATTATTATTATTATTATGATATATCTATATTTGAAAAACATAATAAACAAACAATATTATATCACAGCTTTTTAAACCGTAAGCCCAGCTACGTACTGTTGGATACGATCGAATTGATCGATACGACCCAGGCAACGAGCGATCAAAGTTTCAAGGTTGGAAGTAGAACAGGGAACCGATCGAACCCTTTTAAGAGTTAACAGGTCGATCGGATCTCCTCATTGATCAATAGAATTGAATTGTTTGTATACCCTATGTAGCTCCAGGTCGGGTATTGATCAATCGGGTCTTCTACACCCAGGTATTGATTGGATTACCCTCTTTTCGGGTATTGAAAAAACTCATTTTCTGCAGTTTTCTTTTCTCAACGGGCATGCCTCGTTTTTTTTTATCCTAACTCCATTATTTTGCATACAAACTTCAAAGTTCAAACATATAATTTGCATACATATATAACACTACTACAAATATGGAAATTTACTGCGTTTCTTAAATTACATATACATCAGTTTAAATAAAAAACCGATGTTTTTAATTAAAAAATAATAATAACATATTTAATAACGTTAAAACCGCTGTAAATGTATTATAAATTCAAAAAATTAATTTTGAAACCGTTGTAAATGATAATAACCGTCGTATAAAAATTTAAAAAAACTAATTTGGAAACCGCTGTAAATATATAGTTACGAGAATTTGAAAATTGTAACGTTATATGCCCAGCTCATACAAAATCTTTCATTGTTCATTGTCTTCTTCATCCACTCTTCTTCCATTTTCAAGCTTTCATTAATCATATTCATGGAGGTAAGAAAATTTGGGCTTTTTTTATAAATATTAATATTATACTTACTCACTAACTAATCTTATAGCCCTTTAGAGTATATACCCGTCCAAAATTTATCTAATAGAGATTAATTTTGGATTGTCCCTTTTCGGAACTGCTTTTTGAATATTATATCTCGTTTAGGATGTGTATATCTTTTAACGGGTTGACATTTAAGAAAAATCTGGTGATTATTTCCTTTTACTCTTTCGAGCTTGCGGTTTATACGCATGCTTGGGGAGTTAAGGGGAAATGCTATCGATTTTTTCTTAAATATCAACTTGTTAAAATGTATACATGCGAGATATAATTTTCAAAAAGTGGGTTAGGATCCGCTGCCTTAGAAAACCGATTTCAATCATATTCATATATTTATTTGTTTTTTTAGACGGATCGTAAAGACTGGATGTACGGTCGTTTATCTACTGGCAAAACATATGGTTGTGGTTTTCTCTTGTTATTCTAACTTGTATTTATCTTTTTGTAGATTTGGCACGACTCGACGTTGGCTACATTGGCGGATCTCGACGATATGATTATGAGATTAATTCCAAAACTTTTTGATAGATTATTTGTAAGGGAACAATGATTCTCAATTGATAATCTTGGATTTATGTATTTTGGTGTTAGTACTTTATGAAATTAGCTGCATATTTATGATTTTGTTGTTTGATAAATTATGCTGCATATTTAAGATAGCAAACATATTATAAATGGGAAAGTTGTAAATAAAATGCTAATACAAAACCGCTGTATATATTTAAACGTTGTTTATGAAACCGTTGTATTATGACTGTTGTTTATGACACCGCTGTATACGATGACCGCTGTACAACAAAACTTTAAACCGCTATTTAACAGCAAGCATATCAACAACGGTTTTAAACCACTTTTAACCTAGCTAAAAACCGCTGTTAAACAACATTTTTTGTAGTAGTGTAAACACCTAAACAACGATATAAAAACATAGATTTAGATATATTTTTTAATCAAGATGGCACAAATTAAAACCAGGCCGTTCCTAAGAATGCTTCGGCCGAGTAAAAAAAAATTAGGCCCTAATATAAGCTCATGTTCGCACACAGAATGGCGGAGCCAAAAACTTTTTTCACTAGGTTCTTACCACCTAGGTCTGTTTACATGGAGGAACTTTTATCGGATAGGTCATGGATCTTTTTTTATAGGGCCGGGTCATTGAAAAACCAACTTCATATATATGACCTGATTTGGTTTGGAAGTTAATTAAGTTATGTTAGAGGTGATTCCACTTTAAATTTTCTCATATTGAATAAAGTTAACAACTAACAAATTAACTTGTAATAAACTATATATATATATATATATATATATATATAACAATAAGTCTAAGCTTCAGTTAAAATGATTATTATTAATTAATCTATAGGTTTTAGCAAATGAATCACATCTAAAGACCTGACCTATTTCATATAAACTTGTAATTCGCCTTTATCGTTGTTGCATTTGCAGTTCTTATTTCTTCAATATTTTGTTATCAAAATTAATAAAAAACTTCATTTCAATGAACAAGCATGGAATCACATCAAATTTGCTGAATTAATTGCTAAAATGATTTTGGGTTAGAGTTGATATAATTAAATTTCATAAAAATGCACGGTAAATTACTAAATTGATATACTAATTAGGGGTGTGTGTGGTGCGGTTTTTGACTAAAACCGAACATAAACCAAAATTTTGGTTTTATGATATTTTAAAACCCTTCGGTTTCGGTTATCGGTTTCTGGTATTTGGGTTCGGTTCGGTTCGGTTTTGGATGCGG
Source organism: Bidens hawaiensis (assembly GCF_021521415.1). Lineage (NCBI taxonomy): Eukaryota > Viridiplantae > Streptophyta > Magnoliopsida > Asterales > Asteraceae > Bidens > Bidens hawaiensis. Next base: position 5,048 of record NW_027493076.1, on the reverse strand, counting down.
TTTTTTCGATTTTGCTAATCGAGCCAAAACTTTTTAGGCAAAAAAAAATGGAATAAACCTAACACAATAGAGTTTCATATTATGTATGGGTTCATCCTCAATATATATGCGGGTTCACTCTCATAATTTATATAAGTATTCTATAAAAATTCCGAAACTCAGTGGGTTTCCGTGTACCCGTCCGAAGTACCTAGATCCGCCCTCAAATTATGTATATAAAATACATAAAGGTTCCTCTTAAGATTTGTATCATATAAAAACGTTAACGAACCAATAGGTTCTCAAGAAAAATGGAAGAACATTCAATCCTCGACGGACTAAAGAACGCCTGATGAAACTAAGTTGGAAAGCTTACTTTTAGGCTTGAGCTCGAGCTCAGCCTTGTTTAAGCTCAGCTTGATCGAGCTTTTCGACGAGCTGATCTCGAGTAACTCGTGAGCAGCTCGACTCGTTTGCACCCTGGTAGTCATACAATCCACCTAAATATAACCTAGATCATCCTTGTTTCATAAATTATATACCAGCTAGCAAAAACAAAGTGTAGTTTAAATATTCAGATCAAGGAGTTCAACTCACATTTATTGTTGGTAATTGCAAGGGTAATCATTACCTTCCGACTCAAGATGAAAGAGAAGCACAATAACAAAGAAGCAACTTGAAGAAGACTGCACATGAAAGGCACAAAACGAGTTATGTTTGTGAAACTAGATCATAAAATAAGGATACACAAACAACAATTTTATCGGTTTGCTTCTGATTGAGCACTTCTAGCTATACATTTTAGATCATTTATATATTTTAGATAATCCAATTCCAATTTCTAATCTACATAATCTAATTAGTCACATAAACTAAAACTCTGATATAAGTTATCAAGAACTAATTAACATAAAACGTAATTGCAAAATACTTTTGAATTAAATTTTTGAATATTTTTTTGTTTGAAAATTGAGTGCGTTTTTTTTTTTTGGTTGTGAATAAATTTTTAGACTATATTATGGAATCATATACTTGTTAGTTAACTTTTGAGTTGAAGTTGCATTTATATGAAATTCCAATGACAATTTTTTGCCTAACCCGGTATGAGTTAAAAACGGGTTTTTAAATATTGATTTTATTTGGTAAATATTTTTAGCTTGAAGGTGAAAAGTGAATCAGACAAATTTGGGAAGTTAAAAAATTAATTGAAAACTCGAATTGGTTGTCTATAGGTTTTCGACCTCATAACAGCAACGATAACCATGCCTGGTATTGGCTCATTGTAGCAAGGTTATCGCCTTATCGGTAATGCGAGTGTTTAGTATTTTTTTCTGATTCAATAGGTAGTGCCATAGTGCTTATTTCATGTTAGGTAGTTAGTTATTTCTTTGGTCTTTGTTTCGTTTGTTTCTTGTTACATACAATAACGAATAGTGTTCTTGTAGGCTGTAGCCGTCACCAAAGCCAAATTTGAAGGCCCAATGTATTCTCACGCTGGACTTAGGGAAGTGAAGTTCTATTAGATGGACCATGAGAGTAGAGATGTAAAGAAACTGGAACCTGGAACCGGACCTAAAAAAAACCGGTTCTGAGTTTTTTTTATACTTGGGTTTTTACTACCCGAACTCGTACCCAGAATCGGGCCCGATTTGTACCCGGTAATACCTGAAACCGGAACTGGGTTTTTCTAATACCCGAAAACGGGTTTTTCAAATACACGATCTATACCCAAAATTACCTGAAAATACCTGAAAGACACCAAAAAATCATTTAAAGGATTAATTAATATGTTTATCAAACAGTCAAGCTATCAAACAATAGGCATGAGCGTTATCTATGTTGAGGTTTTGCGTATCGTCGCAAATCATCAAAAATGTCTACCTTCCTTAATTTTACGACCTACCGGCGTATGGGTTACCCTTGACACTTAGAATTTTCACTAAAAATTTAATAATGTACTTGGTTATCATTGTTGGTTTGTTTATGTTTTTTTGAGTTAGTTAATAAATTTAAACATTTATAGTGCTTATGAAAAGATATGAAGGCCTGACGGAAGAGATACGAAGGGCCGACAAAATAGATATGAGGGCCCGAAGAAACATATATGAAGGCCCTACAGAATAGATCAGCTGGCGAACCGTTTATTAACCAGCCGGCCCCGGCCGTTCAAAGGTTGTTAAACTGTCGGGCCCACTGTCGCCGCCATAATTAAACGGTCAGTGTTTTAAAAAAGTACCAGACCCAACCGTTTACATGTATACATTTCTAGATGTGGGCGGTTTAGAGAGTGACTATTTTAAGTATTTTTGGTTTAGAGAGGTTGGTCAAGAGATGTAACTGGTAAAAAAGGTCATATTGGTTATTTACCCCAAACAAAATAACTAGTTCCAAAAAATGTAGTGGATTATTTTACATTTTTATTTAAAAAAAAACTTTGTTTAGTGCTTTGGATTATTAATATATTTTTTTATTATGGATTAACTTTTTTTATTATATATTATTATAAAATTGGTTATTTTTTAAGTTTAAGTTGTATTTATGAAAATATGAAATTATATGGTAAACTTTACACCCGATTAAACCTTCTGGTACAACCGGTTATACTATTTTTTATCTCAATCCAATACGAGTAAAATACAGGTTTTAAAAACGTTGCATTGATAGTGTTCTCCATCTCCAAGCAACTAGTAGGAGTTGAGGAAAGAAGACGTTTTTGCAAACCCTTCCATTGTAACTAACTTAACGACCATGTAGAATAGAAGCTAGCTACAACCACGAGAATGCATTTGACTTTGAGTTTAAGAACGAGCACATTCAATGCAGGTATTGATTCGTTATCAAGTTTTGAGTTGTCGATATAATATTTATAATTTATAAATTAATTCGTCTCTAACTAAAAACATTGAGAAGGATATTTGGGATGGAAATCACCTAATAGAAAAATTTATAATCAAAAGAGTTGACTTTTTTCACCTTCTATAGCTAGTACGTGGTTGGGTTGTTAGTGAAGCTATGAAATTATTGTAAATATGAAATGAAGTTTAATTAAATAGAGATTTTAATCAAAACTATATAATTTTGGTCAGTTTTTCATGTAAGGTTATACGGATGACACCGCTAAATTCACTTTCATAATAATCATAATAATAATAATAATAAATCCCGGACCACCTCAAGTCCATACTCCATACATATATACATACATACATACATACCACGTATATTTCTTCATCTTTCTTATATTTTTTATCTTTCTTACACCACACTGCTCCTAGGGTTTGGTTTCATCTTTTTAATTCTTACGAACGAACTCACGTCTAGGGTTAGTACGTACTTTCAATGAATAAGAATAAGAAGAAGAGGAGGTACTAAGTATTTATATACTATTATTCATTCAATTCATATACATATACATATACATCTCTATCTCTACTATATATAAAGAGTGAGTGAATGACCTCTTAAATTTTAAGAGGTCCAATCAATTATACACAATGTACAATATACAATGCATAAATATATGAGATTTTAGGGGTAATATGGACTTTTTAATCTCTTCTATTGTTAACAAATGAATATTGATTCAAAAATATTTACAAGTATAGTCCTTTAATTTTAATCACATTTTGTTAATATATATAATATTTTCACATTTACCCCCTTATTCTAAATTAACTACCCATGCGACTTTTAAACGGTCATAACTTTTTCCACATTAATATTTTTCCAAAAAAAAATCTCCATAAAAACGAGCATTTTATGCTCTTTAATTTGAGTATGATATTGCTATATTTTTTTAATTTTAAAAACTTAACGTGTTGTGATTACCGGTAAGGACCGGGAAACGGCCCCGTCGAGTGGGTTCGGGTCGTGGGTCAGAAATGGTTATGAACAAAACACATGATACATAAAAATTAAATTTGGTTCAGGTCTGGTTGAGACCGGTTACGCGTGTACCGACACCGAATTACGCATGTACAACTGTTGCGTGAAGCGTGTACCGACACCAGATACACGCTCGATGTCGCGTTACACACACACTATTGTTGGGTTACACGCATGTCGATACAAGGTTAGGTGCGTACTAATACCGGTTAAGCGTTTAATGTTGTGTTTACACGCATACCCTGCGACATCGCAGGGGCACCCGGTATGAAATACAAGAGTGATAGGAAAAAGTAAGAGTGTTGATTTTAATAGTTTGACTACTTATAAATCACATAGTATAAGCTTAAAGATGTGTAAAAGGATCATTGTGACATTAAATATTACGTGTCTTTCCATTTTATTTAAATTAGTTACAAAATTAACATTTAACTTTTATTACCTTTTGTAAATTTATAAAATTATTATGTGATTGCCCCTTCATCTAGCGGTTAGGCTCCATCAATTTTGTTTTCCTCAAACCACCCTTCTTTGATCATAATTTTCGTTTTTTAAGTTGATCTTAAATGATCATTCTAAGGCTTGTTACTATAATTATGTTTTTATGTGATAAGATTAAAACTTTGTCGTCGCCGCAACATCGTGCGGGCTTATTGTTAGTATACATATACATATGTGTGTTAACTGTCCATCGATCTATTGAACTTATTATTATTGTGATAATTAATGTGTTATTGTTTATCCATCTGCAGTAACAAGGAGGCATCATCATCATCTAAGAGGATGAGGATATCTCACGATGTAAGGATGGATATTTTTAATTAATTTTCATACATCATATGTTATCATGCATGTTAATTTACTTGTTTAGCAGCTTGATGAGTTAGAGGACACGACGCGATCATGTAAAGAGTTAAAGGACATGTGGGAGCTTCTTCTAACGACGAGGCTTTTCATCTTTCGTGGGAGGTGACTAGGGATGTTGTACTTGTTATTCAATCACTGAGGACGCCTACTCCTACGGAATATAACAAGTGGGATGAGTATGCCGTATCATTCTATCTTAAAATGTGTACATGCTTTGGCGTTGATTATCAGCATTTAGAGGTAGCCGCTTCTCTCAAATCCGCAGCATTGAAAGAACTGGAGGTACTACTACATGCTCTTGTATATATAAACCTATT